>NW_024412431.1:1261733-1268929 GCF_014898765.1 Herpailurus yagouaroundi | reverse complement strand
GGGAGCCCCAGCGCTGCATGAAATTCTGCCCTTAGCGCCAAGAATGACTTATCTATGTGCTGCCCTTTTACAAACTGCATTCGAAAACATTAAACAAGGTGGTGGGGGAGGGGGGAGGCAGAGCAGAGATTATTACCCCCTTTTATAAGCCCATGGGAGGGAAACCCAGCGAGCAAGGTGGAGTCAGGGCTAGAGGTCCCGACTTCCAGCCCCTTTTTTGGGATGAGGCCCTGAAGGCCCAGGTTAGACAGATCGCCTGGGGGGACATTCCACCCAACCTGGGGGGGGGGGTGATGGGCAGGGGCCTCTGGCACTCGCGGTCAACGCCCTCTTCCCCTCCCACACGGGTCTCCAGGAGGATGGCCTTCTAGGACAGCTCAGCGACAGCGCCGAGGACCTCAGCTTGGACTTGGGGGCCCTTCAGGGAAGCGAGTATCTCCAGGACCTGGGCCTTGGGGCCTTTTCCCACAGCCAGCCTGGGGAGGCCAGGGACAGCGGCCCCCCCAGTGAAGAGGCCGGAGGAGATTCGCCCTTCTCCAGCTCGGCAGAGTCCCAGGGCGGGCTTCGGAGACGCAGCTGGGAAAGGTCTCGGAGCTGCTCCGAGAGCTGGCAGAGGTCAGGCTTCCGC
This sequence comes from Herpailurus yagouaroundi, assembly GCF_014898765.1. Lineage (NCBI taxonomy): Eukaryota > Metazoa > Chordata > Mammalia > Carnivora > Felidae > Herpailurus > Herpailurus yagouaroundi. Next base: position 1,268,301 of record NW_024412431.1, on the reverse strand, counting down.
GACGCGCCCCCAGGACAGGGTGGGGCCTCGCCCCTGCAATCTGCAGGGTGGGCGGGGCGGTGTCTGCAGTGTCGGAGGCAGCCCCAAAGACCCGCTCCCCGGACACACATGCGTCCCGCACACAGAGCCTGTGAGGGCGGACGAGCCCGCGTGCCTGCTGAATAAACACGCATGGCCCCCAGACGAAGACCGTAGGCTCGCGCGGCAGGTGCACACACGGGCCCGTGCGCACCAAGCATACTCGCCTGCAGGCGTCCGTGCTCGCCCCGCTCCAGCCCCTACATAAAAGCCTAAATGTGTGACGTGCCACTGGTCGTGCACGTATGCACCAAGCCACGGATGCACTCGTGATTAGAACACAGACGTGTGCTTGACTCCACACACAGCAGCAACCCCACACAGTGGAGGGGGGCTTTGACCACCCCCCCACCCCGCACCCGCCTCCCTCAACCCCTCCCAAGTCACCGCAAACAGACATCCGGTCTGGGTAAACATGATGTGTCCTCCGTGCAAAGGTGTGGACCTACCTGCAAAGTCCCCAGCAAGGCTCCCTGACCTCTCCTCCCATATGGGGAGACTGAACACCTCCCTATACCCTGACCACTCCTCCCTGCCCCCCCCCTGGGAAGGATGGCCCACAGGTCCCCCCAAGCCCCTGGATGTGGAGCTGGGGAAACAGCCCTGTGGAGAAGACACACTGAAGCCCCGTCTTCCTCTCTTCTTCCGCCAGGCTCAGCCTCGAGGCCGCGGCTGTGAACGAGGGGCCCTGTCTCCCTCGGACGCTGGCTAGCCTTGCTCTGAACTTGCCGGGAGAGGATCTGCAGGCCTGGACCCAACAGTGTCTGTCTGGGGGTGGGACCCCAGCAGAGCACCCAGGCAAGGTGGGTGCAACCCATGACCACCCTCGGGACCACAGCTCGGGACCCAGGAGCCAGCGCGGCGGGTGGGAGGGAAGAGGTTCCTTACCTGCAGCTAGTGGGACTTACCTGTCACAGCAGGGTTGTTCATGGGGCCGCCCATAACCGGGGAGTCACTGAGTCCTGAGATTCCAGCCCAGGCCTGAGCGTTCTTCATTGGGGTGGGGTCCACAGTAGGGGATCCTCGGTCACAAGTCTATCCCATGGTCTGGGAGGCTGGGGGGATGTCTCTGCATCTTTGTAGCTGGAAGGAAGCCCCGTCGGTGACCGGGTAGATCTCGTCTCAGGTCTGGGACTCCAACCTCGGGGCTGTAGCCTGTGGCTGAGGCACCTTTGGCCAGGACCATGACCTGGGGAGAAATCCCTGATGGGCTGACATCTGGAGCTCAGAGTTCGGGGCTCCAGCCCTCGGCTGCTGCTGCTGCGGGGATCTATCCCTGTGCCCGGTGGCGGAGGCAAGCCCCGCCCATGGCTGGAGGATGGGGCTAGGGACCCTCCATCTGGGGAGCTGGCCTGCAGTCCGGGCTGCCTCCCTGGCTTATCGAGATGCCTATTCCCCACAGGAATGTGACAGCCCTGAGAAAAGAGTGAGGTCACGGTCGGTTCCCGTGTCCTTTGATGAGATCAGCTCCCTGGAAATCTCTCCGGCTTTGGAGGTGCCCACTCCTGCTGTTCAAGGTAGCCCAGCCTGGGGGGGTTCCCTCATTCAAACCAAGAAGGGTAGGGGGGTTCTGCTGGGGGACTCCCTGGATGGGACCCCAGTTGGGCCTGAGAGTTTGGGAAAGGGCTGCTGGTGGAGGGGGCTTAGGGGCAGGAACTGGGGCCCTACTCCTTGTGGGGGGTTGGGCAGAGGGGGAGAGGCCTCCGACATCTGCCCCATCCTTCTGGGCCCCCAGCTAGAGTGGACCGCACCACCTCAATGCCCTCGCTCACCTAGGGCTCTTCTGTCTCTGCCTCTGTCCCCTCCTTCGTCTCCCTCGTTATCTCTGAATCTCTGTCCTAAGAGCCTGTGTCTCTCTGCTGTCGGATAGACCCGAAGTCTAAACCCAAAACTACCACTTTTCTTTTTTTTTTAATTTTATTTTTTTTAATGTTTATTTATTTTGGGGAGAGAGACAGAGACAGAGACAGAGAGAGACAGAGCACAAGCAGGGGAGGGGCAGAGAGAGAGGGAGACACAGAAACCGAAGCGGGCTCCAGGCTCTGAGCTGGCAGCACAGAGCCCGACGCGGGGCTCGAACCCACAAACCGCAAGATCTACCGCTTGCTAGAAATCTCTGAGCCCTTGTGGCTTTCTCTGTAAGAAGGGAGCAATGAGCATATCTCTGGGGGGCTACCTGGGGCTTCACTGAGCATACCTGTGCACAGCACTTGGCATACAGTAAGCACTCCTGAGACACGGTGCAGGGGCGGGGGGGTGGAGGGAGGGACAGGGGTGTGCTTCCAACACTGGATCTCTGCCCCCTTGATGCCTCCCCTCCCCGAGTGGCAAGCCCCCTCTGGACGGTCTCCAGTTCTGCAGGGATGGGTCAGAGGGGGTCCACACAGGGCCGGCCTGCCCCAGAGCCCCCTGACACCTATGCCTCCTGTGGTGGGGGCCACTTCCAGGCCTGGAGCCGCCGGTGCTGGAGTGCATGGAAAAGGACCACGTGGAACCGGATCACGTGTGAGTGTCTGCCTCGCGGTGGGGAGGGGACCCCCAGGGGACCGCCAAGGGGCCAAGGCGGGGGTCCCTCCCAAGACCCCGCGACCTCGGTCTTCTCTCCCACCCCATCCCTCTCCCAGAGGAGAGACCCAGGCCCCTCAGAAAGGTTCTCACTATGGCATCAGGGGAGGGGCTGAGCCTCCCGGGCAGGGGCTGGATGGGGACCTGGGGACCGGCTGGGCAGTCACAGCGCGTCTTGGGGGATGTGTCTACAACCAGGGCGACGGTGCGCTGTTTTTACACACTTCCCCCGCCCCCTACCCCAGGCTGATTGTCCAGAAGGTGCTTCAGGAACTTCGACAGTACCACGGGTGAGTGGGAAGGGGGACACGCGTGAGGGAACGGGGCTGGGAAGACAGACCAGACATGAAGGACAGTGTGGGGAGAAAGCCTGCGGGGACAGGTGTGGACAAGACGGGGAGATAGGGGAGAAAACAGGGATGGGGGGGGATGCACGTGGGAACGGACCGGGCACATGAGGGGGGGTGGGGGGACCCAGCCCAGAAGGTACCTGTACTCAAATGAGAAACGATGCTTCTTTCCCAAGACACTGCCATGTGCTAGAAAGTCTTCCTGACGTGCTGATTTTGTTTGGCCGAGAGGTGTTTACCCCCCCCCCCGCCCCGCCCGCTGGGAAACCAGTCACAGTGACCGTGGATAGAGCCCACAGTGGGAGGGATGGTGGGGTCCTGGATGTGGCTCCAGGGCGCCGGAAGGTGGGGGTGGGGAGAGAGGCAGGAGATGGGACATCTGGGGAAGGAGGGGCTGCCGACCCACGTGTCTGTCCCCTCTGACCCTGCAGGGCCCGACAGAGGGCTCACTTGTCAGTGAGCCCCGGAGAAGCGCACTCAAACCTCACCTGGTTTGAGTTCCTGTCTGAGTAAGTTTGCAAGTGGGAGTCTCGGGCTGGGGCCCCCGCCCTGGCTTTGCGCACGTCTACCAGTGGCCCTCTGTGCAGGACCCTAAGCTGGGGGCGGGAGGTGGGGGTCCCCCCCCCCCGCCATCCTCTCACTGGAACTGCCAGGGCAACGATGGAGGTAGGGGCTGGGGAGGCGCCTCATACACCTTGGAGGGCAGAGGAGGACTTCCTGGAGGAGGCGACGGCTTGAGCTGGCTTCCGATGGAAGAGTAGGGGTTCACCAACACATGGGGAGGAGGACGGGGGCAAGCAAGGGGTGCCTTCCCCGGGGGAACGGAAAAGCCTAAGGAATGGTGTCAGGGTGGGGCTGGGAAGAGGGAAGGTGAGGGAAGTCCGCAGGGGTCAGATCACCTCTGTGACTCTGGAGCACCGCTCTCTGGTGATTGGTAATGGCGAGCACAGACTGGGCTGGGGGGAGGGCAGGGTCTGCAGACTGGAGGTGTGGATCTCCCTCCAGTGGATAGATTCCGCGGGGGCTGGGTTTGTTTGCTGCCGACTCAATAAATACCGTTGATCCTTGAACAACACGGGTTTGAACTGCGCGGGTCCACTTATCCGTGGATTTTTTTTCCATAAATACTTGTACAGGACCCTAAATGTATTTTCTCTTCCTTGTGATTTTCTTTAAAAAAAAAAAAACAAAAACGTTTATTTATTTTCGAGAGAGAGAAAGCGAGTGGGGAAGGGCAGAGATAGAGAGGGAGACGGGGAATCCGCGCAGAGCCCCACGCAGGGCTCGAACCCGCGAACCGCAAGGTCATGACTTGAACTGATATCAAGAGTCGGACGCTTAACCGACTGAGCCACCCAGGCGCCCCTCTTCCTTGTGATTTTTGTAGTAACATCTTCTTTTCTCTAGCTTGCCTTATTGTTAGCACACAGTACCTAATACCCATAACACATAAAAAATGTGTTGATTGACAGTTTACGTTTTCAGTAGCTAAGTTGTGGGGGACTCAGAAGTTATATACGGATTTTTGACTGTGCAGGGGGTTGGCGCCCCAACCTCCGCGTTGTTCAAGGGTCAACTGTATTCATGAAATGAGGGGGTGCAGGGGCGCCTGGGTGGCGCAGTCGGTTAAGTGTCCGAATTCAGCCAGGTCACGATCTCGCGGTCTGTGAGTTCGAGCCCCGCGTCAGGCTCTGGGCTGATGGCTCAGAGCCTGGAGCCTGTTTCCGATTCTGTGTCTCCCTCTCTCTCTGCCCCTCCCCCGTTCATGCTCTGTCTCTCTCTGTCCCCAAAAAAATAAATAAACGTTGGGAAAAAAAATGTTTAAAAATAAATGAGGGGGTGCCGGTAATCCAGGAGAGGCGTGACGGTGAACTGGGGCTGGGATCTAAGGGGGAAGAGGGGAGCAGGATTTGAGACATAGCCCAAAGGAAGAATGCGCGGGATTTGCAGGCTGATCAGAAGGTGGGGTCGCGGGTGAATAGCAGGGAGGAGGCAGAAATGGACAGAGCCAAGATTTCCAGCCTGGGCCCGCTGAGGGACCCCAAGCTTGAGACCATGTCGCAGTCCCCTCTGTGAACCCGGTACCCCCATCTCCTGGAACTTGGTGACCATCTGTGTTTGTTGAGTGAATAAGTGATTGAGAGGAGGGAGGAGAGAGTGCGGGGACCACAGAAGAAGCGAAACAGGACGAGGGGGCCGCGGGGGCCACATTCCACGTGGGGTCCAGGAGCGACCTGGGCCTGCCGCCCCTCCCTGTTCATCTTTCCACCCCTTAGGAGCGAAGACAGCGCCAGAAGCGTTGAGCGGAGTGACAGGGGCACCAGGGTGAAACGCAGACTGAGCTCCCTCCGCTGTAGAGTCACCAGACAGAAGGAGAAGGTCAGGGGGCGCCGGACCGGGGTGGGGGTGGGTACCCCGTCCACCTTCTCCACATTGTCAGGTTGCCCCTGGCCCTGGAGCCCTGTGACGCCAGGGAGATCCGAATGCGCGGGGCGTTCTGAGGTTCGCTTCTGTCCCCCACAGGGGAAGAGCCCAGCACAACCAAAGGACAAGAGTCAGGATGCTAGAGAGAGGAAGGAATGCACCCATGGGCACCAGCTGGCCCAGGGGACGTTCGTCGGCCACTCCAGCTGTCCCCTGTGCGGCAAACCCTGCCTGAGCTCTGGTGAGTCCGGTGGCCCCGCCCAACCCTCCGGATGGCAGCCAGTCCCTCAACTTCACTGCCTCTAAATCTCTCTCTCGTGGCCTCCTGTGCTGGTTCCTCCCTCAGCCCACTTCACCCCTGCCAAGTGGAGGCTCCCTGGAGAGCACCGGGGCCCTAGGGGCAGGGACCCTGCGGTCACCTCGGTTTTTTGCCGTTGCAAAAATCCTCTGGCAAAATTCTGACTCAGGCCGTGGGTTAGCTAGGGCTGCCTGACAAAATATCACGATCTGGATGGTTCAAACAAACAGAATTGCACAGCAGACGCTTGAACAACGTGGAGGTTAGGGACGCTGCCCATCCCACCCCCCCCCCCCTCTGCAGAGTCTATATACAACTCTTAGCAGTATTTTGGCACAACAAACAAACTCCTCCCCCCCCCCCGGGGGGGTGTGTCCCCCCCCCCCCCCCCCCCCGCGGACTTTCAGTTTAATTTTCTAGTAATTTTTAAATCTTCGTTTATTTTTGAGAGGGAGAGAGTGTGTGTGTGAGCGGGGGAGGATCAGAGAGGGGGACAGAAGACCCGAAGCGGGCTCTGCACTGACAGCAGAGAGCCCGATGCGGGGCTCGAACTCACGAACCTCTAGATCATGACCTGAGCCTAAGTCCAACGCTCAAGCAACTGAGCCCTCCAGGTGCCCCTAGACTTTTAATTTTAGAATCACAGAAAAGTGGAGAGAGCGGAGAGGGTCGCTTTCTAACTTTTCTCCCGGTTCCTGCCATGTTAGCATCACCTGTGACCACAGTACATTTGTCATAACTTAGGAACCAACATTGGTGCAGTAACTTTTAAAGTTTTTTTTTAAAAATGTTTATTTATTTTTTTTTCAACGTTTATTTATTTTTGGGACAGAGAGAGACAGAGCATGAACGG
>NW_024412431.1:1257755-1261633 GCF_014898765.1 Herpailurus yagouaroundi | reverse complement strand
AGAGCATGAGTGGGGGAGGGGCAGAGAGAGAGGGAGACAGAATCAGAAGCAGGCTCTGGGCTCTGAGCTGTCAGCACAGAGCCGGATGTGGGGCCTGAACCCATGAACCAGGAGATCATGGTCTGAGCCGAAGTTGGACTCTTAACCCACTGAGCCACCCGGGCTCCTGGGGGCAGTATTTATTCATCAAACTAGATTTTCCTCAGATTTCACCAGATTTCTTCTTTCACTCAGGTTCTCTCTGTTTCAGGACCCAACTCAGAATACTGTATTATCTTTAGTCATCCTGTCTCCCTAGTTTCTCTGGTCTGTGAAGTTTCCTCAGTCTTTCTGTATTGCTCGTGACCTTCACGGTCTTGAGAAGTATCAGCCGGGTTTCTAGTACGATGTCCCCCATCTGGGTGTGTCCCATGCTTTCTCATAATTAGGGTTATAGGCTCAGGAACCTTCTTGCCTCCTCCTATCAGGGGATAAGTGCTATCGACATAACACCCCTGAGGATATTAACCTTCACCCCCTGGTTAAGGTTACACCTGCCAGGTGACTATCTTTTCCCTTTCCCTACTCTGTGCTTTGGCAACAAGTAACTCAATGCAGCATACTCTCAGGATGGCGGGAATCGAGGTCTGCCTCCTGGAGATAATTTTCAGGACAGATCTTTGAGATCACAGAAGATTCGAGTTTGTGTAAAGGAAAATACGTGGGGTGCCCTTAGCATGGTGCCTGGTACGTAGGGGTACGTAGCGTCCATCATCATCACCCTCTATCGTCGAGTTAAAGCTAGCGTCGAAACCACAGACCCCCAACCATACCCCCATGCCTGTGTTAGGAGGCCTGTGGGGCCAACAACGGCCGTGACTCACTCCCAGCAGGCTGAGAGTACCCGCCCCCCCCAGGTTTAACGAGCCACAAACCTACCTACCGCTGGAGGCATTCAAAGCCAGATGTTACTATCTGTCCCTTAGAGGAAACAGCCCCACAGGAAGTTCCGCAGAACAGGGAATGAGTCACGCTCCAGGTAATTACGGAGGGCAGGTCTCCAGGGGTAAAGCGGAGATGCTTTCCCAGAGACCAGCCCCGCTGACAGAACACCATTCCAGACAGTCTTGTTAATGGCCTTGACCTCTGAGGTTCCCCATGGTCTGACCCCGCCTACCTCTCCACTTTTGCCCACATACACCACCTGCACCTTGCTCATTCAGTGCTGTTCCCGGAACTCCCTCGGCCGCATAACTCTTACTCACCCTTTAACCCAAAGCCACGGCCACGTCCCCCAGGAGGCCTGGATTGTGGATTAGGCGACTGTATCCGTGTCCGAGTGTCTCTTAGGGCAGTTGCTGTTAGCCGAGAGGACATTGGCAATATCTGGAGGCCTTTTTTTCTTTTGTCGTCAGAACTGGGGTGCTACTTGCATCTAGTGGATACAGGCCAGGGGTGCTGTCAACATCCTCCAACACAGAACACCCCCCGACAACAGAGAACCATCCAGCCCCAGTTGCCAATAGCTCCAAGACTGAGAAACACTGCCACAGACTCATGTTCCCAACGTCTCCTTAGCTCTTAGCAGAGTCCCTGGCCCATGACAAGGACTTAATAAATGCAGAGCGGTTGGATACATACAAGAAAGATAAGAGATACCTCTCCTTTCTGCCAGGCTCTTGAGGAAGTTGGTGTCTACGTTTAGGGGAGAATTGTATCAACCTGAAGGTTTCTATATCCAAGGTAGCTATAGAAATAAGGAGCCTGCCACTTTTCCTGCTTAAAATCGTCAATGGCTCCCCATTGCCTTTGGAATAAAGTCCCAAAGTCATAGAAACTCTGAGAGTGAGCATTTACACATCCATTGAGACCTCAAAAGCACCTGTGTCAGGGCTTCTCACCTCTGAGGAAGCACGTCCCTGTGCTTCCGGAACCTCCAATTTCCTGGACGTGTTCCCTCTCTTGACCATGATGCAATGCACTTCAACTGCAGGCAGGTCGCTTGGGGACTCTGCTACCCTGTTTCTGAACTGAGGGCTCTCGACCACAGATTGTGGGTGTTTTGAAGTGGGTTTGGCTTGGAACGATCTCGGCTTGGTTGGTCAGCTTGAACCTTGGGCGAAAGAGGTGCTTGGCTCCTCTCCTGGTTACTGCCCCACTGCCACACCAGGGGTGGGCCTGGGAAGGGGTTGGGCAGCCTCAGAGCCCGGATGTCTGATGGTGCCCGAGGGAGTGCTGACACTGGGGGAGGGGAGGCATCTGGCATTTGTTTCTGGTGTCTAAGAACACCTGTGTGTGTGTGGGGGGGGGCGGTCTGGCATGTATTTTAGACTCTGGACACCTGTATGGGGTTATCTGACAGTATCTGTGTCAGAGGTATCTGGTATGTGTTTGGGGGGAGCCTCTAGAAGTTTCTGAGTAGGGTTTTTGACACGTTTCTATCTGGGGGTGTCTGATGGCTCCTGGGTGAAGATGTCTGGTACTTTGGGGTAATTTGGCATGTTTTTCAGATTCTGAATCGTTTGGGGGGGGCTAACTAACAGATCTAGGTAGGGTGTCTGACCTATTTGGGGTACCCGAAAGCATGTTTTGAGTATCTGATGGCACTTGCCTGGGTGTCTAGTATGAGTTTTGGGTATCTGGACAGACCCATGTAGGGGTGTCTGGAACGACTTGAGAGCCATATGGCTTTTTCCCAGACTTGTCTAGCTTCCTGCAATCCACGCTGCCCCTTCTTTGCAGGTGACAGACCTGTTCGGTTCATTTCTTGTACCCTGTCCTTAGACTCCTCGCCCTGGGCCTCGGTCCCCTGCGACGTCCCCCGGCGCCCGCCGATCCCCGGCTCCAGGCACCCCTGATTCCCTCAAGATGCCCCCCAGCCCCGCTGACCCGCCCCCACAAGGATCGCCCTCACCCTCACCGCAGGGACCCTCCCTGTTCGGTCCCGGGGTCCCCCCTCCCTGTTCGGTCCCGGGGTGCCGGCGGAGGACCCTCTCCGCAGCTCCAGCCTCAGCCTGAAGCAAAGTCCGCGCGAGCCACGCCCCCTTCCGGGCCCACGCCCTCTGACCCGCCCCCCCGGGGCGGGCACGCGCGTGCGCAGCTCTCCCGCGCGGCTTCCCACTTCCGGCCCCGTGCGGCGGGCTGCGGTGGATCCTAGGAGGCCGGGCGGCAGCGGCGGCGGCGGAGGCGGCGGCGAACGGCCTGCGGGGACCGGGCCAGGTGAGGGCAGCGGGCCGGGCCCGAGGAGAACGGAGCTCGGGAGGGAGGCCTCGGGCCCCGGGAACGCGCCGTCGAGCCCCGGGGGTGGCCTGGGGCGCCGGACCCCCGGGGCTGCTTCAGCCTCGGGTTGGGCCCCCCTGGAGTCTTCCAAACTGGAGGGCGGGTCCTGCCGTTCAGGCTGCCCCTTCAGTGTATGTGAGCTCCAGCTGGCTAAGGCAGAGGTGCAGACGGTGCCCGCCGGCGCCATCCGAGCTCCAGCCCTCGGGCGGTGCAGCCTCCCCCCAGCTCAGGTCTCCGGGGTCCAGGTTCTGGAGCGCCCGGGGCGGGACCGGGGATATAGTGATAAGCATAAACAGTGACCAGCTCTGTGGTGCTTCAGGCCTCTGTGCAGAACTCCCTCCGTGGAGCGGACGCCCTCCGAGCTAGAGAGCGTCTGGGCAGCAAAACTATACCAAGAGTGTGTGCTTTGGATCATCCTCCAGTTCCTTATGGAAGACTTTTAGATGTTGCGGTGCTTTCTTTGCAGGGATGGACGAGAGGCCCTTGATCTTTGCATGTCTGTGGTCGTTACCGTCCCCCGATCTTTTTTACCTGTTGCTCTGTTGGGATGGAAGCCTTAGAAGAGATGGCTGGCGCTGAGCGTAAAAAGTTTTCTTGGTGGGCGGGGGGGGGGGGGGGGG
>NW_024412431.1:1208601-1257655 GCF_014898765.1 Herpailurus yagouaroundi | reverse complement strand
CGGTTTAAGTTTTACCTGGAAGTGAAGGACACAGCTCTACCCCCTTCGCCTCATTTGGGGAGAGTGGAACTCCATCCAGCCAAAAGCCTTAAAGGGCCTTTTTCTTGTCGACAAGAGACAGTTCAGGACCTCATAAACAGCCCCATGGCCTCGGGCGATTTGGAGATGATTTTACAGGTGATACATTGCATATCTGGCTGGGTGAATGGTTAACCCTGAAATTGTGTGGAGAAGTGCCAAGAGCGCGGGCTTGAGTGTCAAGTCAGATCTGGGCTGTGGTCCCGGGGCCGTCACGTTTTAGCCCTGTAACGTTGCTAAGCCTCAGTCTCCCCATCTTTAAAATGGGAAAAAGTATTGGTTAGCGATTCGACCAGACAGTACGGGTAAAGCGCATAGCAGAGTGCCTGGCTTACGGTGAATACTCAGTAAATGTTATTTATGCCGTGTATATGTGCATGCCCCCAGACTTGTATTTTGAGGTTGACAATAATAAAGAGCCTGGAAAACGCGAGCATCTCAGGTGTTGTTTGGGCTGGGTCAAAGTGTACACTTTATCAGTAGTTGGCTATTCTCTGGGTCAAGCCCTTTTGAGAAAAAGGTTGTTCTAAAGGGAATAGGAGCATAGTGCCAGAAGGCATAATAAATGCAGTTCTTGTAAACATAATTGGGGGGTTTGAATAGCTTATTTCATTTTTAAATGGCATGCACATTTCTCTTTCTCTCTCTCTCTCTCTCTTTTTTCCCTAAATTGACTTTACAATGCCCTCACTTTGGAGGCTGAAGTGGCATGTACATTGTTTCTGGTGTAAGCTGTGTTATAATTTTCATTCTTGTCACACAGTAGCAATTACCGCTGGCCGCAGGGCCATTACCCTTGTCACCAGCCCCTGGGACTAGGGCTGTGGTCACCAGCTGTGCCTCCCTGGGTGTTTACCTACCACATATTTAGCATATTTCTGATCCTTGTGTCAAGGTCTCCTCCTTTCTTCCTCATTCATCCTAAGTCCCGTTTCCATTTCTTCAAGACTTTGAAAACGTTTTCATCTCGGCTCTCTCAAGTAATTTAAAACTCAGAGAGACCTTTATGAAGTCCAAATAGTTTGTTTCTTTGTTATTTATTAGTTGGGTTTTACTTCTCCCCTGAAAGCGGTGGAGAGCTGCCTGCCGTGTTTTGAAAACCCTTTCTCCAGGTGCAGAACAATTCTGGTCACAGCTCTGCAGCTGCCCGTAGGAATTTTCTGGAGGAGGAATGTGACTGTTGGGGGGAGGGAGCAAAGTGATTAAAGTAATGTCCTCAGTGGAGGGACCCCTGCTGCTGTGCTTTGTGTTTGTTGTTAAAATTGCCCGTGAGTGTAAAACTCAGCCCGCTTGCTTCTCTGCTTTTGCTTAGTTTTCAACTGAGTATAAAGTCGCAGTTGGTTATGTTCAAAGTAGCAAACACACCAGCTGATTTACATCATATCTTGAAACCAATATTCTAAAGATTTAACATATCCTGTGTGGTTACATTTTAAACTCCTATCACTCTTTTTTTTTTTTTTTAATTTTTTAACGTTTATTTATTTTTTGAGAGAGAGAGATAACACGAGCAGGGGAGGGGCAGAGAGAGGGAGACACAAACTCTGATGCAGGCTCCCGGCTCTGAGTTGTCAGCACAGAGCCTGATGTGGGGCTCGAACTCACACAACCTCGAGATCATGAATTGAGCCAAAGTCAGATGCTTAACTGACTGAGCCACCCAGGTGCCCCCTTTTTCTTTATGTAACAGCTTTATTGAGATAGAATTCACCTACCATAAAATTCACCCTTTTAATGTGTGGTAAATTATTTAGTGGGTTTTTTTTTTTTAAGTTTATTTTGAGAGAGAAAGAGAGAGTGCATGGGTGAGGGGCAGAGAGAGAGAGAATCCCAAGCAAGCTCTGCACCATCAGCGTGGAGCCCATTGTGGGGCTCAAAGTTGTGAACCTTGAGATCATGACCTGAGCAGAAATCCAGAGTCGGGTGCTTAACTGACCGAGCCACCCACCCAGGTGCCCCCTTCAGTGATTCTTAGTACTTTCCCAGAATTGTGCAACTGTCACCACTATCTAATTCAGACCGTTTTATCACCTGGTTATTCTTGTGGGTGAGTTTCAGGAGGAGAGAAAGGCAAAAGAAAGAGGTGGCCTACGCAGGGGCTCCGTGACTCCATTGCCACATGGGACAGAGGGAAGGAAGGACCACATCAAATTACTTGGCTGGAATCCAGCATGTTCCTGTGCATAAGGACAAGTAGGCACTGTTTATGGATAACTCTTAGTTTGCCGAGATGACCTTGCAGAGCACAAGCGAATTTAGAAAGAATAATAAATCGTGAAGTCGTCCGCAGCAGGGGCCAGTGTGCTCACCGGTCCCCACACAAGACTGAAATGGATAGTAACTGACCGGACATATTGTAGAGCAAAAAAACCAGTGGTGGACCGGTGGGTTACGAAGCAGTGAGGGAGTCAGCTCTGTGGCGCTCATGACCCCAGGATATGGTCAGTGACGGTCCTTGCGATCTTTTGCAGGGGCCATTTGGAGGCTTCTCATCAGAGAAGTGAAAGAGAGATGGGGAGCTGGAAAATTGAGACCCTCCTATGTACTGTTGACGGGGCTGTAGAATGGGGTAGCCACTATGGAAAAACCGTATAGCAGTTCCTCCAGAAGTCACACAGTTACCGTATGATCTCCAAATTCCACCCCTAGGGAATCTGTGCCTAAGGGAGGTGACTATATAGGCCCGCACAGAACGGGCACGCTCACAGGAACGTTATTCACAACAGCCAACCCAAATGGCCGTCCCATGAAAGGAAACGTGAAATGTGACCCGTCCATTCAGTGGAATATTTTTCACCCACAACAAAAGAATGACATTCGGCTACAGGTGACAACACGGACGAGCCTTGAAAACGGCATGCTGAGGGAAAGAAGCGAGTCCCCAAAGGCTGCGTGTCTTCTGGTTCCATTTATGTGAACTATCCAGAATGGGCAAATCTGTAGAGACCAAACATAGAGTAGTGGTTGCGGGGGGGGGGGGGGGCCCGGAAAGAGGAGCACCGGGAGTGACAGGCAAGGGGCGCAGGGTTTCTTTCAGGGATGATGAGCATGTTCTAAAACCGTGGTGATAGATACACAATACTGAATATACTAACAGCCATCCAGACTTACCCTCTAAAAGGGTGAGTTGTGTGGTACATGAATTCCATCTCAGTAAAGCTGTGGCATAAGAGAAAAAGGAAAAGCCACGGGATGAGAACTAGAAGGACAGTGGAAATGGTCACGGGACAGAATTGTAAGGAGTGGTTTGAGACTAGGTGGCTAGAAATGCAACGGGGCAGGATCAGAAAACCCTAAAGAAAAAGGGAACATCGCTCCAGCACAAATAGCTTGGGTTGGATTGTTGACGCTGATAGATTCTTGCTTTCCTAAAGTTGATTACAGACCGCTCCCTGTCACTGAGTCCCGTGTGCCATCCGTTGTGACGAGGGTTGAGGCAGAGACGTGGGGTCAGAACGGGCAGGAAAGTCCTCTCTCTCCTGAGGGGCGGGGGTTAGGCCGAGACTCAGCAGCAGTGACTGAGGGGGACGGCATGTGTGAAAGGCAGAGTCGGGAAAGGCAGAGTCGGGAAAGACGTGCTAGCCAGGAAGCGCTGAGATGGGCATTTTATAGGCTGGGGTGTTACCCTGGAGGACTTTATGGCCCTTGCTTGTCAGTGGGTGGAGGCTAGCTTGGAAGAGTCCAAGGCTGGAGACAGGGAGGCACGTTGGGAAATGACCTTGGCCTAAACAGGGACAGTGGGGAAGAGGTCAGACTTGGATCTGCTCAAAGGTGGGCGTGTCAGGGCTCATGTGGCGGTGTGGGAGAGAGTGTGATGTAGGTGACCAGGCGGGCAGCGGGCCCTGAGGTCGTCAGCTAGGGGAACTCTTCTGACGCAGCTGGGGCACCCGAGGCTTGTAGGTGCTGTTGGTATGACCAGTCTGGCCCTCTCTCAAGTTTATCTTGTGCTGGAGAGGGGGAAGCCGTGTGCCCTGCCTTCCTATCAGAGCCTCTTCCCCCCCCCCCCCCACATCCACCCCATCCCAAGGCTTCTAGGGTCTAAGGACGGTAAGAAAAGTAGGCCTTGATGAGCATCAGGGGCCCTGAGGCTGCACTGCTGTGAGACGGAGTGGGGGCGGGGCGGGGCAGTACTCACTCCTTCCTCGAGGTTGGAGGTCAGAGGGAGAGAGGCAGACAGCCTGGCAGCTGAGTGATGCGAAACCCATCAGAGATCAAGTGTGACCGGAGAGCCGTGGTCTGGTTAGTGTGCTCGTGGGACCAGAGGTGGAAGCCCTGGGAATTCTGGGGCTTTTCTGTCCGCTCCGAGCAGGAATCAGCCGCCCTCAGCCTCCCCGCGGTACGTTCTGCGTGGAGAGTTGTGGCCTGGGGGACCGGAGGGCCGCCTGCGTCTCTCCTCTGTTAGGTGATTTATAGCCCACCTCTCCCCCCACGCCGATGTCCCGAAAACGTCCTAGGTGCGGTAGGCAGGACGAGGGCCCCCGGGTCACCCCCGAGATGGCAAATATGTGACCCTCTGTGGCAAAAGGAACTTTGCAGGTGTGACTGAGGATCTGGACGTGGATGAGCCCGGGTTACCCAGGAGGGTCGGGGTGAGAGAAGGAGGTGTGACGGTGGAAGCAGGGGTCAGAGGGAGGTTGGAAGGGACTCGCTGCTGCCCCGGAAGATGGAGGAGGGGCGGGAAGCCGGGTCGTGCAGGTGCCACTGGAAGCCGGGAACGGGTTCTCCCCTGGGAGCCTCCAGAAGGCGGCGGCCGCCCTCCACCTTCTGCCCTCCAGCGCCCTCGGGGAATAGTTTGTGCTGATCTCGGCCAGGCCAGGGTTCCTGGTCCTTTGCTACAGCAGCCGTGGGGGACCCCTACGCCCAGTGTCCATCTCCGTTGCTTGAGAGCCCAAGCTTCTCATTTGACTCGGGACCCGCCCCCAGCCCTTTCCAGCACTTCCTTCTACTGTGGAAGTTTCTGGCGCTCCGGGCTTTACTCAGCGTTCTGCAGGCCTCCCTCAGGCCACTCTGGTTTCCGCTTCACATGTACACACGTGAGCGCCCAGAGCGGGAGGGTGGCAGCAGAGGGCTCACGTCGGCTTCCGAGGCATCAGAGATGCTCCGTGAACACTCTGATCCTCAGCTCCCTGTCGGTAGAACTAGAAGCTTAACAGCCTCCTTAGTCTGTAGGGTTGGAACTGTCGTGAGGGGCTCCGCAGTGTCTGCGTGTGTTCGTCCGTTCATTCGGTACCAGCTTCCGGGGTGGCAAGAGTGAACACAACTTAGCTCTTTCCTCCTCCCCCTCCTCCTCCTTCTTTTTTTTTTTTTAATTTTTTTTCAACATTTATTTATTTTGGGGACAGAGAGAGACAGAGCATGAACGGGGGAGGGGCAGAGAGAGAGGGAGACACAGAATCCGAAACAGGCTGTCAGCCCAGAGCCCGGCGCGGGGCTCGAACTCACGGACCGCGAGATCGTGACCTGGCTGAAGTCGGACGCTTAACCGACTGCGCCACCCAGGCGCCCCTCCTCCTCCTTCTTAATCTTAGAAATATATGTACTTCATTAACAGAGTGCAGAAAATACACATAAATAAACAAAAACAATTTTAAAAGTGGAGGGCAGCCACCGCGGCCGGCTCTGGAAGTTTGAGGGTTAATTATAAGTCACATCTTGTAAGTTAGTGCTTTCACTAGTGTCCTTAGCTCCACCCGGCTTATTAGCAGGAAGCTAAAACCTCCCTCTTCTAGAACGTTCCCAAAGGTCTGATCCCAGGGAAGGCCCTCTGGTCCCCTGCTTGCTGGGACCTCCCTGCTGTTCACAGAGTCGTCTGTTCTGCGGGCTGCTTTTGAAAACAGGGATATTATAATTCACATACCGTAACATACATCCCTTTAATGTGGATGATTCGGTGGTTTTCAGTATATTTACAGAATTGTGCAACCATCACCACTCAGCACCCCAAACATTCTCATCACCCCAAAAGGAAATCAAGTACCTATTAGCTGTCACTCCGCATTTCCTTTTCCCAAGCCTCTGGTGACCTCGACTCTACTTCCTGTCTCTAGATTTGCCTGTTCTGGGCGTTTCGTATATAAATGTGTTTTTTTTTCGGGGGGAGGGGGGGTTCTTTAATGTTTGTTTATTTTTGAGAGAGAAGCAGGGAGACACAGAATCCAAAGCAGCCTCCAGGCTCTGAGCTCTCAGCCCAGAGCGCGATGTGGGGCTCGAACCCACAGACTGCAAGATCATGCCCTGAGCCGAAGTCCCAACGCCCAACCGACTGAGCCACCCAGGCGCCCCTCATATATAAATGTTTTTAAGGTTCATCTATGTTGTAGCCTGAATCTGTTTTTTAATCTGTGGCAACATGAGCATTAGAAGAAGGGTGATATGGGCCACGCCACTGTATGCACAGACTGCCCCAGGGACACTGGCCTGTTTTAATCTGTTGACCTGATGGGAGTGTTTTCTGCCCTGTCTCTGGTGATGTGGTTGGCTCCATGCTCTGGGGGCTTCTTGGCCACTGCCTCCCCATCTGGATCCTCCTTACACTGTCCCATAAATACTTAAGTCAATTGAACAACTGATCTACAGTCAAAATAAGCAGAGACAAGAGGTAAAGTGAAATCTGACCGCCTTCTAGATGGTAAAACTGTCCAAACACCGAGTAACTTTGTCCTTGAAGATTTGCCAAAGTAGGTAGCTTTCCATTGGTCTAGAAGGTTCACCATGTAGATGGGCCCAAAGACAGGGGCTTCTGGGACTCTATATAGTGTGTTTGGTTTTGACCACGACCACAATGAAAACTAACGTTTTACGTTGTAACCTCGTAAGCATGTGTAAGCAAGTGCGCACACACACACACACATATGTGCATGTGCGACGGGATCCAAAGTTTTACTAAATACTCATCTTTGTTAGTCATGATAAACTGGCATATTCTGTTGTTTTATGTTTTTTGTTTTTATTTCTTTTTAAAATTTTTTAAAGTTTATTTATTTTTGAGAGGGAAAGAACAGGGGAGGGAGACACAGAACCCCAAGCAGGCTGTAGGCTCTGAGCTGTCAGCACAGAGCCCAGCGCAGGGCTTGAACTCATGGACCATGAGATCATGACCTGAGCTGAAGCCGGACGCTCAACTGACTGAGCCCCCCAGGCGCCCCCCCTGTTGTATTTTGCGGGAAGCTGTTTCCCCAGCTCGCTAAGGGGTCGTGATCCTCAGTGTCAGAACGCTGCCTTCAGATCCCAACACATACGGTAGGAAAATGTTCAGCAAAGGGTGTAGCACTTGGCGACACAATTAATGGCTGTGACTTTTAAGAACTGTACTAGTGTCTTAGGACCACTGTGACAGATTGCTACAACCTGACTGGCTTAAAATAACAAATGTATTCTGTCACAGTTCTGGGGGCTGAAACTCTGAGGTCAAGGTGGTTGCAAGGCTGCACTCCCTCTGAAGGCTCTAGGGAAGGGTCCTAGAAGGCTGCCCAGGCGAGACTTCCTTGGCTCACGGCTGCATCACACCAGTCTCTGCCTTTATATTCACTTGGCCTTCACCTCTGTGTGTGTTTCTGTGTCTGTGTCTCCCTCTGCATCCAAATCTCCCTCTTTGCCTTGTACAGACTCCAGTCTTTGGATGTAGGGTCCGCCCTTAATCCGAGCTGATGCCACCTCGAGGTCCTTAAGTTAATTACATTTGCAAAGACCCTCTTTCCAAGGGAGAGCACGTTCTGTGAGGTTCTGGGTGGCCATGCATCTTGAGGGGACCATATTCACCCCACCACAGGGCCTCCTATTTCTAGTGACTCGTAAATGAGAGCTACAAGTACTCATTTCTTAGATTCTTTACAACACAGTAACTTCCGGTATCGTAAAGTGAAAAAAGTAAGCGTTGAACTTCGGCCCACTCTTGGGAACCCAGTAAGTGAAGAGAGGAAACAGGAGGTCTTAAGGGGAGCTAGTGTCTTGCTTGAAAAGCTTCCAAATCTGAATCTCCTGCGAATATCATTTGCTATACGGCATAAACAGGTGCCTGAGACTACAGTATGTCCGCTGTTTGCTTGTGTGCCTGTCTCCATATACCCCCGTCTTTCCCCATGCGTTCAAAAACCACCTGCATCAAATACAAAAGCCTTGTCAATTTGGAGAGGAAAAAACAGTTCCCTCTGCCTGGCCCTGCACCTGGCTGACATAAGTATGTGCGATTGCTTTCTTCCCGACCTTGAGACATGAAATACATTGAAATATATGCAAGCTCACACCGTTGCGGTACTAAAAGGAATACTAATGAAGGTCTTTGCAAGGTTTTGAAATTTTCCTAATACACCAGCAGGTTGCTGACTTAACGTTAATGGTTCTAGCCGGCGCTCTTAGCAGCGTGGAGATCTTGAGATGCTCAGAAACCAGCCTCGTACCTGTTTGCTACCAGCATAGGCTGCTTCGGGGCTCTGGAATTCAGTAATGACTTCACGCAGTTAATCTGCTTCATTGCTTCCTTTATTCCGTTCCCTTCTGTGTGTCAGGGATTAAAAATGGGTGCTTCTTATGCCACATGAGTGAGCCCTGCTGGGTTGTTGGAATAGGCCTTCCCTTCCAGAACAATCCAAGCAGATAAGGTAGACCGGGGATCAGCAGACTTTAACTCTAAAGAGCCCAAGAGTAAATACTTTCGACCGCACAGCCTCTGTCTCGGCTGCTCCCGAGAGCAGCCCCAGGCAACAGGGAGACAAGATGGGCACGGCTACGTTCCAATAAAACTTTATTCACAAACACAGGTGGCTGGCCCTCAGGCTGGAGTTTGCCCACTACTGCAGAAGACTCGTGACTTTTACCATTCTGGTTCTAGGGTTGCGACTCTGATTTTGTACATTTGGTGAGGGACACAGGTGAAGGGGACAGGGCATCTTCTCAGCTGCAAGTTTGCATTGGGAACTCCTTCAACACCCCTGACACCATTTCTGTTGTCCTTTTTACAGAGATGCAGTGCCCTCGAATAATTCCCCAAGTCGCTGAAAGCAAACAGGTTTTTTCTGGCATGGTATTTGCATGTTTTTCTTTCCTGCCTTCCGCCTTTAACAGAATGCTTTTTATCTGGTGAAAGAGAAACCCACTGGGCCCGGTCCAGTGTTTGATTTCCTCTGCCCTCCTTATAGCCACCTCTGCTAACATTTGTTCTTCATCCCCTGAATAAAAGTGTTTTGTTTTGTTTTGTTTTGTTTTTTAATAGCTAATAATAATGTTAGTTATCCAGAAATCTTCTGGAAGATTTCAGAGGTGCAGTGGCAACACCTGAATTAATCTTTTCAAAATCCTTTGTTTTCATTGAAATGTTTTGCAGCCCACGTCATGTTGACTTCTGTACAGTCCGTTGAATTAACGTGATTGTTTAAAACGCCAAAGAGGAAACCAGGCTGCCCTTCCTGGCCAGGCCTGGGGGAGTGGGAGCCATTGTTTTGCTGGGGCCCCTACAGTTCAGCACCTGGCCTTGGACCCAGGTCACAAGAAACACTCACGTGGCACATGGCTTTTCAGGGTCTGAACAGTCACCCGTGGATGATGCCGAAGTTCCACCGAGCAAAGGGGAGCTGGGAGTCGCGCAGGGCATCCTCCCCACATCCTTGGTTTCGCACACTCTTTGTCAGATCTAGTTCTCTCTTTAAGCAGTCACCTTCCAGCCCTGACCCCTCTGTCCGTCTGACCAGATTGGCCCCTCCTCAACCCCACACCGCTCATGTCCAAGTCACCCTTAAGGAGTGATCCTTCCTAGTTCTCTCGTGGTGAAATGTTCCAGACCCACCTGCACGCAGCTGGCCCCTGTGTACTGGCTAAACTTGTTCATCAGAATGAGTCAGAACACCCGGTGGAGAGGGTTTTTTGTTCCCGCATTTTCATTAACCATCCTCGTTAATTGCGAAGGGCGTTTTGAGGAGTGGGCCCCTCCCAGACCCCCCGGGGAGCGCTGCGGAGTCGCCTGCCTACTGGAGCCAGTCTCCTGATGAAGCTAGTAGGTCCTGTCGGGCCCGAGAGCCCGTAGTGAAAAGAGGACAGTAGTGAAAGAGGACAGAAGTTCCTAAGTGCTGCTTTGGGTTTATCTTCTGTCTTGGGGAATGTCAGGTTCCAGGGAGAAAATCTACATCCAGGAGGATTGAGTAGCAGCCGCTCTGAAAGTCAAGTCTTCTGCAGCCCTAGTTGTGCCTTTAAAAAACAAACAACAACAAAACATTTTAACCATTTTCAGTGTCCAGTTCAATACATTCACGTCGTGCTACCATCCGTCTCCAGAACCTGTTCATCTTCCTGAACTGGAACTGTGTCCCTGTTAAACACTGACCCCCCCCACACACTCCCAGCCCCTGGCTCCCACCATCTACTTTCTGTCTCTAGGGATGGATTTCTCTAGGGACCTCACAGAGGTGGAGTCAGACACAACGTGTCTCCTCGAGCCGGGTTTATCTCACTGAGCATAATGCCCTCAAGGTTCACCCACGTTTTAGCAGTTGTCAGCGCAGCCTTCCTTTTTATTTTACTTTTTATTTGTTAAACCTTATTCATTTGTTTATTCAGTGACAGGGTGGAGGGAGAGAGGGAGGGAGACAGAATCCCAAGCAGGCTCCACGCTGTCAGCGCAGAGCCCGACGCAAGGCTCGATCTCAGGAACCGTGAGATCATGACCTGAGCAGAAATCAAGAGTCAGACGCTTAACCGACTGAGCCACCCAGGTGTCCCTTGTTATTTCCTATTTTAAAAAATTAAATCGTCCTGTTGCTTCTGAAGTGGCTGCGCGTCGTGGTTCTGATTTGCATGTCCCCGAGGATGAGTGCCGTTGCACACCTTCTCGGGTGACTGTCGACCATCCGCATTATCTTCGGGGAAATGTCTGTTCAAGTCCTTTGCCGACTTTTGAATTGGGGTGTTTCCTTCCTCGTTGAGTCTTGAGGGTCCTCTGCGCTCATTGCATCTGACACCGTGGAGCCTTGCACAAACTGAAAAGCCAGCTTCAGTTTACCTAACCACCTTTGACATCCTGGGGCCCGCCACCAGAGGGCTGGCATCTGGGAAGGAGGCGGGAACACTGGCATCGCAGGGCCTGCCAGCCGCAGACCAGCCGACTCCCCGTCTAAAGGCCGGGTTGATTAAAGAGGCAGCGTGAATCAGGAGGAGGTCGGGCCCCATCAGCCTCCTTCCCTCTTCTGATGACAGATAGGTAGCCCGGTTGAGCAGGGAGATGAGGGGGAAGGTGTGGAAGCAGGAGGCATCTAAGCGGGTCCCCCACGATGTTCTTGGGGCAGGATGAGAAGTGCTCGGGGGTGGGGGGTGGGGGCGGTCAGGGTAATTCTGAGCTAGCTCGCCGTCCTGCAGCCAGGCTCATAACTAGCGAGATGAAAGTTCCCAAAGGGTGTTAATTAGAGCACCGCGGTCAGCCTAGAGGGAGGCCACTCCTGGGTTCCATCCTCCGCTCTGCCCTGTCATTTACTGTGTCATTTAGAAAGATAAAGATGTGTAAGGTTTAGTTATCAAAGCTGGAGGTGACAGCTGGAGGGCGGGGGGGGGTGGGGGGAGCCGTCGTCACAGTGTCCTGGAGTCAGGACCCAGAGATCTCAGTGACGGAAACGAGGTAAAACATGAGCGCGAAGAACGTTTCAGTTCCTGTGCCTGCCTCTAACATCGCTTCCGGCCTCGGCGCTGTGGGTGTTTGGGGCCCGGTGATTCTCTGTGGTGAGGCCATCCTGTGCTTGGGGGACTCGATGCGAGGAGCACCCCCGCCGTCGCGACCATCGAAAATATTTGCAGACAATGCCCAATGTCCCCTGGGAAACAACCTCCACCCCCCCCCCCCCCCGCCCCAGTTGAGCACCACCAGTCTAAACAAGCAACTACGGAAACAGAAACAGGGTGGGAATTAGGGCTGAATGACTCAGGGATTTCAGTGGATAGTAATCGTCTGGGCCAGCGTTTGTGACACCGCAGTCCTACCCTCTTCTCCCCACCCCCCAAAGGAAACTAATGTAATGAAGTTAGGCCCTTCTGGTACCAAGTCAGTCAAAGCCAGGGCCCTAAGACAGTTAATTCCGTGTCTTATCCAAGGAGCTCTGCGAAGCACTCTCCCTTAGCCTGCCTTCAGGTCTCACGCAGATTTCCCTTCCTTGTTCAGACCTCTGTCCTGAGCGCCAGCCTCCTGCGTCAGCTGCCACCTGCCATCACCTTGAGCCCTCAGGGGCAGCTTGGGTGACTCCCCACAGAAGGCAAACCCGTCACCCCTCCCCGCTCCCGGCCCCCATCTCTGCCCTTCCTGGGTCTCCCGTGTCCAGTCCCGACCGCCTTCTCACCCGTCTCCCTGCATCCACCTGCATCCCCCACCATAGCCACTGCTTCCGGAGGCAAATGTGATGGAAGACTCTGTGCATAAAGCTGCCGGTGGCTTTAGTTTCCAAGATAAAGTATAAACCCCAAGGATCCCAAAGGCCTGGAATGGAACCCTCACACACGAGCCGTCCCCTCCACCTGCCTCTCTGCCTGTTCCATGTCTCATCTCTCCTCTGACCCACCCCAGACCATGTCTCCCTCTGCCCCTTCCTTCAGCAAATATTTACTGAGCACCCACCCTGTCCCGGGCCTTGTGCCAACAGTAAACAACAAATAGAGCTCCCCTGGTGTGTGGCGTTTCCTATCTAAGGAAACAGCACAGTTCACTGTTGGTGGATTCCATAGTTACAAAGTCACCCACTGACTGAAATTCACCCGTAACCCCCAAGTCGATACTCAGAGTGCTTTCTTGGACGTTAGACAGCGCCGGGAGTGGCAAAACAAAGTGCGTATTCCCACGCCGCCTTCTTGTTTGAGCTCATTCTATAAACAGGTGTCCTCTTTACAGTGTATTCAGTGCCACGTTTAAGTGCATTTTTGTGCTTTCTGTTGAAATGGCCCCCAAGCATTGTGTCAAAGTGCTGTGTAGAGTTCCTGAGCACAGGAAGGCCGTGCTGAGCCTTACAGGAGAAAATACGCGTATCAGGCAGACTTCATCCAGACGATGTCTATGGTGCAGCAGTGTTTGTTAAATAAGGTGTCTTCCGACTGAAACACACAGAAAACAGGGTTCTGTATTGATGCGCTGATGAAAATAAAATCAGAACTCCCAAGAATTCTAACTCAGTGTCGACAGCCTTTCTAGATGTACCTGCCACAAATCCAGAGTGTCGGTTGTCCGTAACGCGCGAGACCCTAATGATGTTAGGACTGAGGTGATCTGATCCTTGTGGCTCCCAGGACATGGGAAGGAGAGGAAGTGGAGATCGTGGGGTGTGGGTCTTTTGCGCTTCCCCAAATACCTATGTCTGGGGGCCTTTCCCAGCACTGGTGATAGAGAGACCCCTCAGCTTGGGCTCAGCCCAATTCCCGTCACTTCTGCACTGCCCGTGTGTCCTCCCTCCAGCCCACACTTGTCCCTGCCCCCCCTCAATGGCAGCCCGTGGAGCCCCGTCCCTAGTAAAGGAACGGCCCGTCCCCAGGCTGTCTTGGGAGCACGCCCCAGGACTCGTGCCCCAGGACTTCCCCGATCCACCCTCCCCCGAGCCCCTTTTCACTTGAGAACTCATTCTGAGGAGCCCTTGTGCACAGGGCCTCCCGGAGGAGTGCTGTTCCACAGGCTCTGGACCAGCCAGCTCAGGGACAGGTTCTAGTCATGTGTGAACGAGGCACACGGGCAGTCTGGGCAGCGCCCTCTTCTCTGGGTACAGGCTTTTCAACCTGGAGCCTGCCCAGGTGGCTTTACCGAGTCAGCGGTTTTTGGACCACGCGTGCTCTAAGGCAGGTGGCTGTCTGCAGGAGTGAGCCCAGCCAGCCCCAGGCCCCGGCTGCAGTCTGTGCACGCTCCGAGATAGTCACCTGACCGAAAAAGGCCAGCAATTTTTAAGTTATAAGCCTTAAATACTTTATTTAACTTAAAGTAGATAAATGTGGGTTTCTTTTGAGATTTAAAAAAAATTTTTTTAACGTTTATTTATTTTTGAGACAGAGAGAGACAGAGCATGAATGGGGGAGGGGCAGAGAGAGAGGGAGACACAGAATCAGAAGCAGGCTCCAGGCTCTGAGCCATCAGCCCAGAGCCCGACGCGGGGCTCGAACTCACAGACCGCGAGATCGTGACCTGAGCTGAAGTCGGACGCTTAACGCTTAACCGACTGAGCCACCCAGGCGCCCCTTGAGATTTTTTTAAAGTTATCTCTCCACCCAACATGGGGCTCAGACTCACGACCATGAAATCAGGAGTCCCCCTACTGAGCCAGCCAGGCGCCCCAATAAATGTACTTTTATTTGTTAATCTTTTGGTGCCCGACAGCCTTTCCTTTGAGAATAGAAATCCCTGTCATCTTTCTTGCTTCAAACCAGGCCTGGAGAGGGATGTGACTGGCTCAGTCCATAGAGCGTGCAACTCTTGATCTCAGGACTGAGGTTCAAGCCCCACGTTGGGTATAAAGATTACTTTAAAATCCAAAGAAAACCCGAAGCCTAGATTCTGTGATTGGTTTGATGGGTTTTCCCTCATTTGGGCTGGAGGGTGGCGGTTGTTAGAACGATCACCTTCTCATCAGATGGCATTTTGGTTTGCTTGTTTTTAAAGGACTTGCTTGTAAGTTTTAGGAACACTAATAACTCTTTTGCACTGGTGGTTCAAGAGTTTAAATAGCACTTTGTTGTTAAAGAATGCATCTGTAAAAGCTCCGAGGGGCGCTTGGGTGGCTCAGTTGGTTGAGCATCCGACTTCTGCTCAGGTCATGGTCTCCCAGTGAGTTCAAGCCCCGCCTCGGGCTCTGTGCTGACAGCTCAGAGCCCAAAGCCTGCTGCGGATTCTGTGTCTCCCTCTCTCTCTGCCCCTCCCCTGCTCATGCTCTGTCTCTGTCTCTCAAAAATAAATAAATGTTAAAAAAAAAAACAAAAAAACCCTCCGGAGACAACTAGAAATGGCTCTAGTTAAGCAGACGTTTGCAGGCAGATGGCCGCAGAGCGTCCCGTCTGCCTCATTTGCCTCGTCCTGAGTTGTGTACCTGGATGGAGAAGAGGCTTCTGTTGTTAGGGTGGACCCGTTAAATGCAACTTGCTTAAGAGTGTACCTGTTCTCCCGGGACGAAGAGCAGACCGCTCGTAGCAAAACGTGGTTTTTACTGAATATCGTTCTTCAGAATCTCTGTCTTCAGCTACTCTCATTTTGTTTCCCCCTTGAACGTTCTGGCTATTTCTACACATGGATTGCCCCCGAGTCCATATTCCCAGGTTTGACTGTCACCCTGGATTTTCAGCTGCCTTCAGGACTCGTGACCTAGTGTCCTGGGGGCATTGGCAGCTCCCGCCTTCCTCTCCGCTGCACCTGCTCCCTGGCTTCTTCCAGTCCCAGCCCATGAGGGCACCACCCAGTGGCCCAAACCAGGTGTCTCTGTCTTCCCAGGCTCCTACAGCCACCCCTTGCCCTGGCCTGCCTCCCACCCTCTGCCTGCTGTAAGGACATCGTCACTGGCACGCAGACCGCTGAACTGGTTCCATCCCTCTGCTTCCTCTGGTCGCCCACCATCCTCTCTAGGAACGCACGTCTCATCCTGCATGTCTTTGAAATCCCCTGTGATTCCCCATCAGGAAGTCACGGGGCCCTGGAGGGACACAGGAAACACCACATGCTCTCATGCTCCCTGCCTGCCCACCCTGCACAGACCCCCACCGCCTCTCCTGCAGTGGCCTTCCCCTTCCCTTCTTTTCTCCTAACGACCTCCTACTCATCCTTCGAAACCCAGGGCAGATGACCCCATAATCTTCCTCCCCTCCCCGCCCCCACCGGGAAGAATGACTCATCTTCCTCTCTGGGACACTCCCAGCTCCCAGGACTAGACATCCCGTAATTATTTGCTAACATGTCACCTCCTTGATCACCTGGGCTCCTTGGGGCTGGGGATCTGTCTCACTCAGACACCATTATTCCCGTGGAAAGCTGTGTTTTTTGCTTTTTAAACAGATCTGCAAACTTTTTACTATTATTACTTTGTGGGGTGTGACTGTCTGGACAGCGCAGGGCTCTGTGGGAGGAGCCAAGCCCCAGTTTCCCCAGTTGCGGTGTGTTAAGATTTCGTGCATTCTGGTATCGAGCCCCATCCCACGGTGTTGTCTGTGTTCAGGAAGATGCTGTCAGTCTTTCTTTAATTAGGTGCTTGGACATTAGGGACAGGCATGAGGCAGCCACCAGCTGGCCTCCTTGCCAGCTACACTCTTCAGATTCGTTTCCTCACCGAGTGAGTCCTCCCCAGAGCCCTGTGAGGTCGGCGCCATGTACCGTTCTGCACAGATGATCGAGCACCCTCAAGGGCGCTAAGTAATTAGTCAAGATCGCAGCAGCAGTAAGAGCAGGTGACAGAGTCCAGATTCAAACCCCCATTCTTCCTGACTCCAGAACTGATGTTTTGGAAGAGAACAGTCATGTCCCAGAATGTCCCTAATTCTGCAAGCCCACACTTGGGGAAAGAAACTAAAGTCGTGGATCTTACATAACCTAATAGAAGCAGGCGTCAGAAATTGTCACCATCTGCTTGGAGCTTTTTCTCAAACTTGCCTTTTGAAATAAATTTAGATTTATGGAAGAGTTTTAAAGAGAGTGTACAGAGCGTTCCTGTATACACCCTGCACCAGCTTCCTCCTAATGCTGACTTTTCTTTACTATTATGATAAAAGTCACGCGAGCATTGCAGCAAATTTGGAAGCTAGAGAAACGAGGGGGACACCCACACAACTACAGTAAGCCATCCTTCTGTCTCGTCGCCTTCCGGGATTTTCTCTCTGTCCATGATGTCCCGCGAGGTTGTCCTCAGTGGTGCAGTCCTTTGGAAAAGCAGTTTAGTGATACCAATCTAGCATCGCAAAACGTATCTGACCTTTGCCTCTTTGAGAACTCTTTGCTGTCTCTTTGAGACACGCGTCCAAAATCGGGATGGGCCAAAGGTCTGACCACAGCAAAGTCGGAAAAGCAGAACTTACGAGAACCAGAGCAACGTGAGAAAGTGACACGTGTGTCTGATTGCTGTGGTTAATGAACGTGAACGCCCACGTGATACAGGCCAGGGTGCGGAGACACTGATGAGTGGTGGAGAGAATATTGATTCGTTTCCGTTTTAATTTCTCTCTCTTTTTTTTTTTTTTTTTTAAACATTCAAGTTCACTCTTGTGCTGTTCATTAAGAGGGATCACCTTCAGGTAACAGTGACGTAGGTGACACTTTTCTCATGTGCCCTTATCAGTGTTTCGTGAGGACTGTTTCTCATCAGCCAGGAATCTTTGCAGGTGAAGAGTTCCTACGGCATTCTGTGCCTCCAGACCTTAACATGCCGCCGGCTGGATGTACGCCCCAGCATGTTCTCCTTTGTTCGCTTTTTTTCCTTCCCCTAAGATGACTCACCTGCCTTAGTTCTTATCTTTATTAAACAAGAACCATTTAGAGAAATGCCATCTCAGTATTAGACATTACTTTGCAGAAGTGCTTTATTTACCAATACAATAAATGAGCTGGCGGTTCCCCCCCCCCCCAAAAAAAAAAAGCCCTTTGAAATTAAGTTTATTAAGAACAAGAATTCACCCCCAGGCGGGATAACGGGTACTTAATTCACATCTGGCTGTTTGGATCCTAAAACCTAGCTCTCTGCCTGCCTTTCCCGTCTCAGCCTCATTTTCCCTCTTATGCAAAATCAGAGTGACACTCTCCTGCACCTGTCGCAGAAATGATGCTAGACTGAGGGAGCACTAGAGCAGAACAGGCCACTTCTGCTGGGATAGAGGCCTCGCGTTAATATTTCTGGTAAGCGACATACCATGAAGCATCCCTGACTCTTAGACATTCCAGAAGGAGAAGCAGCTTACACTTGTGGGGTTTCTTTACCATGGACCCTGAGATTTTCTTTAGTGTGCTGGCAAAACACTTTGATCATGGGTCACCTAGCGGTGTTGAAAGGTCCTGAAGAGCCTTCTGCGTCTCAGAGGAACGCAACTCCGAGAAATCCGGGGCTGGAGGAGGCCGAGGGAGATCGGGCCCTGCTCTTGGGGGATTGGGGATGAGAACACCAACCACCCTGCCCTTGTTGATCCCTTGACAGGCTGGCGGCCACGAGGCCTGTAACCGTAACCCCGCCTCCAGGCAAATAATACTCTTCCTGGCCTTCCTGCAGACACACGACACGAAAACCCGACAGGAAGGCCCACGTGCTGGGGTCAGGGCCAGGCTCGCCTGTGCAGCACCCGAGGACGAGGACGCTCTGGGTGCCGGGAGGAGGCGGAAGACTGTCCTTGTGAAGTCCGCCAGGGAGCCAGAGTCCCATGGAGACCCAAGGAGAAGAGTGGGCAGGGAAAGGTCCGCTGCAGAGTGTGGGGGGCAGAGGCCCGTGCTGTCGGGGCGGGAGCTCGATCTGCCGAGGCATCTCTGAGGGTGAAGCAGCACAGGAAGTCCCGGAGGCAGAGGAGCCCATTAAGATATGAGCACCGTGGGGACAGTCACTCCCTTCCTGACCGTGTCCTTCCCACCCCTTCCAGCAGAATCCAGGCACCACGCAGCCTGTTACGTGGAGCTTTTTAAAAAATCCCACCAGAGGTAATATCCCGAAGGCGGCAGGCCGCCCTCACCGTGAGATAGCAGGCCTCGCCTTGGGGTGCCCTCCCCCTGCCTCTCCTCTGTCCACCCACTGCCCTCCCCACCTGCGTCCTTCCGGCAGCGATGAGGTCTGCGTACCTGTGCTGGGAGCGGCCTGTCCCAACACATAGATCAAAGCAGTGCTGGCATCCAGAGACAAGTGACACCTGACCCTTGCCCTCCAAGAGGTCAAGGTTCAGTGAGGCCTGAGGCAGTGTGTTAAAAGGCATAACCAGCAGTGTGCACAGGGGTAGAGGAAGGGCACGGGAGGGCCTAGGCTGTTGGGGGAGCTGGGAAACAGGGAGGGTGACCCAGAGGGACTCTGGCTGGGCCCCAAAGCCGGCCAGGCTAAGGGGTGCCTGGGCCAAGCCACCCAGGGCTCTGAGGCTTTCCAGTGCCACGTGTCAGTGTGGCTGGGGTGCAGGAGCAGGCCAGCGGGTCCCAGCCAGGGCCGTGGAGATGCTAACCAGTGTGTGGTGAGACACGCAGCAGGGCGGACAGCGAGGGAATGGACACCCAGAGGGGCTGCAGCTTGGGCCTACTGGGCAGGGAACAGGCATGAGGCCCGTTACATAGAAGGCAGGACCAGGGACCCGTTGGACTTGGGGGGTGCAGGAGAAGGCTGTACTGCAGAGACCCCCCCCCCCCCCCCCCACTCAGGAGCTGGTGCATAGAGGGAAGGTGTTATGAAGATGAAGGAGGTTCCAGACGAGCGTGGGCAGGGGCGTCAGTGAAAATGGAGAGAATCGCATACAGAGCAGGGAGGGCGCCTCTCCTGGGAAGTGAGCGTTCCGGTCAAGTTCCCTGGTGGGGCGGTGGGGCGGGGGGTGACCTGTGCACCAGGAGTGCTCCGTTGGAATCCGGCAAACACATGCTGAAGGATCTGAGGATCGGGACCCTCGGCCCCACTTGCAGAGCGCAATCCGGTGCGCTCTCCAGTAAGCTGGAGATACGGTGCTTGGCCAGGCAGACACTGACTGGCCTGCTCTCAGGAAGCTTCCGGCTGGTGGGGAACACTGACCCCCTGTGCAGTGGCAGGGGTAATGAGACTGAGGAAACATGGGGCAGGGGACCCAGCTACTAGTACGAATTTAGCCCAAGAACGTATCCAGTGCAGACGAAGTATTTCATGCATGTGTCCGTCAGTTTTAGTTATGAACTCGGCGAGACCTTGGAAGCAACCCAGGAAACGTGCCGATGGAGGAAGCTTGGAAGGAATCGTAAGCGGCTTCTGAAATGTACTTCGCAGTAGAGTGAAACGTTCATGGCATGACCTTGGGCAGAAAGGCAAGATGCAAAATTGTGTCTGCACCCATGTGTTGGGCGGACCCTTCCGTAGGCTGTGAACGGTTGATTATTAGCAAGGGTCCCATCAAACGGAACTAATAGGAATGAGAATGGGATGGAATGTGCTCAAACAGGAGTAGCGGTTTTCTCTGGTTTGTGAAATACTGGGCGGTTGCTCTTTCATTCGTACTTAAAGCTAGAAATTCCTCCCCTGCAGTAACCCCACCCCTTGTGCTGTGAGCCTCCAGGGAGAGCCTGCTTGCTTCCAGGCCTGCCAGTAGGCCAGCCCTTCCAGAGGACCATCCTTGGGTCGTCTTCTCTGGCCAGTGTCCCCATTCTGACGCTCTTCCTCCCAGGTCGCAGCTGGGATCTCAGTTGTTCAGTCAGCCTCCGGGCGTGCCCCTCCTGGCCGGCGCTTGGCCCGGACGGGCTCCTTGGCCCTCCTGCCTCTGACCCTCCGCGGGACTTGTCAGAATACGGCTTTCCGGATGCCCTCCTGGCCGGCGTCACCACGAGCCACCCACGCACTGAGCTCGGCCTGGGCCTGAGATGAACCCCCGGGCAGGCGTGGCTGGCCAGTGGCTCGGCCCTCATGACTCTTGTCATGACACTGATGTTGACGCGGCCTAAGATGACCCAGCCCTGTGAGCACCACACTGCTGATTTTCTGAGCCTGCTGCTGCCCCCCCCCCCGCCCCCCACCCCAGCCACCTTTGCGGAGTCTCTTGATGTTTCCTTTACTGTAGCCTGTCCAGTTAGTTTTGTGTTAACTCCTCTCCCTGCCTTTGTTTCCACACGTAACTTGAAGCAACCCGTCTACTCCAGGCGACTTTGGTAAGCAAGCCGACTGCGTTCCCATCTCAGGCAAGACGGAGGACGGAGCCAGTGGGCGCCCCGCTGGCCATCCTCTTTCTACCTGAGGTGGGGCCGTTACCAAGCCCGGGTGTGCGTGCTCAGTAAGTTTCAAAGTCGCCCAACCTGTCCTCATCCGGTTCTTCCTTCTCCCTCAGATTTACACGGGCGTCCTGTGGGATCCAGCCGGCACCTTGCTGGTACCCCAGGAGCTGGTGTATGCTCCGTGCCCCTACCATGGCCAGCACCTGCCCGGACAGGCCACCCACTCACTGTGATGGCTGCGAACACCTCTGTCTGCTCCACGCTTGGGCGGCCCGGATTCCTGGCCTGTTTCTCAGATTCACGGCTCACAGGCCTTTTTCTTTTTTCTTTTTTCTTTTTTTTTTGGGGGGGGGGGCCACAGTTGAACATTGAGTTTTTAAGATTAATTTCTTCTTTTGCCATCCACGGTCGCTCTGCCCTCCTGCCACCGTCGTCGCTTCTGTCCTCCCCCGCTCCCCAGAGTTGCCACACACAGGCACACACAGTCTCACCGCGAACTGTCTTCATGTCTGAGATGAGATGAACTTCTGATCCGGCCGCGTTAACTTGCGCAGTGTGGCGTTGAGCGGCCGGCATGGGCTGAGCACTGAGCAGCCAAGGTTAGCTACGTGTCCCCCTCTCCCTTCTTTCACCTTCCTTCCTGCCCTTCTACGCACACATCTCTGACCCTTCCCCGTGAAAGGTGGGGTGCGTACATAACGGAAACTCATTTCGCACAATCCTGGAGGCTGGTGGTTCAAGGTCAGGGTGCCAGCAAATTTGGTTTCTGGTGAGCGCTGTCTTTATGCCAAGAGAGGGGATGGAAGGAGGGAGGCATCTGGCTCTCTGTGTCTCTTCTATGAGGACACTGATGCTACCAAATCGGGGCCTCACCCTTATGTCCCCCCTTAACTGTGATTACTTTCTTGGAGACGCCGTCTCCAGACACAGCCACGCTGCGGTTAGGGCTCCAACAGACACACTTTGGAGGGACACAAACACAAAACATTTCAGTCCCTGACATGGATGAACCTTGAAAACGTCGTGCTAAGTGAAATAAGCCAGATGCGGAAAGATGAACGCTGTGCGATTCCACGTATGTGAGGACAGACCCGTAGAGAGAAGGGAGCAGGGTGGTGGGTGCGGGGCTGGGGGAGGGGCGTTCTTGTTTAGCAGGTACAAGGTTTTTGTTGGGGACAAGTCTTGGCTAGAGACAGTGCCGGTGGTTACACACATTGTGAGTGTGTTTAGTGCTGCTGGATCGTACGCTTACAGATGGTCAAGAAGATAAGTGTTCTGTACGTTTTACCACAGTACAAAAGAATGATAGTGATTAATAAAGAAGAGAAGGAAAACAGGAGCGCCTACAGTCCCAGCCCCCTCGGGTCCGGGAGAGACCCCCAGGCTGGCAAAGAGCAGCACTGCTGTGAGAGGCCAGGTGGGCCCAAGGGTTCTTGGCCACAGGTGTCTTGCACCAGCAGGAGGGGACAGAAGGTGACAGCCCAGACCAAGGTCCTTGGTTGCGAGCCTACTGAGCCGAGCCCAGGCCATCTGGTAACTCTCTCGACCAGGGTCACTCCCTGGGTCCCCGCGTTTGCCGCTTTGTTTTACACGGTGGCCCCCTGGAGGGGCCGCTGCACAAAGTCCCCGGGTTCCCACCCAGGAGGCCTTGCTGGCTGGGCCCAGCTCTCTGTAGGGTGGCCCCACATCCTGTGGATCACTGACTTTATCTTCTCATGTTTTCTCTTCGAGTTTTAGAACCCAAGAACCCGTCACAGTCACGTTTGTCTCCCCAGATTAAGGTAATTTGCCGTGAGGCCCTCCGGCCATGTCTCTTTTCCGCAGTAACCCTCTCTGAGTGTTTTGAAGCCGACCTTCTGCTTGGCCATCAGAACTGCTTTCTGAGGTCTTGGTTCCATGGTGTCCGGCACCTTCCCCAGTGATCCTGTCTGGGAGGCCATGCCCTCTGGCCTTCCCTCCGAGAGGTAAGGGGAAGGAAGAGACAGGTGATTGTTCTTCCTGCTGAGGCACCCGGGGAGCAGTAGGAGTTCTATATGTATTGATTGATTTTTATGTTTATTTATCTTTGAGAGAGACAGAGACAGAAAAAGACAGAGAGAGACAGTGCATGAGCAGGGGAGGGACAGAGAGAGAGGGAGACAGAACCCGAAGCAGGCTCCAGGCTCCGAGCTGTCAGCCCAGAGCCCGACGCGGGGCTCGAACCCAGGAGCTGTGAGATCACAACCTGAGCCAAAGTCAGACGCTTTACTGACTGAGCCACCCAGGCGCCCCAAGAGTTCTATATCTAAATGCGGTCTTAGGAAACATGGTTTTATTCGTTGTTGGGTGCTCGGAGCTGCTGAATTGTGTCCCCCCTCAAATTCTCACGCTGGAGCCCTCGCCCCCATAGTGATGGGATCTGGAGGTGGAGCCTTTGGGAGGTAATTGGGTTCAGATGGGGTCACGAGGGTGGGGCCCCCAGGACGAGGTTAAGTCCTTGTAAGAGGAGGCCCAGAGAGCTTGCTCACCCTGTCCCCACCCCTGGAACACACACGGGAGACCTGGGCTGGCTGCCTGCCAGCTGGGGAGAGCGCCCTCCCCCAGGACCTGTATCTCTCTCGTGGCTTGTGAGGAGGAGCACTTTTTCATGTGCTTTTTTACCATCTGTGTATTTTCTTCGATGACGTGCATCTTCAGCTCATTTGCTAATTTTCGAAATGGGTTGTTTGTGTTTTTACTGTGGAGTTTTGACAGCTCGTTATATATTCTGCATGCTAATGCTCCGTGAGCTGGTGGCTTGCGGGTATTTTCTCGCATTCTCCAGCTTAAGGAGCCAAAGTTTCCAACTAGGCTGAGGTCAATTTAGAGATTTTTTTTTTCCCCTGTCTTTTGTGGATCAGACTTTTGGTGTCTTATCAAAGAACTCTTCATGAACCAAGCCCTAGTTCCTGAAGATTGTATCCCTTGTTACCTGTGAAATGTTTTATAGTGTGACGTTTTCTGTTTCAATCTGGTCCACTTGGAGTTCTTGGGTGTGAAAGTTCAGGTCAAGGTTCATTTTTATTCTCCAGGCACACATAGGCATCATTGTCCTGTTTTTAACTTCCTGAATGATCGACAGAGTAATACAGAATATTTTGTAGTATCATAACCTGCACGTCCTGTATGGTATTCATGCTAAAAGCATATATTTGATATTAACATTCTTTTGCTTTGTGGAAGGGATTTTTTTTTTTTTAACACAGATCTTAGGATCAGTTGCTTTTTTTTTTTTTTTTAGAGAGAGAGAACATGAACAGGGCAAGGGGCAGAGAGAGACAGACAGACAGACGGAGAGAGAGAATCTTCTCTCCACGCTCAGTGTGGAGCCCAACTTGGGTCTGGATCCCAGAACCCTGGGATCATGACTGGAGCCAAAATCAAGAGTAGAACGCTTAACCGACTCAGCCACCCAGGCGCCCCATGATCTTACTCACTTTAAACATTATTTCTCAACCATTTTCTATCCAGGAGCAACTCACTGTGGGTGGTGGCATTATGGATTATTTCTACTTTTATGCCTTTTCGTGATTTCTAAGTTTTCTACACACGTAGTCGAGAAGATACCCACAATTTGTTTTAATAGTGTTTGCTAGGTTTGACGTAATTTGGGAGTAGAGGGTTGTGAATTATTTTTATTGGGTAATAATCCGGTTCAGGAAGAGTCTTTCTGGCTCACACTTACTCCTAAGCCCCAAAATGCTCGTTTTTTCCCCCTTTGCCCCTGAGGCACGGGGTTAAGGTTTTCTGTTGTGTTTTGCCTTTTTTTTCTTGTATAGGCTTATTCTTTATACTGTCTTACTTGTGTAACATCGAAATGAAGCAGGGCAGAGAAATCAATGAGCTGTCTTGGCATCGATTTAGTTTGATTTAGTCTATTCTCAGGTGGCCAAAGAGCCAGGAACTGTGAACTGAAAACTTCATCTTGTCTCAGATTTTCTTAATTGTCTCTCGAACACTCGCCCAAAGCGCGTGCTTGCTAGAACTCTCCAGAGACAGACGCCAATCTCAGCCTGCAGGGAAAGTCTGCACTGAGACAAAGAGTGGGGGCGGGGACAGGGACGGGACGCAGGACCTCAGTAAAGATGAGAAAAGTGACAGTCATTTTGAAGCCAAGCTTTTGAAACTGCTGTGCAACAGGGGGCGGCTGTTCCCGCCTAATGATGTCACTTGGCTGGTCCCTTTATGCAACCCTTTCCAGAAAACTAGGGGGACTTCTGTGCCAGGGCCCATCTGCCTTCCCAAGCTGTTTCCGGTTGCCTTTGAGCAGCTGGAGGGATCTGCTATTGAGAACATAAAATTCGTGCTGGGTGGCTTGAGCTGGTTGAGTGTCCGACTCTTGATTTCGGCTCAGGTCATGATCCCAGGGTCGTGGGATCAAGCCCCACGTCGGGCTTCATGCTGTTAGCAGAGCCAGCTTAGGATTCCCTCTCCCTCTCTCTCTGCCCCTCCCCTGCTCGCTCACTCACTCACTCTCTCTCTCAAAATAAGTAAACTTTTTAAAAAAGGGTTTTTTTTTTCCTTTTTATTTTATTTATATTCAGGTTAGTTAACATGCAGTGTAGCCTTGGCTTCAGGAGTAGAACCCAGTGATTCATCGCTTACATATGGGCACCCAGTGCTCATCCCAACAAGGGCCTCCTTAATGCCCCCCACCCACTTAACCCAGCCCCCAGCCCCCCCTCCAGCAACCCCCAGTTTGTTCTCTGTATTTAAGAAAGAGTCTCTTATGGGGGCACCTGGGTGGCTCAGTCAGTTAAGCGTCTGACTTCGGCTCAGGTCATGATCTCATGGTTCGTGAGTTCAAGCCCCACGTCGGGCTCTGTGCCAACAGTTCAGAGCCTGGACCCTGCTTCCGATTCTGTGTCTCCCTCCCTCTCTGCCTCTCCCCAGCTTGTGCTCTCTCTTTCTCTCTCTCTCAATAATAAATAAACTTTAAAAAAAAAAAAAAGTTTAAAAAGAAGTACCTTTAGTATTTAAAAAAAGAAAGAAAGAAAGAGTCTCTTATGGTTTGCTTGCTTCCCTTTCTGTTTTTATCTAATTTTTCCTTCCCTTCCCCTGTGTTCATCTGTCAAGTTACTCCAATTCCCCAACTAAAAAAAAGTTTTTAAATTAAGGGATGGGTACTGAATTTTTAGACATAATGCAGTTGCACAGTTAATAGTCTACAGCATAGTGTGAACATAGCTTTTATATGCGCTGGGAAACCAGAACACTCATTTGACCCGCTTTATTGTGGTGGGTCTGGAACCGAACGCACAGTATCTCCGAGGTGTGTAAGTAAGTAGGGTCGTGATATCTGTCACACCACTTAGTCGTCTGATTTGCTCACAGAGACCGCTCTTCAAGCCACCAAGACAAAACAGGTTTTAAAAAATAATCATCATGGGGCACCTAGGTGGCTTAGTCGGTTAAGTGTCCAAGTCTTGATTTCGGCTCAGGTCATGATCTCACGGTTCACGAGTTCGAGCCCCACATTGGGCTCTCTGCTGTCAGCACGGAGCCTGCCTTGGATCTCCTGTCTCCCTCTCTCTCTCTCTCTCTCTCTCCGCCCCTCGTCTGCTCGCTCGCTCTCTCTCAAAAATAAATAAACGTTTAAAAAACAATCATCATGAGAACAGGCTGCAATTTGTTGCTGAGAACAGCATGTATTTTTTTGCTCTGGGCAAAGAACTTTTCACATTTTCCCTGTTGGCCTCCTGTCTTTGCCCCTGCCTCTTCCCCAGGTCCCCACGCACAAACGGCTCTGTGGTGCGGTCTCTGCAGCGGGCCCGGTTCACGCCGATCGATGGCCCCTCTCAGCAGTGGGCAGACGGTGCTAATTAGGCCCCGAAGCAGCGGCCGTGGCGGTGTGCAGACAGCGCTAGGCGGCCGGGTGCTCACCTCTGCTCCGTGGCCCCGGTCCCAGCACCGCACCGCCGCCCCCTCCGTCCCGCCACGGCTGTCTGGTTTAGGAAGACACGAGGGCAGGACGAACGCACACTCCTGCCTCTCTCTGCCAAGGGCACAGTGACTGACCCACACCGTCTGTTCTGCTCCTGCAGAAAGATGGCTGTACCTCACCGAGTTTACTGGTTGGTTCAAAGCTTTACGGAAGGGCGTCCGACTGGGTTTCAGCTCGTGTCGTGATCTCACGGTTCATGGGTTCGAGCCCCACATGGGGCTCTGCGCCGACAGCTCGGAGCCTGCTTGGGATTCTCTGTCTCCCTCTCCCTCCGCCCCTCTCCCACTCGTTCTCTTTCTCTCTCTAAATAAATACACTTTAAAAATAAAAAATGAAACCTTTACTGAGCTATAACTCACGTACCATACAGCTCCCCCACGTAAGTGGGGTCCCAGTCACCACAGTCAGCGCTAGAACCCCGCAGAGAAACCGTATACCCCTTAGCTGTCGCCCTCTGTTCTCCCCCAGTCCCACACGGCCGTCAGTCTTTCTGTCTCCATGGCCTTGCCTCTTCTGCCCATTTTCCTGGAGACGGACGCCTACAATATGTGGTCACTTGGGTCTGACCTCTTTCACTCAGCATATTTTCCAGGTTCATCCAGGATCCAGCCTGAAGCAGGGCCTGGTTCCTTGTAGGGCCGAGTAGTAGCCCATCGTGCGAATGGACCCTGTTGTGTTTTTCCAGCCATCAGTCGACGGACCTCTGGGGCCGATTCCGCTTCTGGCTGTTGCGAATAGTGCTGCGTGAACATTTATGTACAAGTGTTTGTGCGGGTACCCGTTGTCGCCTCTCTCGGGCATGTACCTGGAGCGGAGTCCCTGGAGGCAATGGCACCTCCACGTTTAACCATTTGAAGAAGCACCCGTTTTCCAAAGCGCTCCACCGCCTTGCGTTCCCACCAGCAGCCCCGCAGTTTTGCGTGTGTTTGAGAATGTTGGAGGCCCCGGCCCTGGCAGGCACGCCCCCGGGCCCCTGGGTGGCTGGTGTTTTCAGGGTCTGTAGGATTTGTCTGAAGCAGGTATGGGAAGACAGCAGACCTGGAAATGACTGCCATGAGAGGAGTTTGTACTCATGGCCCCTAGGAGCAGGAGGCGGGGCACGTCACACAGGGCCACAGGGGGCTGCCGGATGCCCCAGGGTCAGTCAGGAGCCAGAGGGCGGGCATGAGTGGAAGATGTGGGCAAGAGCCTTCACTGTGGTTTCCGTGGGGAGGAATGGTCGGGGCGGGGTGAACAGGCTTAAGACTGGCTGGATTGAAAACCCCAGCGGGCTCTGGGAGGCAGGCGCTGGCCCTGGTTGTCCGGCCCCGGGCCCTGGGGTAATCGGGGCAGGGGGACGGTGGCCCCGAGTGTGAAAGCCCGACGGATGAGGAGGCTGGAACGTGGGCTCTGGGTTGCTGGGTGTGCATGTGAAAGGTGCTCTTGCAAGCGAGTCCTTTCCTGTCTCTAGGAACCCACCAGCCCTAGCAGGGGCAGGCTTTCCTGGGTCGGCAAGGTGCCACCTGTCAGATCATCAGAAATACGGAGTAAGGGGCGCCTGGGTGGCTCTGTAGGTTAAGGGTCCCACTCGTGACTTCGGCTCAGGTCATGATCTTGTGGTCTGTGAGTTTGAGCCCCGCATGGGGCTCTGTGCTGGCAGTGCAGAACCTGCTTGGGATTCCGTCTCCCTCTCTCTATCCCTCCCCTGCTTGCTCTCTGTCTCTCTCTCTCAAATAAAAATAAGCTGTAAATACACACATACATACACACATAAAATGGCCCCTGGGCATCGTGCTGGGGTGCTGTCGGGCATTACTGAGTGCAAAAAGGCTGTGATGCGTCTTTCGGAGGAGGAATTACGTGTGTTAGGTACACTCTGCTCCCTTCAGCCATGAGTTGTAGTCCTACTGACCATGAGTTCAATGCTAATAAATCAACAGCATGTATGAAATAAGGTGTCTTTCAAGAGAAACACACATAAAGCAAGGTTGCGAATTGATGGGCTGATGACGGGCGTGGGCAGAAGTTCCCGGGAACCTAGCCTTGTAGCTTCCTCAGGAGCGGCGATTCGGTATTGGCTAAAGCAGGGTTCACTGCAACTTTATGGAACATCACTATGGGGAATAATGAGAGGCCGCTGCAACTTTTTGTCTTGAAATAGCTTAAAATTCACAGGAAGTTGCAAAACTAGTACAGAGTCTCAGGTGTCCTTCACCAAGCATCCCCCAGGGATGGTAACCTGACATGACCTCAGCCCGTGGTCAAAACCAGATCACTGGCATCTGTACAGTATTGTTAACTCGGGGACAGACCCTGTTTGGGTTTTGCCAGTTGTCACCTGTACTCTTTGGTGAGGGAAAGGGAGTGAATAGTTCTAGGACATTTTATCCTTTGTATGTAGAGATCTGAGTAACCCAACTCCACTGTCAAAGGGCAGAAGTGTTCCATCTCAAGGAAACAGTGACTCCTTAAAAAAAATAAATAAATAAATAAATAAATAAATAAATAAGCATATTGACCATTTTAACCGTTTAAAAAATTTTTTTTAATTTTTTAATGTTTATTTTTGAGAGAGAGACCGCATGAGTGAGGGAAGAGCAGAGAGGGAGAGGGAGACACAGAATCCGAAGCGGGCTCCAAGCTCTGAGCTGTCAGCACAGAGTCTGACGCGGGGCCCGAACTCACAGGCTGCGAGATCATGACCTGAGCCGGAGTCAGACGCTTAACCAATTTAGCCACCCAGGCACCCCCATTTTAGCCATTTTTAAGAGTACATTCCAGTAACATTAGCTACATTCGCACTGTTGTGCAACCACCCCCACCTCTGTCTCCAGAACTTTCTCATCTCCCCAAACTGAGATTCTGTCCCCATGAAACATGCACCCCCAGCCCCTGGCTCCCACCATCTACTCTCTGTCTCTGGACGGGACTCCTCTAGGGACGTCCTGTGAGCGGATTCGGGCAGTATTCATCCTTTTGTGTATGGCTTATTTTGCTTAGCATGATGTCCTCAAGGTTTGTCCATACTGTAGCAACCATCAGGATTTCCTTCCTTTTTGTGGCTGAAAAATATTCCATAAAACAATGATTTCTTGACCCGTTTTGCGGGAGGCACTGCCCTCCATTCTACTCGGGAAACAGCGATCAGAATAAATAAGTAAATTGTATCATATGTGAGAGAGACCAGCTTACTGTTCTTTCAGCTGAAGTTCTGTCCCTTGTACCCCTTTGAGTACCTGGTGTCCCTAGTCATGACCCTTAGCCGTGAATACCTCAAAGTATCTTCTCAATTATCAAGGGAAGATTTAAGTTACTGTAGATTTAGTGTGTCCATCATTTATTCAACTTCTTGGGGACTAGTGATGCTCAGAAGATGTTTATGGTGACTTTTTCTCCTGCAGACTCTTTGGTTAAAGCAGAATGTGGGACACCTGGGTGGCCCAGTCAGTTAAGCATCCAACTTCGGCTCAGGTCATGATCTCGGCAGTTCACAAGTTCGAGCCCTGCACTGGGCTCTGTGCTGACAGCTCAGAGCCTGGAACCTGCCTCAGATTCTGTGTCTCCCTCTCTCTCTCTCAGAAATAAACATTAAAAATATTTTTAAAGCAGAATGTATCTCATTTCAGGTGAGATGTTGGGTCACAGGAACAATCAGTCAGCCAGGCAAAGGACGCATTTCAGGGTTGGTCCCATATTTGTATATTTGAATCATAATTGCCTAGGTGGGGTTTACAGTGGTGTCGAAATGGCAGGAAATGCCTGCCCTGGACCACGGAGGCCTCAATTTATGACTTTCACCTTGGTGAATGGGTGTTCGTATATGAGAGAGAGCCTCATCACCTTTGTCTCTATGATAATAGCAGTGGTAAGCCACTTAGTATCATGACGCTGGGGTGTTTGGGGTCACTGGGCAAATGTCACCCCCACCATACAGAGCTGTGTTACAGAATGAACGGCTACGGATACGTGTTCCGCGTGGAATATGGCATCACGCCACCTAGTGCTTAAGTCTCAGCTGATAAGCTCTGTTCATTGCTCCTGGACCAGTTTTCTCTCCGACACGTACCCAACTGCATGTTTCCAACCACCTTGAATTTCCACCTAAGTTAAAACTTTCAGAATGCAGAATCCCACTGTGCAGAAAAGCTCTTAAGTACATTTTCCTCTAGTGCTGGTCCCTTAGCCACCCCAAAGGTCATGGTCTGCATGCGGCAGAGAACCACGGTCCCCACTACTTCCCTGTGTGACAAAAAACGAAGCTTGGGGGTGGGGGCACCTGGGTGGCTCAGTGGGTTTAAGCGTCCAACTCTCAGTTTTGGCTCAGGTCATGATCTCATGGTTCCTGAATTCGGGCCCCACATTGGGCTCCATGCTGACAGTGTGGAGCCTGCTTGGGATTCTCTCTCTCCGTCTCTGCCCTTCCCCTGCTCGCGCTCTCTCTCTCTCTCTCTCTCTCTCTCTCTCTCTCTCTCTGTCTCAAAAATAAACAAAATAAACTTAAAAAAAACAAAAACAAAAAATGAAGCTTGGGTGCCCGGGGGGACCGAGGAGCCAGGTCAGAAAGGCTAGTGGACAGATTTCTTCCTTTTTTAAATTTTTTTTTTTTTTTTTTTTTTTTTTTTTTTTTGAGAGAGAGTGCGTGAGCAAACTGGGAGGAACAGAGAGAGAGGGGGACAGGATCCAAAGTGGGCTCTGTGCTGACAGCAGAAAGCCCGACACAGGGCTTGAACTCATGAACTGTGAGATCATGGCTTGAGCCAAAGTCAAATACTCAACTGACTGAGCCACCCAGGCACCCACAGTCACCTCCAGATTTCTTCCTAACGTTGCTCTTTGTCCTCACCTGGAATAGAGCTTTCAGTGTGGTTTTCACCCTGAGAATGAATTAGCCAAGCAGCCCATCTCAGCTCAACTTGATTTGTCAAATAGAAGAGGGTGAGAGTTTGGCCTTCTGAATTTCATCTTTCCATCAGTGGGAAAGGTGACCAGAGAATTACACACATCCTATCATCTCGTTTCCTACATTAACGAGCAGATGAGTGTGAAGAACCCTTTGGAGCCCCTGTCGTGTGTCAGGTTGGTTTGCAGTCGTTGCGTAAAATAGGATTGGCACCTCTCGTCCGTCCGCTCTGCTGCTCAAATTCTATCAGAGTGCTTTTACGGTCAGGGGCGCGTGTGGCCACACATCGTGCCCTGCAGTCTCTGGGCCTCGGAGTCATCCTGACATCCGATCTCGGGTTAATTACAGCCGTGTGTGTGTGTGTGTGTGTGTGTGTGTGTGTGTGTGTGTGTGTGATGTCGGCACGAGCCACGCCAAGCGCAGAGCTCTTGGTGATTTTAGATTATTTACAGTGAATATAAACTACTCTCCGCCTTTCACCTCCTGCCAAGATGGAAGGGGTGTCGGGGTTTTTTTGTTGTGATTTTACCAAAGGAGAAGATATTGTGCGATTTCCACAGTAAATGGTCACAGTGGGGACCAATTTCCTGCCCTCCAGACCTGCTGTCTCAGCCAATACAGCAGGAGAAGACGCAGCTTTACATTTCTAGAAGGATCACACGGAGGCATAAAAGCGACGCAGCCCGGCCTCGCACCGCGCCGGGCCCTGGAGCCCGGACCGTGAACATGGGGAACACGCATTCCAAAAGCAGTGACCGAGACGGCGCGCTCCGTGGCCGCCCCGAGCTGTCTTTCTACAGCTCTTTTCCTCGGAAATGGAGCGAGAACGTCTTTCTGGATAACGAGCTGCTGACCTCCAAGATCCTGTCCGTGCTGCGGCCGCAGTCGGAACGGGGCTTCCGGACGGGCCAGCTCCGCTACCCTGCCCACTTTCTCAGCACCAACTCTGTGTTTGCCTCTGTCGCAGCGTCCTTAAAGGAGCACCCAAGGGCCACCCTCTTGTCCGATGGCAGCCCGGCCCTGTCCAGGAATGTCGGCATGACGGTCTCACAGAAGGGGGGGCCACAGCCAGCACCCAGCCCGGCGGGAACGGGGACGCAGCTCGGGTAAGTCGGGTCCTGTCTCTGCGCCAGGGGCAGCTACAGGTGAAGGGAGGGAGCGGGATGGGACATTCCCCTGGGACCCCGCAGATGGCCTCTCGGAAAGGAGACCCTCAGGTCCGTGTGAATCTGATCGTAGGCCCCCAGCCACACGGTGAAATTCCTATTCACACTTGTACTTGGCCGCTTGCAGCCAGCTGGGTTCATACCCTTGAAGGGCCCTTGGGCGGGGTTTCTGTCCGAGCCTGAGATGATGGTAGAAGTCCCACTGAGGTTGCCGTGGAGGTGGCATCCCGTTACTTAACGCCTTAACCCTGTCCTCCGTGGACTCGGTGGTTCCCATATTTCTCCATTCAGCGGTGTTTCGGTTGAAAACCTAATGCTAACAGATGTCATCACGGTGGTCCTTGCACGGGTTGGCGGGGAAGGGGGCTGATTATCTTTTTCGGTTAAGAAGGGTTCTCCACCCTCACCTGTGAGCGTGGCTGTGTCCACCTAACTCTCACTCGAAAGAATTGCAGGGGCTCCGTGGGCTCCGGTGGCCATTAAAGGAAGCGTACAATTCAACTCACCCTGAGAACATACCTGGACATTGAATTGAAGTCAGTTATGATGGGGGGGCGTCCTAATGTTACGATTTTTACAAACAATCTGTGGGGTGCTTGGGTGACTCCGTCCCGGTTAAGCGTCAGACTCTTGGTTTCGGCTCGGGTCATGGTCTTGCAGTTCGTGGGTTCAAGCCCCATGTCGGGCTCCGCGCTGAGAGTGTAAAGTCTGCGTGGGATCCTCTCTCTCCTTTTCTCTCTGCCCCTCCCCTGCTCACTCACTCTCCCTCCCCCCCTCCTTCTCTCTCTCCCTCTCTCAGTAAACTTCAAAAAAAAAAAAAAGTAAAATCAATTCTTTTAAAAACAAAAAGATCTGTGACAAAGTTTAAGTGCATATAGAAATCTGGAAAGTTCTCAAATAGATTTGCCTTCCTAGAAAGGGTGTGTATGTGTATTTAATTCAGATTTTTTGAATAATGGTTTTTATGATTTTTATTTAGACCAGTCACAGGAGAGATGGATGAAGCCGACTCCGTATTTTTAAAATTTAAGCAGGCAGCTGATGACTCTTTTTCGCTTACATCTTCGAATGCCGAGCCCATTTTTGTAGAAGGTACGGCCCTCTGGCTTCTTTCCCAGGTGCCACGCTGGGAGAGTGCCGGGACCCCTCTCCTTGTGTCCACGGGACACGGCCTGGGGCGGCCCAGAGCCAGTGGAACAGTGGCCGCTTTTTCTTCCCTCAGACCCTTGCACGGCCTCACTGAGGAGTGAGATCGAGTCGGATGCCCGCGAGTTCGAGGCCGAGTCCTGGAGCCTCTCTGTGG
Organism: Herpailurus yagouaroundi; assembly: GCF_014898765.1. Classification (NCBI taxonomy): domain Eukaryota; kingdom Metazoa; phylum Chordata; class Mammalia; order Carnivora; family Felidae; genus Herpailurus; species Herpailurus yagouaroundi. Next base: position 1,223,452 of record NW_024412431.1, on the reverse strand, counting down.
ATGCCGCGTATGCAAAGAAACAAAAGAGAGAGGTGGTAAAGAGGCAGGATGTGCTCTATGGTGAGAAGTTCTGCACCGTCACGCTGACCTTCTACTTCCTTCTTTTCCATCTTTGTTTTGATTGATTGCGCCTGGGAGTCTGGGCTCCGTCTGCTCCCCCAGGGCAGCCCTGCTCTCCCGGTCAGGGAAGAGGTGGCCAGGGAGGGCTTTGTGGGAACGCATCCCTGAGGACGAGCGTGGCCGAGTGCCCAGTCCTGACTCATCCTGACCCTGCTGGTGACCCTGAGAGAGAAGACTCCCCCAGGCCTGTCCCAGCCATCCCTGGTGACCACAGACAACGCCCCCCACCCAGGGGTTTGGGAGACATGTGACGTAGCACTGGCTCCCGGTTGGGACACCCCTTCCCGCTGGCCATTGGAGGACCTGGCTGTGGACAGCCGCTGTCCTGAGATGGGAGGTTACAGGTCACTGTGCAAAGCATGGCTCTCAGACAAGAGCCCGTCCCCAGGCCAGGTGCCGCATTGGGTGCCCTACGTAGGTCCCTCCAGGCCTCTGGACCTCCTATGAGCAGGATGACAAAAGCCCAAGACAGCCACACTGGAATCTGAGGCCCTTCTCTCCCCAAAGCCCTCGCTTGTTCTTACGATTCTCCCTCCATGGGAATCATTCACCAGGACTGACACCGTTATGTCGTCCGAGGAGGAATTTTCTGCCCCTCATCGGGGTTCTGTGAGGAGATTCTGGCACACACGGGTCTTCATCGTTCGCTGGTGTCCGGCTGGTGGTGGTATCCACACTCCCGTGTCACACACTGAGCTTTCTGCCCAGGCCGGAGGGGGTTGGGGTGTGGGCAGGAGGGGACCCTGATAGATGCTTTGCCTCAGGACTCCAGAGCAGGGCAGAGATCCTGCAGGGAGGTGCAGAGAGGACCAGTCTGGATGCTTCCATCCAGGCAGCCCTTTGCCACATTGTCTCACCCTCTGGGCAAACACAGTCTGCGTCCAGCCCCCATGGCCGGCAGCTCTGGGCCGGGCTGTGTTGACCTTTGGTCTCCTAACAGCCTCAAGGCCGTGATTTAAACAACAGGTAAACTCCAACACAGAACCTGATCTTTCTTTGCCTTTTCACAGAGAATTAAATTCCTCACCTGAGCTCTGCTTTCTTGTCAGTTGTAGTCTGGGTCTGGTCAGTGACGTGCACAGACGTGTGAGTTTCACATCCGAAGGAATAGTGTTCATCAGAACAGTCTTCCTGATAGGGCGCCTGGGTGGCTCAAGTTGGTTAAGTGTCCGACTTCGGCTCAGGTCATGATCTCACAGTTCGTGGGTTCGAGCTCCGAGTCGGGCTCTGCACTGACAGCTTCGAGCCTGGAGCCCGCTTTGGATTGTCTCCCTCTCTGTGCCCCTCCCCCGCTCACTCGCTCACTCACACTCTCTCTCTCTCAAAAATAAACATTAAAAATCAAAAAAAAAAAAAAAAAAAAGAACAAAGAACAATCTTCCTGCCTAAAACAGCCTTGAAATGTCTTCGGGCATGAAATCTCTCCTGTGAATTTGAGGTCCCAGCACACATCCCGGGTCCTCTCTTTCCTGATATCACCCCAGCCCAGGCTGCTCCCTTAAATTAGGACCTCCACAGCGCTGGGCCCCGGGGCGGGGGGAGGGGGGGCCTGCCCCCAGGCGGAGAGACCCCCAGGGCCAGGGCCCCGGTGCCGAGCTGGAAGCGGCCAGCCGGGCACGCGGTGGGCAGGCGGCACGCATGATGCCATCGTGGGCGCCCTCCCCGGCACGGGTGAGTCCCCTGGTCCGTGTCCCCGCAGAGCTGGTGCAGACGGAGGTGCACCACGTACGGACGCTCAAGATCATGCTGAAGGTCTACTCCAGGGCCCTGCAGGAGGAGCTACAGTTCAGCAGCCAGGCCGTCAGCCGCCTCTTCCCGGGTGTGGACGACCTGCTGGACTTGCACAGCCACTTCCTGTCTCGGCTGAAGGAGCGCCGCCGGGAGTCCCTGGAGGAGGGCAGTGACCGGAACTACGTCATCCAGAAAATCGGGGACCTCCTGGTGCAGCAGGTGGGCACAGCTGGGCTGGGCCGGGCTGGGCCGGGCCAGTCTCTGGTGACTGAGAGGCCGTGGCCCTGGGCCGTCACAAGAGTGCGTGCAGCTCGTGGTTAGAAGCAGGCGCCTGCGTGCCAAGCGCGCTTGTGCGAACACGTCCGCCCTTGCAGGCGGGGCTTTTGTCTGGTTCGCTGACTGGGTTGTGTTGTGTTGTGTCTTGTTTTCCGGTTTTGACCTCCGTGTCTCCGGCTGTTAGAAGCGTTATCTGTGGTAAAGGGCCCCAAGCCTAACCTGACTCCCGAGTCGACTTGTGAGCCTCGGCCAGGATTGACAGAGGGGACCCGTCAGTCCCCATCCGCCCTCGGGGTGCTCGAAGCATCCAGAGTCCGCGAATCAAGAGCTAATTAGAAGAATACCCCTTTTGCTTTGAAATCTCTCTAACGTGCTGCGGCTCAAATTGATGCTCCCTTCTTGGGTTTCAGGAAATGTTACAGCACTGTGACGTAGTAAAGCCCATTAGAAGGTTTTCTCCTTTTGCCTCACTGCACCTTGTATCGAGGCCCCCGTACTGAAGCGTTTCTCTGCCTGTGTGTATGTTAGACAAGAAAGGGGAATCCCAAGTCAATTCGAGGCACATTTTCATGGAATCCACTGAGCCAGACGAGAACACGCCCTGGTGGTTTGCACGCTCCCTCTCAGTAACCTCTCCGTTGTCTTTCTGCAGTTTTCAGGCGAAAATGGGGACAGAATGAAAGAAAAATATGGTGTCTTTTGTAGTGGCCACAACGAGGCGGTCAGTCATTATAAGTTGCTGCTGCAGCAAAACAAGAAATTTCAAAGCTTGATCAAGGTAAAAAAAAAAAAAAAATTTTTTTTTTTTTTTTTTTTTTTTTTTTTTTTTAATTAAAAAATGCATCCTCTTTGCTCTAGAATGTTTTCCACAGGACTGTAATCTTTGAAGAGCTTAAGGTTATAAGGTACCTGTTATAAACCAGGGGTTTTCAAGTTTATTTATTTATTTTGAAAGAGAGACAGTGCAAGTGGGGGAGGGGCAGAGAGAGGGGGCGACAGAGAATCCCAAGCAGGCTCTGCACTGTCAGCTTGGAGCCTGATGTGGGGCTCGAACTCACGAAACCGTGAGATCATGACCTGAGCCAAAACCAAGAGTCGGACGCTTAACCCACTGAGCCACCCAGGCACCCCAAGTTTTTCTTTCATTTTAACCACAAACCTGTTCAGAGCACGTCAGTGAAATCTGGAGAATTGCGAGATGTAAAACAAAGCAAAGCACACCCAGGGCTTTGTTCCTGGCCACACCAGCAGGCCACGGCGTGGAACCTGCTGACCACCACTCCTCAGACTGCTGAGGGGACACAGGTGTCATTCCCTCGTCCTGGGAACCACCCCTCTGGAGCCACCCGTTCCGCCTTCATAACTTACTCCACGCCTTTGCCCCCCCCCACCTCGCCTCCTTCCCTCTGTGGTCCCCATTTGTCCCTTGAGGCCTGGGAAATGACCCACACCTGCCTTCTGCCTAGTCACGTGCAGGTGCTCACAAGCCAGAACCAAAAATGCAACATCCAACCTGAGTCCCCGGGGAGGGGCAAGCCCCTGTCTCCCGCATCCTTGCAAGTGCACCTGGGTTAAGGTCACTTGGCTGTCGCATGCCTTCTGCAGCTTGGTCCCCGAGGACTTTAGTTGGAAGTGATAGCCAATAACTAGTGGTCTAGAGTTAAGAATGACAGGTTTTGGGGGCACCTGGGTGGCTCAGTCGTTAAGCATCCGTTTCTTGAGTTCTGCTCGCGTCACAAGCTCACGACTCATGAGTTCGAGCCCCGAGTCAGGCTCTAAGCTGGCAGTGTGGAGCCTAATTCGGATTTTCTCTCCCTCTGATTCTCTCTCCCTGTCTCTCTGCCCCTCCTTCGCATGCTCTCTCTCTCTCAAAATAAATAAACTTAAAAAAAAAAAGAATGACAGGTTTTTAAACTCCACCCCATTGCAGTTGCAGTGGATGTAGACGGGAAAGGCAGAGGGTCCATTTGAGGTTGTCCCTGGAACTTCACAAACCCCAGAGTCCTCCTCTGGTCCTCCTCAAAAGTGGCTCCACAACGGCTGCATTCCTGGAGTGCTTGAGTGCCGAGGGAGCAGAGAAGCAGAATGTGTGGTATGCTCTGGAGGGCACCAGAAACCGTGCTCCGCCCTGCCAGGAGCTGGCTTCCGGTGACTGCTTCTTGGGTTCTTAGCCAGAGGTGTGCATCGGGTGCCAGCAGGGGGCTGCCTCAGAGGCACAGGCTCAGGGTAGTTCCAGATGGTTCTGGCAGCCGTCAGTCGGGGTCCTCGTGTGTATATGCACGCATGTGTATGTGGGCATGTGTGATAATACAGCTCTCTGGGTGACTCCCTACCGCCCCCTGTATTTTTGAGAGAGAGAGCACAAGCAGGGGGGGGGGGAGAGGCAGGGGGAGAGAGGGGGACAGCGGATCCGAAGCAGGCTCCAGGCTCTGTGCTGACAGCAGAGAACCCGAGGCGGGGCTCAGACTCCCGAACCACGAGATCATGAAGTGAGCCAAAGTCAGACGCTTTAACCGACAGAGCCACCCAAGTGCCCCTCTTTTTTTTTTTTTTTTAAAGTTTATTTATTTTGGGGGACAGAGAGAGAGAGAGAGGGAGAGAAAGAGTCCCAAGCAGGCTCTGTGCTTTCAGAGCTCAACGCAGGGCTCGAACTCAGGAACCTTGAGATTATGACCTGAGGCAAAATCAAGAGTTGGATGCTCAACGCACGGAGCCACCCAGGCGCCCTGGTTCTGGTTTCTTCTTCCTGGGTTTTACAGAGGCCCTCCTTTACAAGAGGGGACACTGCCTTTGCTTTCTGCGCACAGCAGATGAGCCCCCCTTTCAAGTACTCAGTGAAGCAACAGAGACAAAAGGCCTTGGCGACCTGAAAAAGGAAGGTGCCCCCAGCTGATTTGGCAGGAGCCAGGGTGCCAGCGGGGCATTTTGTTTCCCATTGCCTAGAAAATCGGCAACTTTTCCATCGTGCGGCGGCTTGGTGTGCAGGAATGTATCCTCCTGGTCACGCAGCGCATAACCAAGTACCCGGTGCTGGTGGAGCGCATTATTCAGAACACAGAAGGTACAGTAGCTCTCCTCGCGGCCTCGCCCACTGCCGCTTGGAGGGGCGATCTTGGTCTTCCTGCCCCGTTTTAGCGGTGGGTTGCAGAAGCGCCCCCTCTGTGCTCCCTCCCTGGTTCTCTGGAGGAGAGACTCTGGAGCCGCGATGGCGGCTCAGCAGTCATTAGCCGAGCTGCCACCATGCCGAATCCACCGTGCTGGGTTGTGGGGTTTCCGACTCAAGAAAGATGGGGTGCCGGTCTTACTTGCCCGCTGTCACCCCACAGCCCCTGGCACAGGCCGGGCCACAGAAGGCCCTGGGTGGTCATCCAGGGAGTAGATGAATGTTGGTCCCGACAGGCACAGAGATGGCCTTCGTGTCACGTGCCTGGAACCTGGGCGGGCGGAGGAGAAAGGGCCCACGGGCCAGCCCGGGGTTCTCAGAGGCCAGGGCCTGACCACACGAGCCCCACCCCCAGGAGACTCGGGCCCTGCGAGAATGAGCAGATTCTTGGATCACCCAACTCTGGGTGATGGTGGGAGGTGGAGGGAGTCTTCTGCACAGAGCTGGTGGGCACGGGGTTGGGGGCGGGGGGCGTTCACCGAGGAGGGGCAGGCAGCAGGGCTAGGCAGGGCCGCTTCTGTCTCTCAGTCACGCGTCGGCTTCCACGTTCAGTGGAGGCTGTGTCTCAGCGGGAACCAGATGCCGCCGCCTTTATCTGGAGAAGCATTTACATCCAGGCGCGGGTTGGGAGGTGATTCTTGAGGGTCCTCTGAGCAGTGGCTTCAGGGAGCGCACCTCGTAGAGCCCATAGCACGTCCGCCTCTGTCGTGTTTGTGAACGGGGACACAGGAAGGCGCTAACCCTGCGGTGTGTGGCAGCCGGCAGCGAGGACCACAGAGACCTGAGCCAGGCCCTGAAGCTCATCAGAGACGTCATCTCGCAAGTGGACGCCAAGGTCAGCGAGTTCGAGAGAGGCCAGCGCCTCCGGGAGATCGCGGGGAGGGTGGACCTGAAGTCCTCCAGCAAGCTCAAGAACGGCCTGACCTTCCGCAAGGAGGACATGTTACAGCGGCAGCTGCATCTGGAGGGCACGCTGTGCTGGAAGACCACGTCGGGGCGCCTGAAAGGTAAGGCTGGGCCCCCGCCTCCGGGGGGCAGCCGCGGAAGGGCCCCCCGCGTCCCCGAGCCTCCCGCTCACTGCCCGGGGGGTACTGTGGGCCCCGCCTCCAAAACCCACAGTGCACTTGCTGGCCTCCAGCCTGCGTTTCCCCGGGCCAAACCACGAGCTTCTGGAAACCTCCTAACCTGTCCGTTGACACCAGCATCTTTTTCAAGATCGTTGGCGGGGAGTGCCTGAGGTGGCCAGGGATCAGATGTGCTTGTTTGTAGCTTGCACGGGCGAGCATCCAGCAGGCAATTTAGCGCCTCCTGGGTGCACGACACCCAGGTGGGTGGTGGGTGGTGGGAGGGCTGTGCCCTCGGGGGCTCTAGCCAGTGAGCAGAAAGGAAGAAAGAAGGAAGGAAGCCAGAAGTAGTGAGAAGTGCAGTAAATGCTTGCAAGGAGGAGCCCACGGGCCGCAGGCGAGAGGACTCGTGGGGAGAGGCGTCTGGTCTGGGTGTCTGGAGAGGGCACCGCTCCTGCTTTCTGAGACACACGGGCTCTGGCTGGACACTCCGTGCAAGACGTGCCAGGGCTCTGCTGTCAGATGTCCCCGCAGGGACAAGGGGCCCGAGGGCAGGCCACGACGTCCCTGGCTCAAGTCCCCGCTGACCTGGGAGCAGGAGGGGGTGGGGGGGGACACAATTCATGTTTGAGGAATCAGCCAGAGAATCTCAGAGGCCAGGCCTGCAGGTGCCATCACAACAGGGACTGAATGGCAGGTTCAGCAACCTCCAGCCACTGATCTGTGCCAAATGTTGGCACCCAGGAGGTGATGGAGAGCCGTGAGGTGGACGGAAACCCTCAGGCTCCTGCAGAAGCATCATGGCGCCAGGCTGAGCGACCAGCCCCCGTGCCCTGGGGCTAGAGCCTTCCCTGGACGCGTGGGTCTGCCTGGCAGGACCCATGTGGCCCTGCGACCCTGTGAGACATTTCCTTCTGTGCTTTCTCATTAGATGTTCTCGTTGTCCTTCTGACTGATGTGCTTTTGCTGCTACAAGAAAAGGATCAAAAATACGTCTTTGCCTCCGTGGTATGTATCCCAGCTCATCAGATGTTAGGTCCTGCCCTCTGGGACGTTAGGGGGTGGCTGTGAAGCTGAGTCGGAGGGCGGCCGGGAAGACACATCCGAAAGTTCACCCGCTGTCCCACGTCCTCCCAGGGGCCAGGAGGTTCCACCAGGGCAGGAGTAGAATTTTCCGAGACCCAGGGTCCTGTCTGATTGCCTGAGGAGGCCTCAGGGCCTTGGGCTGACATCCTGTCTGGTCTTAGCCTCCTCGTCTCCGTGACTCTTCCTCTCTCAGGGGCTTGGGGGTTCGGGGGCTCCCGCGTCCTTGCCAGGAGATCCCCTCCTTCCTTCCCCACCAAAGACCCCAGCTCAGGCAGCTGCTCCCTGGGAGCTGTGAGCATCTTGGCCCCACGGCGCTCTGACCCCGGGACACCCTTGTCACGGGAGCCAAGCCTGGCCTGCATAGGGCTGGTTTCTCCTGGGGCCTCTCTCATTGGCTTGCCATCCTCTCCCCGTATCTTCACATGGCGTCCCCTCCGTGTGACTTTGTGCACCGTCCCCTCTCTTAGTAGGACCCCAGACCTACTGGATGGGACCCCCTCCCTTAATGACTTCATCTTACCTTAAGCACCTCTGTAAAGGCCCCACCTCTACAGAATCACATTCTGAGGCGCCAGGAGGGTTAGGGCTTTAACATCAGGATTTGGGGGGCGCAGTTCAGCCCATCACTGCCAGTTAACGTGCATTTTACCGGGCTGTGTCAGAGCATCGTCTCTCGTAGGATCACAGAGAGGAATACTGCCTGGCTGTGGCGGTTTGGGGCACAGAGTCAGGAGGAAGATTCATTTGTGATCATACACTACCTGCCCTTGTATCTCTTGGGTTTTGTCCAGTGGCATGCATCACTGGTTATAAAACACGTGTTTAAGCACGATAAACAGAGTATACGAGGAGATCGTTGCAGTCGTGTCTTTTTTTCCCCACGTGGCAAAATATCTCTGCTTTCCATTGTTTGAAAATAGATGGGGCACCTGCAGCCTCCTGTCCCCTCCCCCTCAGACAGGCGCGTGACAGCCATTCAGATACGGCAGGGTGAAGCTACCCCCTCACCACCGCATTGCACCCACACAGGACTCCAAGCGCCCGGTCATCTCATTACAAAAGCTCATCGTGAGGGAAGTGGCCAACGAGGAGAAAGCCATGTTCCTGATCAGCGTCTCCCTGCGAGGCCCGGAGATGTACGAGATCTACACCAGCTCCAAAGAGGAGAGGAACACCTGGATGGCTCACATCAGAAGGGCCGTTGAGAAGTGAGAAGGGCCCGTGTGTGCGCCCCCTCCCGACCCGACCCCCCAGCCGTGTAGCCTTGGGCTTTGACAGCCACCCAGTCAGCTGTGGCCTTGAAGGGCCTGAGAGAGCACTAGAGGTCACAGGTCGGCCGGAGACCCCTCTGCCTTTCCTCTCCCTCATTCCGCCTCGGTGCTTTGTCCATCCCCCTCGTCTAAAAGGGACACGTGGCACCATTCTGGCACCTTCCGACAACAGCCCAACCTGTCGGTTGCTAAAGGGGCCGCGACGTTGCTGGCCGGGGGGTGCGGGCCCAGGCGGTTCTAACTTTGGGTGTTGGTGGGATGCGACAGGGGGCCGGGCCTGTTGGAGCAGGTTGTGGTGTCCTGTCCTTCTTCCTCAGGCCAGGGGACCCCGCAGGACCCAGCCAGCCTGCTGCTCCCTCTCTTTACACCTCGTAGCTTCCCGGACCCTTAGCCTGCCCAGAGCTGCCCCCATACCCAATGCCAGTTCTGCAGGTCCCCCGGAAGCGAGCTGTCCTCAGTCTCCTCCTCTCCTGGGTCGTGACCAGGCACGTAAACCCGTGGCTGGTGGCTGGTTACGTGTGGACCCTGCGAGACGGGATGAACGCCGGTGGCTGCCGTTCTGTTCTCCCTCATTTTTCTCCCACACCGTCAGCAAGCTAAGTCGCCCACAGAACGAGACGTTCTCGGCAGCCGGTTCTGCAGACAGAGCTCTCAGGGCCCGTCACTGAGGCCAGCCTGCCCGTGAGGCGTTCTCGCCCATCTGCCCATTCTCCCTGCAGCTGTCCCGACGAGGAGGAGGGGCCCTTCAGCGAGGCCGAAGAGGAGAGGAAGGTGGTCGAGGCCCGCGCCCTGAGGCTGAGGGACTTCCAAGGTAAGGGGAGTCAGTCTGGACCTCTGACTCCCACGCTGTGTCCCTCGTGTGGTCAGAAGGCTCCACAGCACCGTCTTGAGGCAGTGGGCCAGGGATCATGAGCGGCATCTCTGTTCCTTCCCACTGGGATTGGCCACGGAGTGACTCCCGTGGGCTGTCTCGTGTCCTACAGCTCTGTGGGGCCTTTGTAGTGAGGTTTTGTCATGAGCTGGCGATCGGCAGGAGGGGGTATGAGAAAGGGAGAGGGTGGTGCTCGGGGCCCCTGAGCCACCTCGAGACACTCGCGCTTCGCCACACACACTGCCCTCTCCCTCCGTCCCTGTCCAGGAAGGAGCTCGCTGTGGGTGTCCCAGGTCACGTACACAAAAGCCCCAAGGGGACTTGGAATAGCACGGGACCCCACAGCCTCCTTCTGGAGCCTGGCAGACCGAGACCAGCCCTGGCTTTGTGGTTGGGGACCTCGGCTCCCCCCGCCCTGTTTTAATTTTTTTTCCAGCTACTTTACTGAGACATAATTCACACACTACACAGTTCACCCACTTAAAGCATACCATGCAGTGGCTTCGGGTGTATATCACAAGATTGTGCAACTGTCACCACAATTTCAGACCATTTTCAGCTCTCCACAAGAAAAACCCGCGCCCATTAGCTGTCACTCCCTACTCCTTCTTCCCTTAGCCCCTGGTAACCTCTGCTCTGCTTTCCGTTTCTATGAATTGGCCTGTCTTGGGGATCTTGTGTATAGAGAGTCCTGCGATCTCTCCCCTCTTGTGTCTGGCTGATTCCACGGACCATGATGCTTCAGGGTTCAGCCATGTTGTAGGGTGTGTGTTTCCTTCCTTCCTAAGGCTGAATACTGTTGCATTGTACAGATGCACCTATGTGCTTATCCATTCTTCTCCCGGCTTTAACAGACTCCTGTGGGACTGAAGTGAGGTCACTGCCAACAACGGTTCCCAGTACTTTGTGGTCTCAGTCGGCTTCTCTCCTTCCTCTCACTGAGTCACTTATTTTTAAATTAGGTAGCATTTAGACAGTAAGCACGTAAAATTAGGCAGTTTATATTTTATTTCTTTTTGTAGGGAGAGGCATACGTTCAAGGGCACTGATTAATAAAAATGTCCAGAAGAAAGGGGTGGAAAATCCCACTGACCCCGAGAGCACAACGCTAATGCCGTATTCATTCAGACTCTTTATTTCTGCGGGATGGTTATGTAACACACACCCTGTGCTAGGCACATGTCCGTGGACACACCTCTGTGGATGCCACAGTCCTACAACGATATCTGTTCCTTACACGTTCGTGACAAGATTGCGTTAGAAATAGGTGCTTTCTTTATGGAGATATTCGTTCCCATCTTGGATCAAAAGCTGATCTCATCTTTAACACTGGGACCTCAGGGACACTCCTCAAAATCAGAAGCAAGGCTGGGCCAGCCCCTGTCCCCATTATTACCTTTATCCTGCGAGCTCCGGCCTGGGTGATAAGGGGAGGAGCAGAAGTCAGATCATGACTGGAAGGGAAGGGGCAGAATTGTGTTTCACGTGTGACATGATTATTTGCCTAGAAAATCTAATAGAATCAACCAGAAAACTACGGGAGGCTGTGAGATGCAGCTGAACGTGACACGTGTATTCTAGCAGTCACCAGTGAGAGCTTTGCCGTGGCAGCAACTACAAAAAAGGCATAAAACCCACAGACCTGCAAGGAGTTTGGCCTAAATGCCTGACAGAACACGCTCAGGATAGGAAAACTAAGTCTTTGAACATTCTCACTTTGGCCCAAACTAATAAATCGGCCCGTGAAAGTCCTCGCGTGTACCCCATGGTGTTTAGTTTTTCATAGCTGGGGCGAACAATCAGAAGGCAGGCCTGTGCCCTCACCTTCCCTGTGGGCTGTTGGAAGGGTGGGCTGCGGGTCAGCCGGGGTCCCCAGAGTCCAGCCCCCCCACCCCTTGCAGGGGCCTCCCAGAGCCCACTCCTGGGAGAAATGATCCTGGAAGGCCTACCGCTGCCCACACCCCCCCCCCCCCCCCCATCCCTTTGCAGAGCGACTGAACCTGAAAGACCAGCAGATTGCGCAGAGCCTCAGCGAGAAGCAGCAGATCTACCTGGAGATGGCCGAGACGAGCGGGCTGGAAGACGTCACTCCGTCACGGCTCCTCTTCCGAGGAGGGGACCCCTCCGAGACCGTGCAGGGAGAGCTGATTCTCAAGTCGGCCATGAGTGAGAGTAAGGAGCCGAGCCTGGGGGCCCTCACTGGGCACCCGGCTGCTGCTGCCGCCACAGTTCCACCTGGGGTGGGGGGTGGTTCTCGGGGGGACCCCAGGACGGCACGTGACCCAGTGTGGCCAACTTGCCACCCTGTCTGGGACGCACTTCTGTCTGGCTGGGGCGGGCATTCTCCCAGGAGCAGCACTGACACCCGGCAGACTCAGCACCTTCTCCCAAGCACCTGCTACACGAGGCACCACGCCAGTCCCCTAGGATCTGAAGTCGACCGAGATGGGTTCCCCACCCTCAAGAGGCCCTCCTCTCTGAGAAGTGGGGCACCAGTGATCTCCCCAGAGATCATGCACATATCCACATTTGGTGGGTCATTTCAGAGGGCTCCTCCTGCCCCTGGGCCTGGAACCCCACCTCTGGGGGGAGGAGGCTTCTGAACACAGTGACCACAGGGGGGCGCTGGCCAGTCTCCTGCCCTCCGTGAGCACTCTGCTGCCAGGCCCGCCTCGTGGAGCTGTCAGGGTCCTTGCTGGAGCCCCCGGCGGCCCCCACACAGCTGCTGGGCCAGCTCTGCACGAGGCCCAGCCTGGGTCAGGCCAGCCGGCCAGTGCTCACTGGGTCCAGATGGACAGCTGGCAACTGCGCTCTCAGTGACAAACGAGAGAGACAGCTGCCCTCCAGACCTTTCCTTCAGTGAAGGGAACAGAGACCAGGGGGGGTCCCTTGTGGACTCCACTTCTGCTCCGCCTCGTGTCCTCCGGCCACACTGACCTTCTGCTTCCTCACATTTCTTCGGGGGCCATTGTTCTTGGCCCCCTGAGGACCCTCTCATATCCTGGGCCTGGGCCTGGACTGTTCTCCCCACCGCCTCACTGGCCAAAGCCTGTTTGTCCTAAAGCACTTTGTGTGACCAGACCTGCCCCCAGAGGCCACCCTCCCATGGCCTCCGACCTTCTGTGTGCACCCCTGACACACAAGCGCACACCCGAGTTCTTCCCCGGCCCCTCCCACAGGCTGCCCCGAGGTCCAGCCTGACCTGCAGACATGCATTGGCCTGTCCTGGCTGCAGTACCTGAAGTTAGGGGAATGCATAGAGCGGGGGGCTAAAGTCCCGCAACAGAAATTAGAAGACTGTGACCCAGGCCCTGCAAGCTTCTAGGCCCCGATCCCTGTGCCCCGCGTGGTTCCACAGGGCAACTCGCTTCCTCCCATCTCCTTCCACAGTTGAGGACATCCAGAACCTGCTCTGCAGGCAGCTGGCCAGCGCCGACGGTCAGGCAGAAGATGGGGGAGGCTCCGCGGGCCTGCCCCGCAGGGCAGACACCTTCGGGGGCTGCGACACCGTGAGCAGCCCCGGCAAGAGTGAGTGGGGGCTTCTCGGGACAGCTTGGAACGTTCCCTTTGCAAAGCCGAGGCATTTATTGCTGGGTGTCTCTGCTGCTGCTTCCCCTCAACGATTATAAACCCTCTGTGGTGAGGTTCTGGAACCTTCAGGGTGTTGTCGGTCATGCTCCGACAGCGGCACACAGACCAGCCCCTCCCTTTCCTGCTGGCGTGTGTCTCCGATGCTGCCATTTTGGCACAAGCCCAAGGGTAGCGGCCTGGCCACAATTTCCTACCTGGGTTCTGGGGTTGTGGGGCCCCGTCCGGACTCCTGGGGGACCTCCGGCCCCCTCACGCACCTGGATTGGGGTTTTCAGACGGCAGTTTTAAGAAGGTCTGCAGCAACGACCCTGGCGCCCGAGACTGGCAAGGCCCGGTGAGCAGCCCAGACTCCAGGCCCGGCGACACCCCCGGGGCCTCTGAGGAGCCACCACCTGTGGTATGTCGCTCCCGTAGCCAGGTCCAGGGCCGCCCAAGCCCTTTTCGTTACCGTTGCCAAGTGTGAACAGCCTGTGCTTGCGTGGTCTAGTTTTTCCATCTAGCGGCAACACGCTGTCCCTGGGAGTGGCCCACGATGGCCGGGAATGGGATGAGAGAGGGGACAGGCCCAGGGCAGTAGCTGTAGCCGCCTCAGCAGAGGAGAGACCCTGCGGGGCCCGCCAGCATTGGGTCTGTACAAGTGTCCTGGTGCCCGGAGGCTGGGGCACACTGGGGCCCGAGCAGGGCTGCGGCTGAGGCTCCCTCTGCCACCTGCTGTGTGACCCAAGCCTCCGCAGGGTGAACCCACCACAGCCGCCTTCCCGCCTCCAGGAAGGCTGCCCTGGGCGGTGGTTTTCCAGATGCCAAGACTCAACGCGAGTCACAGGGCCAGGCGGGGCTGGGAGGAGAAGGACCTGTTGGTCACTAATCAGCAGGTCCTTAGCTCTTCAAGTCTGACGCTGTTGCCTCCACAGGCCACGGTGCCAGGTGCGGAGTCTGGCCCCCGTCTGCCCGCCGTCCTGGAGCTGGAGGTAGGCTCGGGGCTCGTCCATCTCCCCGGGGGTCGGCATGCACGCCCCGCGCAGCTTCGTGCAGGGAGCCCGCGTCTCTCTCCCTCTCCACAGCTCGTGCAGCGGATCCAGACGCTGTCCCAGCTGCTGCTAAGCCTCCAGGTACAGGGGCTGCGCCCGGGCCCTTTTCCTGCCGGAGGCTAGGGTCTGGGGAAGGGCCAGCCGCCTCCTAACATCGGGGCCTCCCCCCACGCCCCGCCTCGCCCCCCCGCAGGCCGTCATCGCCCAGCAGGACAGCTACGTGGAGATGCAGAGGGCCGCCCTCCAGGAGCGCGAGAAGCAGCTGCGGCTGCAGTCCACGCGCGGGAACCTGCTGCTGGAGCAGGAGCGCCAGCGCAACTTCGAGAAGCAGCGGGAGGAGCTGGCGGGCGTGCAGAAGCAGCAGGGCCGGCTGCGGCTGGAGCAGCAGCGCTGGGAGCGCGAGCGGGAGCGCCAGCGGCAGGAGCTCGACGTGGCTTCGGCGCGGCTGCGGCAGCGCGAGGAAGAGTCGCTGCAGCTGCAGGAGCGGCTGGGCCAGGAGCGCGAGCAGCTGGAGCGGCAGCGGCGCGCCTACCAGCACGACCTGGAGCGGCTGCGGGAGGCGCAGCGCGCCGTGGAGCGGGAGCGCGAGCAGCTGGAGCAGCAGCGGCGCCTCAAGAAGCAGAACACGGCGCCCGGGGCGCTGCCGCCCG
>NW_024412431.1:1174696-1203601 GCF_014898765.1 Herpailurus yagouaroundi | reverse complement strand
GGGCGCCCGGGGCGGGGCAGGGCGGCGGGCCGGGCGCGTGAGCCCCGGCGCGTGTCAGCATAAGTGCCGTGCGCGCGCGGGCGGGCGCAACTAAGTGTAACCTTGGGTCCGCGTGCCTGCAGCAGTAAGTGGCGACCCGGGGGGCCGGCGCCGGCCCCGCCCCCAAACAGAACCTCCCAGCCGCGTGCGCTTAGGTGACCCCGGGACCCAGAGGAGGTTGGGTGGGGCAAGTGGGCGAGACCGGCCCTGGACACTGCAGATGTGGGGGGGTGGGGGGGTTGGGGGGTGGGACGTGATCTCCAGCAGGAGGGACAGCTCTGGGATGTGGCGTCTGTCCCTCTTTCAGGCCCAGCCCCCAAGCCACGCTCCCAGCTTCAACGGGGAAGGGCCGGAAGGGCCCACCGGCCTCGCCAAAGCGCCAGGACCCCGGGCGAGCCTGCTGCTGTCCAGCTCGGGCCCCGAGTGCCCAGAGCGCCCCGAGGTGGCTCGCCGGGACAGCACCCCGGCGGAGGGTCGGCCGGCCAAGAGCGACGTGCCCATCCAGCTGCTCAGCGCCACCAACCAGATCCAGAGGCAGGCGGCCGTGCAGCAGCAAATCCCCACCAAGCTGGCCGCCTCCACCAAGGGCGGCAAGGACAAGGGCGGCAAGAGCAGGGGCTCCCAGCGCTGGGACAGCTCGGGTGAGCCCGGAGTGGGGGGGCGGAGCTGAGGCCGCGGAGTCCTGGCGGGCTCTAGGTGACGGGCGATCTCAGGTGCCCACCCGGTCCACTCACCACCGTTTGTGAGACCAAAGCGGCTTCTTGGGAGCAAACCAAAATGGGACCCCAGGGCTGTTCCCTGGAAGGGGCACCAGGAGGAAACTGGAAGGCACAGCTGGTGACACCAGGCTACCGAGACGACCTGTCCCCATGTGGTCTTCCAGCCCAAGAAGCACAATTAAAACATCAAACCCCATGTCCTTTTCCTACCCCGGCCCTCACACTGGGACTGGGGATGAGGGAACCTCTTGGCAGTTCAGAAAGTGGGGCCCTGCAAAGGGGTGACCAAGGAGGAGAGGTCAGAGAGCCTGGGTCACTGAGGGACATCGAGGCAAGCAGTGCTAACACTCCCACCGAGCCCCCAGCCAGTGCCGACACTAGCACCCACATCTCCACGGGGTCCTCGGTCCACAGAGGGTCGACACTGAGGTCCTCGCACAGAGCACTCTGCAGCGAGTGGTCCCCGGTAGGGAAAGCCCGGGGGGGCTCCCTTGGGTGCTGTCAGCATGCAGGCTCTGGCTGAGGGGAGCCAGCCCTGGGGTGTTCCCTGAGGAGCAGGGCCTGTGTCCCAGGACTGCTGGGACTCAGGGGTCACGGGGTGTCTCTCCAGCGGCACACTGTAGTCTGGCCTCGCTGTCCCTGGGGCCATCCTTGGTCATGGGTGCCGGCGTCCTCCCTCGGCCGTCTGGGGGAAGAGCCAAGGAGGGGTTGGAGGGGGGCTGCTTGTGTGCCTGGAGCGAGGCCAGACACCCCGGGCCGTGCCCTTCTGCCCTCAGCCTCCTTCGACCTGAAGCAGCAGCTGCTTCTCGGCAAGTTCATGGGCAAGGACGAGGGCGCCTCTCGGAACCGCCGCTCGCTGAGCCCCGTCCTGCCAGGCAGCCACGGCTCCACGCCTCTCCCAGGTGAGCCCGGCCCCCCGGGACAGCGGGGCTGCTGTGATGCCCGGCAGCTGCCGCCACCCGCCACCCGCCCTCTCTTCCAGACCCCTGCGGCTCAGCCCCAGCCGACGTGCCCCCTGAGGGCTCCAAGCCCGGGGGCGCACCCATGCCCCCATCCTTCTTGCCACTGCCCACCACGCCATTGGACAAGGAAGAAGCCGGCAAGGAAGACGTCATCTTCTTCTAGAGGGGCTGTGGCTCCAGGTGCAGACCCCTCCCTGTCCTGCCCTCCGGGGAGCAGCCCAGTTGTCCCTCCCCCCTTCCCTAGCAGACCAACACCAGCGACCGCATGGCTGGGGCTGGGGTCTGGGCCGGGGCGGGCCTGTCGTCTCGAGGCTCTTTCTGTAGGATTAACAATGGTGCCTGGGTAACCTTCTAAACTTCTTTTTTTGATACAGAAAGGAAAGTTTGTAATCGAAGGGTGAGCCAGAGCTGACCCAAGGAGCTGTGTTCTGTTGTAGCACCCCATGTGAGTAGGGAGAGAGCAACTCCACGCCATCGTTCCCAGGGGCCATCCTTGGTCAGAAGCCTGGTGACAGGCCAGACCCCAGTCTAAGGAGGAGGTGCTGGCCCTGGGCCAGGCTCCGCAGCCCCCAGGAGACGCTGGAACGTGTCATTAGGGCACCAGGAGGGGTGGGTGGTGTCGGCAGAATCAGCTTCCAAAGCAGAAACCTACATGTGTTCACGGTGAACCTCAAGGCCGAGGGCGTGAGCTCAGACCAGGGGTGGCACACAGCCCGCCTGGGGACAGAGGGCCACAGGGCAGGGCGTATGAAGGGGATGGCCCGTGGCACCGTAGACAGGTTCTATAGGTTCTGGAAGGGGCGGGCCATAACTCATTTTAATTTGACAGAGGTTTTTAAAAGCTGCTGTTGCTCAACTTTGTGCTTCCCAGAGGAACCTCACCCAGTTGGCATGATTCCGTGGGACTCAAGGGCACCAGCTGTTCTCTGGGCATTCGGCCTGTCCGGAGAAGGCAAATCGAGAGCTTCAGGCAGGACTCGTGCACTCCTGAGGGTCCCGCTCCTAGCAGAGGGTCCCCAGCCCCCATGAGATGGGCTGGTGTTCCTGGGGCCACAGGGAGGAAGCCCCCGGGACAGGCGTCCCTCACTGAGGGGCAGGTGCTGGTTTAGGGAATGGAGTGGTGGGACTGCCCTGCCCTGGCAGACAAGGGTGAGATGCTAGAGGGGTCACGTGTGGCCAGGAGACCTTAGGTGGCCAGATGGCCGTGGGTGCCTCATGCCCAGTGAGCCATGCTAGCTTACTGTCCACTTTCCCTGGAGGGCAGCTCCCCCCCACCCCACAGTCCAGCCGCACAGCTGTGGACGGCGGGGGGGGGGGGGTGTTAGATGTCCAGGAACGGTCAGGGGTGGCAAACGGGTCAGAGCCACACTTCGGCTCTGGAGGAACTCTGGGTGCCGGGTGGGCGAGTGGGGATCCCGCAGCCTTTGCACCCCTGGCCCCGCCACCGAGCCCAGAGCCCAGTCCCTTCCAAGGCATTGGTGGGAGGACTTGGGTCCCTTGCTGACCAAGGAGCGGGGGCGCTGCAGGGTGGAGCGACACAGGCATTCCTGACGGAGGAACCGAAAGCAGCGGTCGGGAACCTCTCCCAAGCACAGGAAATGGTGTGACGTTCCCGGGCCTCTCCGAGAAACCCCGCCTGCTCCCTCCTCTCCCCTGCTCTCGACTGTGTCCTCCTCCTCGAGGAGCAAGGAAAAGCGGTCTCCCTCGGTCCTGTGACACAGCGGAGCCGACCTGTGCCACGTCTCTGATCAGTGTTCGTGTCGTACCGAGACGTATCGGAGCACTTTAGAAAAGTTGACTTTAGGTCCCTGTCCTGTCGTAAAGAGAACATTCCTGGGCCCTTGTGCTGGGCGATGTGACCGCCAGGTGCCCCTCGCGGTGAGGAGTTTCCGCTCAGCCACGTGGCAGTAGTCGGGGCTCCCCGCCACGGGGCCGAGAGCATTTCTCAGTCGTGCCACGCAGCGGGGCAGTGGCGGTACATTTCTGGCCAGCAGGAGGTCACCCCTGGGTAGAGCCTAGTTCTCCTTGTGTGGTCGGTGGCTGAACAGATACTATTTCTGTGGAATCTGTGCGCGTCTTTGTTAATCGTGACCATAATCTTAGTCCACCCGACAATTGCTTTTACGATGATTGCGTTTCCTCACCGCGGGATCTTTCAGAACCGTCTTAGAACTTAAGACCTGATTCCAGCAATAAAAGCGTCGGAGGTGAGCGGACGGAGTGTTCGTATTGAGGGTTTGGAGTTTTGTTTGAGGATCGTCTGCCCAACGCCGGTGCTGTGATGGTGGATTATGGGGAGACTCCCGTGGCTCCCCTCCCCAGGCGGGGCCCCCCCGCCACACCCCCTGCTGCAGTAGGACCTCGGGGAGGCCTGGACGCCACGCTCAGGGCCCCGCAGACTCCCCTCCACAGGACCTGCGTGGCCGGGATGCCGTAGGAGCCCCCCGAACTGATGTTCCCACCTGCTGCATGCAGGGGTCAGGCCTGTGGAAGAGTGCAGGACACTCCCCTGCCCCGCAGCTGGGGTGGTGGCTTCAGGGATGCTGAGGCTCCTCCTGGGCAAGCAACGTGGCCCCGCACAGAGGAGCCCAGCCCACAAGCCCGCCCTGGTCCCCTCTGAGGATGCTCCAGATGATGATCACACTGGGGGTGGTGGTGAGGCCAGGGCGGCCGTGGCCCGGGGAGAAGCAGCCCTCCGCAGGGGACTGAGGTGTGGGAGCACCGCCAGTCCTCCCTGCTCCAGCGCGGCCCCCTTCCGTTCAGACCTATCCCCGTGGTCTTGGGGCGTCAGCCTTCTTGACAGGGAGCCATGGCTGGCCTCTGGGCCATCCTCCAGGCCCACCAACCTCCCTGCTCCCCAGTTTGCTGCCATGTGTACTCCCTGGGTCCCGAGAGAACCCGTTGAGGCCCAGCTCCTGGGAATGAAGACCTGAAGAGGCTGAGCAGGGGGTGTGGCCACACTGCAGGTGGGGCTTCTCCTTGACCACCCAGCAGTGTTCCCACACAGCCCGGGCCCACAGGGACACCAGCCTGTTGGGGCACCCGTGACCTGACACGTTAGCATCCAGGTGCTCACGTGGTTTGCCCACAGACACCCTGCCCTGGCTGCCTTGTATTAACTGAGTCTCCAGGCAGGTGAGTGGGTGCTGCTGTGACCACCCCCCCCCAATCTCCCTGGTGGCCCCGAGTGCTGGGAAGGGGGCCTCTGCTAAGGGCCCAGAGCCTGGCCCACCCCCCACCTGTGAACCCCAGGGACAGACAGGTGGGGCAGGGGGGTCTCTCCTGCGCCCCGTGTCCACCCAAAGTGGCCTCCACCCCAGCTCTTCCCACCACGTCACTTCCTTGGGAAACAAGATGCGATGGGTGTCCCATGAAGTCCCAGGGGCTGCAAACTGCCATTTTTGTTAGATCTTTCCAGAGGGACAGCATGATCCCCTCTGCCTTCCCACCAGGACTCCTGTCACGGGGAGGGGCAGGTGTGGGCTGGCCACCACCTGCAGGTGCCTGCCTGAGGCCACACGGGGGCGGTGGCTCTCAAACGTCAGCCTGAACAGTAAATGCATCCCATCGCACCCTGATCCCCACGAGGAGGGAGACCGGAGCCTGCGTGGCCCAGCCCCAGCTTGGCGCCCACGACATGCTCAGACCGGCCCTGGGTCCTGGCCGTGTCAGAGTGTGAAATGCTTCAGCCGCCACAAGCACCCCAGTGATACCCAGGAGGACAAGACCCAGGCGTGGGGGTGGGAGGCGGCGTCCGTGTGGCCCCTGTGCCTGACACGGGCGGGAGAGCCGCCCGCCTCGGCCAAGGGCTGCTCCGGGCCGGGTGGGCTGTGCTCACAGAGTCCGAGAGGACCCGCTGAGCCAAGCACGTTCCAGGAGGCGGGCTGGGGAGGTGTGGTTTCCAGGCACCCACCACATCCATGCAGCGCTTACACAGCTCGGAAAATAAGGCCCAGGGGCCTGTGTGAGCCAGGGGGCCTGCGGGCGGGAGGGGCAGGAGCCAGCGAGACAGGAATGAGCTCACACGTGGACCTGGCACCAGCACACCCTTTAATTGATCCTCGTTTCCGTTGTCCGAAGGCCCGCCTGGCACACGCCGCCTGGGCTCTCCTGCTCGCCTTGATTGGAACGCAGGACACAGGCCGTGCGAGGGTCCGCTGAGGTTCCTCTGCACGTGAGGCCTGGAGACCCCTACTCTGGACCTGAGAGCAGCCTCCCCCACTGAGCCCGGAAGGCCCTAGCCCTCAGCACTCGGGGGACCTCACCCCTGCCTACATCCTGCCCCACCCTGGCCTTGTCCCCAAGGCTGCTCGAGCGTTCTCTGGGCCGTACCTCCCTACACCTGGCATTGACTCGCTCAATTAAAGACCCAGCCCCAGCCCCGGTGATTTCTGCCTTGTGGGAGGGGGCCCTCCGGTGGGGTTCCGGCTGCATCCACACCTTCCGGGCCACGTCAGGGGGCGGTGGCCTCGGTCCAGTCACCGGCCCGGACGGCCTGGTACACACTGAGGAGGGAGGAGACGGTGCCCAGGAGGCCCACCAGCCACGGGGGGAAGCGGCCGGCCCACAGGACGCCCGGAGGCAGCCAGTGCACGGCGTTGGCCAGATCGGCCAGGTTGCTCAAGAGAGTCAGCACCTCCGACTGAACCTGGGCCTCCAAGGCCCTCCTCTTGCTCCGCGGCAGCCGGCTGTGGGAGCAGAGAGAAGGTGCTGTGGACGAACCACGAGTGCCTTCGCTCCCCCAAATAGGCCGGAAGAGGTGACAGCAGAGGGAGGGAAATGTGGGACTGGGTCCCTGTCACAACCCCCAACAGGGAGCTCATGGCACGAAAAGGGCACAGACTGGCAGGAAAAGTCTCAAACCCACACCTCGGTCGTCTGGCCACTGGAGACGGGTGGGGGCCCAGCTTCTGGGCCTGCCGGGGTGCGGCTTTGCCCCACATTCCCTCCCAGCCCGGATGAAACATGGACAGTGAGCACAGTCCTCAAGAAACGACTGTCCCAGATCAGCCTCCCTGCTGGGGGCGCCGCCATGAAGGCTCAGCCACTTCCTGTCTACAGGGCCTCAAGCAGGCAGGCCTCAGTTTCCCCACCTGTGCCAGTCCCTGGAGCTGCCGTAGGCCCCATGATCTAGCACACGCGGCCACCCCAGCCCAGGCCTGCAGAGGACGAGGCTCATAACTGGTGGAAGCAGCTTCCTGGCTCCCACCCGGGTCCCCAGAGTGCAGGACGAAGTCAGCCTTCTCCCGACCAAACCCCGGATGTCCCTGGATGTCATACCTGGTAAAGGCCACCGCGGGGTCCCTCAGCCTCTGTCTCAGTTTCAGGACCATCCACAATGACCTGCATCAACAGAGAGGGGGATGTGCCACCAGAGGGGCATTCCCATCTGCCAGGAAACGCCAGTATGGGGCGGGGGGGGGGGACGCTCTGCCTGTGTTTTCTGGGCAGGGGACTCTCAACAAACCCACTCAGCAAACTCTCTGTAGAGAGGAAAATGTTTGGGAGGAAACCATTCTTTCACAGTTCTAGAAACGATACGGGTTTCAGAAGCACACAGCCAGTCAGGAAACCCCTGGCTGTTTTGTCCGGGGATGTGCGCCGATGACCACGCACACGGAGAGACCGGGTCCAGGCCTGGACTTATTCTTCCTGGCTCCGGCGGGAACAATCACGCACGTGCCAAAGATGTCCACATCCTAGTCCCCAGGACCTGTGAGTGTGCTCCCTTACATGCTAAAAAAAAAAAAAAGACTCTGCAGACGTGACCAAGTTAAGGGTCTTGAAATGGGAGGTGACCGAGGTGGCCCTGGGATGACACCCAGAAGAAGGATGCACGGGGTTGGAGTTGGAGAAGATGTGACAAGGGACACAGGCTGGAGGGACAGGCTCTGAGATGGAAGGAGGGGCCACGAGCCAAGCAGGGCAGTGGCCTCTAGAAGCCGGAAAAGGCAGGAACAAATTGTCCCCTGCAGCCTCCCGATTTCTAGCCTGGGGAGTCCCTACTGGACGTCCGCCCTCCAGCACGGCGAGACAGTCAGCGTGTGACGTTTGAAGCCACCGGCTTTGTGGGCATCTGTTAGGGCGGCCGTTGGATGGGTCCAGGGAGGGGTCAACAAGAGGAGGACTGTGGGAAGAGGCCAAGACCCTCGCACCCCCAGCCTGTCTGCCCATCGGCCCAGGTCTCGGGGCACCCATACAGCCTGCCGGCGCGTGCTAACACCACTTGCCTGGCGATGCCCAGCAGCAGGGAGAGGCCCCAGAAGGCCGTGCTCAGTGTCCACCACCGGGCAGAGTCCACACGGAGGATCTTGGCATCGGCAGCCCAGGCGATGTGCTCACAGGGGTAGTAGAGCTGATCCGCCAGGTTGCCCAGGACGGATACGCCGCGGACAAAGAGGTCTTCCTCCTGCAGGACCAGGAGAGAGCGGGGGATGGGCCTGGAGTCAGACCTACCCAGGTCCACTTTAGGGACCCAGACCAGGCCAGGTGGCAGTCACAGGGCAATGTCCAGGCCCAGCAGGCTGGCCCATGGCTGGGCCACTGCAGGAGAAGGGCCTGATTTCTGCTTCCCAACAGTGTGGTCATCGCCCAGTGGAACAGAAGGTGTCGGGAGTCCCCGGGGAGCTTCAAAACCCCCACCTCTAGGGGTGCCTGCGTGGCTCGGTCAGTTAAGCTTCTGACTTCAGCTCAGGTCGTGATCTCACGGTTCGTGAGTTTGAGCCCCACACTGGGCTCTGAGCTGTCAGCAGAGCCTGCTTCGGATTCTGTGTCTCCCTCTCTCTCTGGCCCTCCCCTGCTCATGCTTGGTCTCTCTTTGTCTCTCAAAAATAAAAGTAAAACATTAAACAATAAATAAAACAATAATAAACAATAAATTTTAAAAAAGACCCTATCCCCAGGGTTTCTGCCTCACTAGGTCTGGGGTGGGCACTGGCACCAGGAATGTTTTTTATATACATATATATTTATTTTTGAGAGAGAACGTGAGCCAGGGAGGGACAGAGAGAGGGCGACAGGGGATCCGAAGCGGGCTCCGAGCTGACAGCAGAAAGCCCTACTCGGGGCTCAAATCCAGCGGGATCACGGCCTGAGCCAAAGTCGGACGATCCACGGCCTCACCCACACAGGCGCCCCCAGAAATCTCTTTCAAGTTCGCAGATGACTCCCATGAGGGAACCGTGACCCCACGGGCAGGGTGCTACGGTACCACCAGGCTTCCGCACTCAGTGCTGACAGTAAGTGGGCACGAGGCTGCAAGGCTCGGGTCGCCTCCCCAGACCAGAGAGGGGGCACATCCCCACAAACAGGCAAACTGGGGGTGCCTGGGGTGAGCTGCCGCGTGCCCCTTCTCCTACAAGGACAGGCCTCAGGCCTTCAGGTAGCAGAACCCAAGCCCTTCAAGCCTGAGTTCTGAGCCACCGCCTGTATCCAGCCGAGGCTGCAGGGGCCTGGGCCCCACCCCCCAGGATCCGGGCCCCCGGGGGCCTCCAAGCTGCCTGCCATACCCGCTCCCTCCTCTCCATCTTCCCAGGATCCCCCTCATGAGCCCCACCAATGCCCCCTTCCTTCCCACTAGCCAGCTGTGACCCTGCCTCCCTCTGGGTTTGAACCCCACGCCAGCTCCCCTATCCTGCCTGGACCTTCTGGTGTGCTGGCACATTCCACTCCTCCATGAGAACAGAGCCCTCCCCGCCCCTCCTCGCCCCTCCCCAGTGTGCTCAGTCCACAGTGTCTCCAGAGAAGCAGCAAGGTCAAGGCCCTACACCGGGGAGGAGATGCTCACTGGGCAGGGGGCACAGACACAGAAACACTGGACCCAACAAAGGAGCTCCTGTTCTGGCCAAGGGAGAGACAAGGTGCACAGGGCCCCTGGTCTAGGGACGCAGAGATGTGGGGGGAGGGGTCCTCAGGGGGCACATGGGAAGCACGCCCTAATCAAAGAAGAAGATAGGAGACGGGCGTCCAAAACAGGGGGACGGTCCAGGAAAGCACCTGAAGTTGGGGTGACTGGGCCATGGGCACTGGGGTGCAGCGAGGGTGGGAGCGAACACGGAGTGGCTCAGAGAGGGGACAGGAGAGGGGTTGGGCAGGACACCCAGGGAGGGGCATGACTTGGCCAGGATGGCCCCAGGCACCTTCTGAGCCCATCCCCTGGGGAAACGTCCCCTGGGGGAACAAGATGGCCCCAGGCAAGGGAACACTGCTCTACATTACGCGCCTTCCCGCAGAACGCTGCAGTCCCCTTATAACAGCCAAACCTCCATGTCCCTCAACAGGGGACCAGCCAGCTGCATAGCAAGTGCTAGGTGGCCACAACGAAGGAGGGAGCTCTGTTTGGACCTATGTGGAGTGCCCTCCAAGTTGTGCTGTTTAAGCGAAAAAAGCAAGTGGCGGGACAGTGAAAATGGCACACGGCTCATTATATAAACAATGTGTATTTGCCTGTGCTTGTACGGGTCTCATGAAGCAATCACAGAAAGCCGACAACAGCTGCCTCCGAGGAGGAAAACTGGGGAAGGGGGATCAGGAAGGAGGGAGACTTTTTAGTCTACATACAGCCCATATAGCCTTTTGGAATGTATGAATGTAGAGGCTATTTTTTTAGATTTATTTATTTATTTTGAGAGAGAGCACAGAGCCCGACGCAGGGCTCGATCCCACGAACCATGAGCTCATGACCTGAGCCAAAATCAAGAGTCGGACGCTTAACCGACTGAGCCACCCAGGCGCCCCACTTATTTTTTAATTTAAATTAAAACGAGAACATATGATTATCTCAAAAAAGAAAGCAAAAGTTTAAAAAAAAAAAAAACATTAAACTGCCGGGGCCTCCTGGGTGGCTCAGTCGGTTGAGCATCTGATCCTTGGTTTCAGCTCAGGTCACGATCTCGAGGTTCATGAGTTCAAGTCCTCCATCGGGCTCTGTGCTGACAGTGTGGAGCCTGCTTGGGGTTCTCTCTCCCTCTCTCTCTCTCTGCCCCTCCCCTGCCCACTCTCCCTCTCTCTCTCAAAATAAATAAACTTTAAAAAACAAAACAAACCAATAAACTGCCCACACAACAGCCTTCAGACAAGTCCAGAAAACACCAGTTTTTGCCCAGAGTCTGTGCCTCCCTCTCTACGGCCCCTTTACCTCTGCCCCCAGGCCATACTGCTTCGTGTAGATAAACATGGCCATGTCGTCAAAGAGTCGCAGGACAGTCCTACAGTGGCTGAGTTGGGAGGACAGTGTCAGCAGGCGCGTCCCCACTTCTGACCTGGCCGGACACTGCTCCACCAGGACCCCACCAACCAGTTGGCAACAGTACCCCAGCGTTCGGATCTGCAGGACACCAGAAGCAGTCAGCACGGCCGCGCTCCCAGACTAGGCTGGATCAGCCCCCGTGGCCGTGGGTCCCACGGGACAAAGCTGGGGGGGGGGGGTGGTCGGTAGACTAGATCAACAAACTTCCAATAAGAGCTGAACATTTGCTGGCCCATCTTGCACGTGGGCCAAATGGAGAAACATGGCATCCTTGTCCAAAAGTCACTGTGGACACTCGAAGGGAGTGCTGGCTCGTGTCACCCTCCCTTTGGAGACAGATGTGATGGGAACAAGAAAATGAAACCATTTCCCAGCAAGCTGGAGGACGAGGCGGACGTGTATATCTGCATCCACCCAGCTGGACCAAAGTCTGTAGCCGGGCTGGGGAGGGGAGAAGTGATCCGGCCTCAGCCCAGTGAGCAAAAGGGTCATATGCTTGAATTACTTCAGTGATCAAAGGAACTCAGTGGCTGACTGGGGCCATTGAGAACTGGGTCGGCTTTATACCTTCTACCTGTGTTTCATCTGGTTTTCAGAAATTGCTTTTTCCTGTTGTTTTATATATTATTGTTACTGATTTCTTTTCAGTCGCTTTTAACAGCAAAACTCTGCAGTGTAAAATGTCCAGCTTGGGAATTGATTAAAACCTGAATGCCCGATCATAAGGGATTTAGTTGGAACCCAACTGCCCAACCACTGGTACGTTTCCTGGTACAACCTAAATTCCTGCCTATAAAAGAAGGAAGCTTCTATAGGAACACGCAGAGACTCTGCCCTCAAGGGCCTGGATGGACCCTAAATGCCCAACCAGAGGGTATGTGGTAGGAACCTAAACATCCAAACACAGGGAAAGCCCTACAAAAATCCTAAATCCCCGTAGAAGATTGTTAGGGACAACCCATGGACCAACTGCAGCGGCCTAGTCAGACCCTAAATGTTCAAACATGGACTTGGTTGCCTTGTAAATGTCCAGCCAGGTTGAATTGGCTGGAACAACCTCAATGCCCAGTTATAGGGGATCTGGTCCTAAATCCTAAGTCCTATGACTGGGACAACCCAGTGACCATCTTCAGTGGTCTGGTCGGACCCCAAACGTCCAAACGTGCGGATTTGGTTGGTACTGAAAATAATCCAGCCATGACGGGTTAGCAGGAACAACCTAACGATCGCCGCTAGGGGACAGGGTCGGAGCCCAGCCCGGGGAGGGCCTCTGCGACGGAGGATCCCTGAGCGACCCCGCCCCTCTCCGGCCTCAGTTTCCCGTCTCTGAGCCCGGGCCCTGGCCCGAGACCTCCGAGCGCGCTCCGCCCCAGCCTCACCAGGCGGTCGCGGCCCCTGTAAGACTCCAGCGCCGACGCCAGGCCGCTCAGCGCCGCCATGGCAACTCCGCCGTGACGCCACCGTGACGTGAGCGCGCAGCGCCAGGGGGCGGGGGCGAGGCGCGAGGCCACGCCCCCGGGGGGGGACGCTGTGCGCAGGCGCGGCCGCGACCCTTTGTCCCCGGTCCGGCCCTTTGTCTGCATCGGGGAGCGTCGGAGCCGGCAGCTGAGTGACGGCCGCGTGTGCCCCCGGATGGCTCGGAACCCGCTGCCTTCTGCCCCGCGACGGCTGGTCTTTTCCGAGCTAACCAGCTGCCCACAAAAATAATGTCCAAGTTGCCCTGGTTCAAGAAGGGGTTTCTCTTTCTAATTTCTGTGCTTCACCCTTTCGCCTGCTGTCTGCTGGTCTATAGCGACTGTGCAGCTGGTGTAATATCAGAGAAGGCATTGCTAGAAAGTCAAGGAAACTGCAACCGTTCTAGACAAGGCGATAATCTGGTGACTGGAGTTGCTCCAAGGGGCGTAATTAACTGCGTGACCGGGAAGAATGTATTAAATTATTCACATTGTACCAGTTTGTAGCTTTCCTTCCGCCCCCCAGTTTGGTCGACGGCACTGTAGGAGTTGCAGGTGTAGGGCCTAAAGGCCTGAGCCACGGATACAGTGAGATGATTACAGTGAGTTTAGTTAACAATCATCTGTAATTGTGTAGCTGTTGAATTTTGTGCGACATGCATGTATAATCTCATCAAAAAGGTGACATTTTTCAAAAAGTTAACATGATTCATTTCCTTTTTTTGTTTTTCGAACGAGAGAGTGAGTGGGGAAGAGGGGCAGAGGCAGAGAGAGAGAGAGAGGGAGAGAGTCCCAAGCAGGCTTCATGCCCAGCTCAGAGCCTGACACAGGATTCGATTGATGGTGAGATCACGACCTGAGCCGAAGTCAAGAGTGGGAGGCTTAACCGACTGAGCCACCCAGGCTTTAATTGAGGTAAAATTCATCTCAGATTCACCATTTTAAGGGGCGCCTGGGTGGCTCAGTCGGTTAAGCCTCTGACTCTTGACTTCGGCTCAGGTCATGATCTCATGGGTTCCTGAGATCGAGCCCCTTGTTGGGCTCTGTGATGACAGTGTGGAGCCTGCCTGGGACTCTCTCCTCCCTTTGTCCCTACCCCTCTCAAGCTCTTTCTCTCTCTCTCTCCCTCTCTCTTTCTCTCAAAGTAAATAAACATGACAAAAAATTTTTTTAAAAAGATTCACCATTTTAAGTGGCATTTAGGACACTCCCATGTTGTACAAACATCACCCCTTTCTAGCTTTAAAATAATTTCATCACCCCCAGAGGAGACCCTGTAATGCTGACAAGCGGTTCGTCTGCTCCTCCCTACCCCGGCCCCTAACAACCACCCTCTGCTTTGTCTCTGTGGGTTTACCTACTCCGGATATTTCATATAAAGGGAATAATGCGATTTGTGACCATATCTGGTCACATATCTGGCTTCGTTCACTTAGCATAATGTTTTCGAGGTTCATCCAAATTGTAGCTTATATCGATACCTCATTCCTTCCGTGGCTGAGTACTATTCCACTGTATGGACTGACCACATTTTGCGTGTCTGTTCAGCCATCGACAGACACTTGGGTTATTTCCACATTTGGGCAGTTTTGCCTTCCTCCTGGTCCTTGAAGCTACAGTGCACTCCTGCCCCAGGGCCTTTGCGTTGGTGTGCCCTCTGCCTGGAATGTTCTCCCTCCAGATTCCCACATGGATCCCTCCCTCACCTCTTCCTCATGTTTACTAGAACATCATCTGTCTTCTCATGGGACCTCCCCTCACACCGGCCTGGGCACTTCCCACCCACATGTCCTGATGCCTTATTTTTCTCCTTAGCTTGCAGTACTGTCTAACATAACTATATTGTGTCTTTGTCTGGCTGTCTAGTTATTTGTGCCTCGAAAGAATGTGAGAAATTTGATCTCTCTTGGTCACAGCTACGTCCCCACAGCCTGGCACAAAATAGGTTCTGAATAAGTGCCATAGCTTGCAGCGCTCAGCTCCCTGCCCAAAGCTCTGTGTGTGTGTGCTCCATCCACGCTATCCCGGGAAACCTTGTCCACTCCCACGAGTTCCCTGGCCACCTCTCCCTCCTGACTCGTTATTTATTTTTTAAAATAATTTTTTTAATTAATTTTTTGAGAGACAGAGCACAAGTGGGGGAGGGGCAGAGAGAGAAGGAGGCAGAGAATTCGAAGAAGGCTCCAGGCTCTGAGCCATCAGCACAGAGCCCGACGTGGGGCTCGAACTCACAAACCGTGAGATGGTGACCTGAGCCGAAGTCAGATGCTTAACCGACTGAGCCACCCAGGCGCCCCCCTCCTCATGCCTCTTTAATCCTGACCTGATCCTGTTCCCACCTGCCCCGTGGACAGTGTCCCTACTCATCCCACAACCCCCATCCCCACGCTCAGCAAGTCCCAGACCGACTGTAGCATCATCCCCTAACGTCTTGCTCTCCGTGTCCCCATCTCAGGGCTCCCCCGCCAGCCACTGAGCCACCCAGTCACAGACCAGTCATCACTGTCTCCTCTTTCTCCCCCCACACATCCCTCCCACGTCCCAACAGTCACCAAAGCATCACTTCCTCCCGGCCCACGGCCCCCTCCGTAGGCAGCCCTCCTTCTCTCTGGACCCCAAGCCCCGCCTCCCCCGATCTGCCTTCCCCGACAACATCTCAGGACACTCTTTAACCCCCACATCTGACCACAGCCCTCCTTGCTTAAAACTCGGGACATTGTTCCTGCTGCAGACAAAAGCCAAGCCAAGCCCAAAGCCCGCAGAGGGACAAGGATCTTGGGCTCTAGAGCCTGCTGCTGAATGAGTGGTTACGTCGCTTCTCCGGAGCGCAGGCTGTCCCTGACTGCTTCGTGACAGCACAGTGCGTTTCTCCGAGTGCCTGCTGGGTGGCCGGCCCCGTGCCAGGCCCCAAGCACACAGCAGAGAGTCTTTCGGGCCCTGGCCCCAACCCTCCCAGCGTCCTCCGCCATCAGTTAGGGCCGAGCTTGACCTTTGAGAGAGGGAAGGGAGCTAGACTGGCATTCACGGCTGGCCTTGTGGTCGCTAGGAGCTGGCCCGGCAGCCCCAGCTAGGCCCTGGTGCGCTCCTGCGAGACATAAATAATTTCACAGAACGCGGGCGTTGGACAAGGCCACTCCGTGACCGTGGTGGGACGAGACAAAACAAGCTGAAGGCAGGCAAAACATGAGCACTGTCCAAACCACAGCAACAACCAGGCGTTCGCTCTTCCTGGAGAGTCTGAGCGCTGCCGTTCTTTCCCGAGACTTTCTGCGGAAAAACTAAGATCCTCAACGACAGAATTCTCTCTCCCCCCTCTGCTTTCTGACAGCATCCAGGATCCACCTCCTCCTTTTCCCAGCAGACGGAAGGACGAGGCGGAAACTGTATTTGCATCAGCCTGGCGGGTGCCCAACGCCCTACCCTCCGGGCGGGGGAGCCGGTGATGGGGCCTCACCCCAGAGGACAATGCAACAATGTGCTTCGATTTAGTGAGAAGAAACCCACTCAGGGAAGAAGTCCTGGGGAGGTATCACCTAATGTTGCATTGACAATCATATTGCAATATAAATGTATCAAATCAATATGTTGTGTCTCAAACACAGGCAATGTTATATGTCAACTATATCTCAAGAAGAGAGGTGGGGGGGCGCCTGGGTGGCGCAGTCGGTTGAGCGTCTGACTTCAGCCAGGTCACGATCTCGCGGTCCGGGAGTTCGAGCCCCGCGTCGGGCTCTGGGCTGATGGCTCGGAGCCTGGAGCCTGTTTCCGATTCTGTGTCTCCCTCCCTCTCTGCCCCTCCCCCGTTCATGCTCGGTCTCTCTCTGTCCCAAAAATAAATGTTGAAAAAAAAAATTTTTTTTTAAAAAAAGAAGAGAGGTGGGGGTAGAGGGAGAAAGAGAAAGACGGAAGGAGGAAAGAAAGAGCCTATTTAGTAGCTGATTCGGGGTCATGAACTTTATTTATTTATATAAACATATTTATGTTTACATATATTTATTTATATGTATATAAATTTACATGTTTGTGTAAATTTACATATTTATATAAATATATTTATACATTTATTTCATTTTATTTTTAATTTATTTTTCGAGAGAGATAAAGAGCAGGCGGAGGGAGAGGGGCTGAGAGAGAGGGAGACAGAATTTCAAGCAGGCTCTGCCCTGTCAGGGCAGAGCCGATGCAGGGCTCGAACTCACCAGCTGTGAGATCATGCCCTGAGCTGAAATCCAAAGTCAGATGCTCAACGGACTGAAACACCCAGGCGCCCCTTCATCTGCTTTGTTCGTTTGTTTTTTTAAGAAATTGTTTTTCCATTTAAAAAATGTTTTATATTGAGGGGCATCTGGGTGGCTCAGTCGGTTGAGCGTCCGACTTCAGCTCAGGTCATGATCTCACAGTTGGTGGGTTCGAGCCCCGCGTCGATCTCTGTGCTGACAGCTCGGAGCCTGGAGCCTGCTTCGGATGCTGTGTCTCCCTCTCTCTGACCCTCCCCTGTTCATGCTCTGTCTCTCTCTGTCTCAAAAATAAATAAAAACGTTAAAAAAATAAAAAAAAATTTTTTTAATTTAAAAAAAAATTAAAAAAATTTTTTTTTAATTTTTAAATGTTATTCATTGTGGTAAAATACACATGACATAAAATCGAGCATCTTGGGGCGCCTGGGTGGCGCAGTCGGTTAAGCGTCCGACTTCAGCTCAGGTCACGGTCTCGCGGTCCGTGAGTTCGAGCCCCGCGTCGGGCTCTGGGCTGATGGCTCCGAGCCTGGAGCCTGTTTCCGATTCTGTGTCTCCCTCTCTCTCTGCCCCTCCCCCGTTCATGCTCTGTCTCTCTCTGTCCCAAAAATAAAATAAACGTTGAAAAAAAAATTTAAAAAAAAAATCAAGCATCTTAACCATTTTTAGATGTTCTGCGCAGTGGCGTTAAGCACATTCACGCTGTCATGAGACCGTCCTCACTGTCCTCTTTCAGAACTTTTCAGCTGCCCAAACCGAACCTCTGTCCCCATGAGACCCTGACTCTCCATTTCCCTCTTTCCTGTTGTTTTGTATGTTATTTTCATTTGTCAGGTCATCTCAACAAAGAAAGCCAAACCTCCCAGTAGTAAAAACCTGCAACGCGAACCCCCATTGCCTCGAACCTCCCAGAAGCAGGGACACAAGCCCAGGTGAAGACAAGCCCGTCTCAGCTCATACCCACAGCTCCCCGGAGGGTGTGCTCTCGCTCACCGTCACAAGTAACAAGCTTGGATTTGGTCAGCCTCGGGTGCGTTCCTGACGGTCTTTGGGCTGGGGGGGCACTGGTGTCCCTAAGGGCACCTCGGAGGTCTGCGAGCCCTGGAGTGACATTCAGCAGTGCAGTGACTCAACGACCGAAGACGTTGGCTCATCCTGCGTGGGGAGTGCTGAGAAGCAGACAAGCAGGAAAATTCTGGAAAATGATAATAATGAACATACTGCCTCCCATCCTCACTGCTGCTTTCTGAAGCCCCATTTTCCAGATGACAAAACTGAGGCTTCGAGAAGTCAAGTCACTTGCCTAGCTCTCTTGAGCTCTCCGGAGGCAGGATCCTCTGGCCTCACTCCCGCTCTCCTTCCCAGCTGCCCTCAGAGTGGCTGGGGACCATTGTGACAACGCTGGGTGAGGGAGGCTCTTTGGTCACAATGGGCAGAACTGGACCACGCGGGGACACAGCCTCGGAAGGAACATATGAGCATCTTCTGGGAGACCGGGGACACAGGGAGTCCAGAGGGTCAGGCCGGTGGCCAAGGGCATTTCCTAAGACTCATTAGTCCCCATGCTACCCCTTGAGGTACATCCCACATGCTCATCCCTGATGTGGAAACTGAAGCTCACAGGAACCCGACTGCTTATTGGGAGGTGACCTTGATTTCAATTGTTAGATTCTCCGTAGACTATTGGAGACCTCTCAGCTCTCAACTATTTCAGGTGCCAAAATGATCAAAGAAGCAAACGGAGACTCTGAACATCTGTGGTTTGGTTAAAATGCTTGGCCCCTGTTTTCTAAATATTTTTTATTGTTGTTTTTAATGTTTATTTTTGAGAGAGGGAGAGACAGAGCGTGAGCAGAGGAGGGGCAGAGAGAGAGGGAGACACAGAATCCGAAGCGGGCTCCGGGCTCTGAGCTGTCAGCCCCCGAGCCCGTGAGATCATGACCTGAGCCAAAGTCGGTTGCTTAACCGACTGAGCCGGCCAGGCGCCCCATGGGCCCTGTTTCCTAAAGAGGTCGACATGACCAGTTTTGAGCTGACTCGGTCTGGGCCGGGGGGGTGAGCCTGCGGTACCCCCCCCCCCACCGGGACTGCTCTCAGAGGGGCTGGGAGCAGGGTCGGGGAGACTCCCCTGCTCAGAGCAAAGGCAAGAATGTCCCGGTCGGCTAAATGGGGGGCCGGGAGCCTGGAGCTGGAGGTCAGAGAAGTGGAGAGAGACGTCTATGCCTCTGAGAGTTTCAGGATAGGAAGAGATCCGGGAGAACAATCAGCACCCAGGACAATTGCAGAGGGCAGGAAGACCCATGGTGGGGGGGGGGGGGGGGTGGCAGAGACTGTGGCCAGGACTGAGCAGAGATGGAAGATCCCACATACGGAGGGGAGGGCCCTGGCCTTGACCACTACCTGAGGGTGAGGAGAAGGGGCTCCCGTATCAAAGAGACTAGACTGCAGTGCTTGATTCTAGTCCTCCTTGTGGACCACCCTGCACTGGCCTTGGCACCTGCTGTTCCTTCCGCCTGGATTGTTACCCCCCCCCCCCCCCGCCCCCGTCCCCATATGCTCCTCTCCCACATTTTCCAGGTCTTTTCTCAACTGTCATCTCAGTGACACCATCCCATTTAAAACTCCAACCCTCGTCCCCTCACCACCACCCTCCTATGCTGTGTGATGTTTTTAGGCACAGGACTCAGCTCCTTCTACTAACACCGCCGCAATTTGTAGTGTTATATTTATTCAGCATTGTCTGTCACCCCCATTGTCACCTCCACAAGAGCACTGGCTCTTGGTCTGTTTTGTGACCTGATGTTCCCCCTGCCAAGGACCTAGAACAGGGCCTGGCACACGGTAAGTGCCCAATGAATGCTTTTATCTCTATGCTCTCTGCTTTCCCTGGGGGCAGGCACAGGGGCTAGGCCTGTTTTGTTTGTTTAATTTTTATTCAGAGAGAGACAGAGACAGAGACAGAGACAGAGACAGAGACAGAGTATGAGCAGGGGAGGGGCAGAAAGAGAGGGAGACACAGAATCCGAAGCAGGCTCCAGGCTCCAAGCTGTCAGCACAGAGCCGGACGCGGGACTCGAACCCACCAACGGCAAGATCATGACCTGAGCCGAAGTCGGATGCCCAACAGACTGAGCCACCCAGGCGCCCCTGAGCCTGTTTTTTTAGGAAGTCGTCAGCACCCCCCCCCCCCCCCCCGCCCAATGCCCAGTGCCTGGCGCACAGGAAGGAGTAAAAGCAGCATTGTCCTCAGGCGGGCACTTGCTCAGTCTCATTATCTCCGTCCTCTCACAGGTGGCGCCTTGCCCCCGGATGGCGATGGCCGCGGTCGCCCTCCTGCCATGCCCGATGTCCCGGCTGGACTTCCTCAAGGCCTCGCACTTTGCACTAGGGCCGGATCCGCGGCTGCACGTGGACGCCATGCAACCCACGTCGCACCGGGACTTCCCGGCCTACCCGGGCGTCACCCGCGCGCTGCCGTGCCAGGAGCCGCCCGTCAGGTCCTTCTTCCGACAGGACATGCGCGCCGCAGGCGCGGAGCTCCAGTCGGAGGCGCACCGCGCGTTCGCGCCCCTGGAGCCGCAGCCGTCCGCGCCGTCGGGGACGCGGGAGCGCACCCTAGCCACGCCGGCCACCAACTTGCGCGTGTACGCGCCCGCGCGCTCCCGTACCGGCCTCTCCACCGCGCACGCGGACTTTGGCTGGCCGGAGCTGCCGGCGCGCGCCAGAGAGCAGATCCGCGGCGCGCGCCTCATCTTCGACCGCGACTCGGTGCCTCCCGGCGACCGAGCCAAGCTGCGCATCCCGCCCACCACCTACCGGGCGCTTTTCCCGCCCCACGACGCGTGCCCGCGGCCCCGCGCGCCCTGCAGCCACTTCGGTGAGCGCGCCCACGCGCCCCACGCGCCCCACGCGCGATTTGCCAACCCCTAGGTTCTCCAGGCCCGCGGGGATTCCGCGCCCTCTCCCAGGGGACATTTGGCAAAGTCTGGAGATCGTTTTGGTTGTCACGACCCGCGGAAGGGGGTAGTCCTAGCAGGGAATGCATGGAGGCCAGGGGTGCTGCTGAATATATCCTACCGCGCACGGGACAGCTGGCCCTAGTAAAGAATTACGGGGCCCCAAATGTCAATAGTGCCGAGCCTGAGAAAACCTAGAACTTCCCTGAGCCTCAGTTTCTACATTCACTGAATGGCATAGCTCCTGAATTTTTTCGAGGGGCTGTGCCCTGGGCAGAAGCATGAATGGTGGTTTGGACAAATCTGCTAAGTGCCCCCCACCCCCGACACACACACGTCCCAGGCCCGCCACCATAGTAGTTATGTGAGTCTGAGCAAGTCGACATCTCCAAGTCTCGATTTTCCTCCTCTGCAAAATGGGTGCAACAACAGCGCCCCACTTCATAGGAGCTGGTGAAGCAGAAGAGCCCGGAGTGCATGAGGCACCTGGCGTAGAGTGAGCGCTCAAAAAAGACCAGCTGTCGTTTGTGTGATTTTCCAATTCTGTGACTCGGGGGACCTGCCGGTGGACATCACTAGGCAAGAGTCCCTCCAAGCTGGAGTCAGGGCTTGTCAGATCTGGATTTGACTCAGTTCTGGTTTTGAATTTCGTGACTTCTGGCAAGTGACTTGATTTCTCTGAGCCCCCGGAAGGCTGTAGAGTGGGGAGAATATTACTCTCAAATGAGGTTTGAAGCACTTAGCCTAGATTCCTGGCTCTGGTCAGGTATGTTGGTAGCTATTCTTGTTACCATTATTTGTATTATCTTGGCTGTTTTTCCACAACAGCCCTCGGGGGGGGGGGGGGGCTAGTCAGGACTGCCCACCTCCCCTTTCCAGGCAAGGAATCGAACCCCAGTGGGCCTGAGGCTGCGTGGAACCAATGTTGTTCTCTCTCTCCTCTTGCTCCTCCTCAGGGGGCAGCAATGCACTCCAGTGGGACCACAGGAGACAGGACGATGGGACCTCCTACCAGAGACAGTTTCAGGCCCTGCCAGGCCCACCTGCCTCGATGTGTAAGAGGGTAAATCGAGGTGGGGCTGGTGCTGCTGGGGAGGGCAGTGATGGGGGCTGGGTGGTGCCGCCCTCTTCCCACCTGTGTCCACCCACAGGCCTCCTCCAGTGTGGAGCTGGGAGACTCCAAGATTGGCTATGGGCCCGTGTGCTCCGAGCAGAAACAAGCCTACGGGCCCCAGGGTCTGCCCCCAGACAGGTACTGTGGCCTTCCACCAGGGTGGAGCAAAGGCCTCTCAGCGACAGGTGGAGTGTACCACCTGAGGCTCTCGAGCCAGTACTGTGGGTGCCCCTCACCTCCAAGCAAGGCCCACTATTGCCCAGATCTCCCACCAGTAGCACCCCACAGCCTGGCCTTTGGGAAGCCTGCCCCTCTCCCGTTTCCTGGGAGTTGCAAGGGCCCAGATCAGATCTATCTGATCATAGAGCGGATCCTCCCTTACCTGCAGGTATGACAAGGCCCAGGCCTCGGCCCACATCCACTATGTGAATATTCGTCCTGGAGATGGGCTCTTCCGTGACAGGACCACCGAGGCTGAACATTTCTACCCCCGAGAGCCAGGTGGGAGTCTGCTGCCCACCCTGCCCCCTGCTTCCGCAGCAGCCTCCCAAGTTGGCTCAGCACCTATTCTGTCGCTGGCAGAACGTTTTGTTCTTCACCACGACCAGACTCCGGCATCGCACATCCTGGAAGGAAATCGGTGCCCCGGCCCGGGCAGCCTCACCACCTCCGTGCACTTCTTCCACGGCCAGGTCAGCAGGAGGGGGGAGAAGGCTCATCAGGGACAAGGGTTCCCTAGACGGTACGGATAGCAAGTGCAGAGGCCTTGAGGTGAGAGTGAGCTCGACGTGTGTGTGTGTGTGTGTGTGTGTGTGTGTGTGTGTGATGGGGGGGGATCTCCTGGATCTATCTGCGGGATCTAAGGTTAAGTCAGTTAACCACTCCCAGCCTCAGTGGCTCTGTCTGCAAAATGAGATACAATGCCAACTCCCAGCACCAGCACGTGGGGCCCAAGGAGGGTGTGAGCTGTCCAAGGTCGTATAGCGCTCACCTCTTCTCTCCCGCCCGAGTTCTGGGACACCCCGCACATTTGGGAGCTTCCCAGATGCCATGTGGTCCTACAGCCACTGCCCGTGAACAAGCCACCCAGCTGCCACGTGCCTCACGAGAAACTGCAGAGTCACGTGGGCCTAGGGGAGTCCTCGCTGCTCGGACAGTTCTTCCAGACCTCCACTGGCACAGACTACTGCTCCCCGGGCACCATCCAGAAGCCGCAGAGAGCGCCCACTCTCCACTTGCTGCCTAGCAACCTGCCCCAGGGCACCGGCGGTGAGCTCTAACCCCGCCCCCGCCGTTCTCGCCCCGCCCACCGCCCCACTCTAGCTCCGCCTTCTGAGGAGCTAGATTCCACCTCTTGAACCAAGATCCCAACTCTGCCCCCCACCCACAACCTCGTCCCGTCGAGGATCTGATTCTGCCCCCTCCCCCCACCCCACCTCCGCCATGGCACCGCCCCCTGCATGACCATAGTCCCGCCCCTCCCCATATCTGCCCTCACCTGAACCCTGACCCCTGCTCTTCAGTCGGACTCTGGCTCCGCCCCCTGACCAACTAGACTACCCTTCCTGCCCCCCCTCCCCCGCAACAACTCCGTGTTTGCCCCGCCCCTGGCTCCTCCCTTCTCCCCTCCTCCTAGTCCTTCCTTCGCTCTAACTTCACCTTGGGTTCAGGCTTCGCCTGAACTCCTACTCCGTGCTTAATCTCACCCGTTCCTGCCCCAGGGCCCTGCCCCTCCTCCCTTAGCCCCTCAGCTCAACTACCGCCACCCAAATCTACAGAAACAGATTTTTTAACCATGAATCAGAAGATGCTGAAGCCGCATAGAACAGCTCCCGCCTCCGTGACTGACGAGATGCTACAGCGGGTGAGGGAGGGGGAAGGGGTATCTCCCTGACCGGTAACCCCCCAAAGCAGTGTAGTTTTGTCCCAGGATGATAACGCCGTGACCTCAGGCCCAGAATTAGTGTCAAGTTCGTTCAGGGTCACTCTACGGTGACCCCAGGCACAGGGTCATCTTAATGTCACTCCAGCCTCAAGGTCATCCCTAGCTCATCTCCAGGGTCATTTCAGGGTCAGCTCAAGGACATCTTTATATCACCAGCCACAGGTATACCCTCAGCTGAGGGGTAGCTCAGAGTTGCCTAAGGTCACCACAGCCCTGGGGTCATTCCAGGGGTCCCCCGGTTTCTCTCCAGCTTCCCATCCAGCTCCTGGGGCAGCCCAAACTGGGACACCTTTTGCCTACCTCCTCAAAGCCCAATCATCAGCCTTTGCTGCTCTCAGGGTCATATGGGGACCACGGGGTGGGCCAGGTAGGTCAACCACCCTTCAGGCTGTCCTGCCAGGCTCCCGTCCTGACTCCACAGTGCAAGTATAACCACATTGAGCCCCCGCTGGGTGGACAGCGCTTCTTCTCAACCCAATACAAGGATGAGTTTGCCTTCAAGTTCCAGGGCCCAGCGGTGCTGAGATCGGCCAACCTCCAGGACAGCCATGTGCCTCTGGGCTCCCCCCGCCAGTGGGTCTGTGGGTCTGGGAAGGTAGACCCTCAGACCCCCCAGCCCCGTACTTATCCATGCCCTAGCCAGCAATAAACACTGCCTTGGCAACATCTCACCCCTCCTCATTAGTCAGCCATGAAAGATGATGCTTGGTGGGATGGAGACTGTACAGGAGAGAGTGACTCCATCAAAAAAAAACAAAAAACAAAACAAAACCCAAAAACCTTAACACACACTTCCATGGGCCCTGAAGGTCACCCCACTCTGGGCAGGGAGGCCACTGTAGTTCGTACAAGGGCTTGGCAGTTGGACTCAGTGTAAGGTGTCAGGTGCACCACCAAATCTGAATGATGTGAAGAGAGTGGAGTCAATGTTGAACCGGGCACTGAGGTGAAGTGTTGAGAACCTAGGCTCCCAGGGCTGAATGGACAGGCTCCAAATCTTAACTCTTCTGTCCTGGATAGTAGTCTTGGGCAGGTCACTTCATCCCTGTGAGCCTCATCTGTTTGCTCATCTGTAATGCAGAGATGCAGGGCAGTCCTCTCGTTAGAATGTTATAAATGAGAAATGTGCACACGTGTCCATGCGTGTGGCTGAGGGTCAAGGAGGGAGACCACTTCCCTTCTGAGCATGAAGGTGACGAGGAAAGAGGAAGATGAGGGTAAGGGAAGGAGCTTTCCATCGTTGAGAGGCTGGGTGGGGCCCAGAGGAGGGACAATGAAGGGGTGGAGAAGCTGAGAGTGGCCCAGCGATTTTCTCCATTGTGGTTCACCCACAATGCCCTGGCTGGCTGGGCAATTGGCCCCCAGGTCAGAGCTGGGTCTGGGGACAAACGAACGAAAACCATCAGGATATGATCAAGTTCAAGGGGGTAGATGTCCAGCCAGGGACAAAATGAAGAGGGTGGAAAGGAGGAGGCTGGGGTGGAGCCCTGAAGCCAGTCCTTGACAGGGCTTGACAAGCAGGTCAACAAATGGTACCTTGGACAGCGCCCCCATCTTGAAGGTCTCGGGTGTGGTGAGATTGCTCTGTCTGGGAAAAAAATGGGCGTTGGTGGCCATGCCCAGGGCCTGCTTCAGTGGGCTGCCGACAATCTGGTTTTGGGGAATGAACATGGCTCCCTGACTCCGTAGTCAGACCTTCAAAGACCAAGGCCTCCCATCCAACGAGCCACTGAGAGCCAACCTCAAGCCCAACCAGGAGCCCTCTCCCCATGGGCAGCAATCCTGTGAGGCCAGGTTGTCATTTACACAGGAAGGGCAGGAGTCCAGCTTTGGGCCCTACAGAATAAGATGGCCCTTTTGGCTGCACTCACATTAGCCATGCAAGGATCTGCTAGCTGCAAAACACCTCTTCTTGCTTTCACTAAAGATGTACATGACACATTTGTGAATTACCTCCTGATGAACCAGGATTTCTCAAACCCAGTACTATTGACATTTTGGATGGGATCATTTTTTATTGTTAGAGGCCCTCTGGTGCATCATAGGATGTTTAGCATCATCCTTGACCTCTACCCGCTAAGGGCCAGCAGCATTCTCCCTCTACCCCAGCCAGTTGTGACAACCAAAAATATCTCCGGGCATTGCC
This sequence comes from Herpailurus yagouaroundi, assembly GCF_014898765.1. Taxonomy (NCBI): domain Eukaryota; kingdom Metazoa; phylum Chordata; class Mammalia; order Carnivora; family Felidae; genus Herpailurus; species Herpailurus yagouaroundi. The sequence continues at coordinate 1,177,784 of NW_024412431.1, read as the reverse complement.
AAATGTCCCCTGTGGGGAAGAGTTGTCTTGGTTGACAACCACTGCAATAAACCCAGCCTACAAAGATCCCCAGGACAAAATCAGGCTCTCCTGATGAAGCTGGTCTGTTTGTTGACAAGACTACTCTTTTTTTTTTTTTTTTTTGACTACTCTTAACAAAAAGGCTATTCCTTTTTGCCTTGCCTGCCAGGAAGCTGAGAAAGCTTGCTTTGGTATTCCTTTCCATGTAGCTCTGGTTGCAGGATTATTTGTGCTCCTTCCTGGTTCTAGGAGTGGTTTGAAGCAACAACCCAGACACCAGATGAAACATAATGGGTAGGAGTTACAAGGAGGCAGATTTCTGCACAAATTGAAGCATTTTCTAACAATGGAATTGACTAGCCCTGGGATGGGTTGCTGGGAAAGAATGAGAACTCCACTAGAAATATTTTCAGTGCAGAAAGATACTTCATCATGATTTGGGATGTATTTTATGGATTTATGGCTACCCTTCCTGTATTCCACTCACCCCTTCCCACCACCAAAAAAGGCATTTCATATTAACTACAGAAACCCAAAAGGCTGATAAAATAAGATGAATAACATAGGATTGCACCTGGGAGAACAGATTAATTTTTTTTTTGAGAACAGATTAATTTTTAAAGAAAAACATTTCATCACCGAGCAGCAGAATTCAGACCTGCCACTTACCTGCCTGTCTGTCCTTGGGCAAGTGATGGTGTGCTCTGATCCTCACTTCATTTGTAAAATGGGATGGCACTTAATTCTTCCTTCCTAGAATGGGTACAAGGTTGACACGAAATGTGCACGTACCATTCTTAGACCAGGTTGCAGCTGCACTGGTGCCCATATTTTTTTAACGTCTTAGGTCATTTTTGTTGCAAGTGACAGAAACCCAGCTTGCTCCAGTTGAAGAAGAAAGGGATTTTACTTGAGGTTGTTAAAAAGAAAGCCACAGGCTCCAAACAGTGTTACTGGGGCCAGGCTAAAGCACCAAACCGGGGCTTAATACCTAACCTAATTGCAGTTTCAACCTCCTCCAGAAATGTAAATTTTAATCTATCGATCAGTAATTTTCTTTTTTTATAAATTTTTTAAATGTCTAGTTTTGAGAGATAGCGTGTGAGCAGGGGAGGGGCAGAGAGAGAGAGAGAGAGAGAGAGAGAGAGAGAGAGAGAGAGAAAGAATCCGAAGCAGGTTCCAGGCTCTGAACTGTCAGCACAGAGCCTGACGCTGGGCTCGAACTCAGCAACCATGAGATCATGACTTGAGCTGAAGTTGGACGCTTAACCGACTGAGCCACCCAGGCGCCCCCTATCAGTAATTTTCTGATATGTACCAATAAGGTCATCTGTCACAGAGGCCTTCCCCATCCCCCAACGGAAGGTAATGAGGTAATCTACCCAATAAGATCCACTGCCTTCCTCTAAGGGAAAGTGACTTTGCCTGGGACAACACTTTTTCTTTTGCTTATAACTCTCTTGCCCTGCCCTCCTTCCTAGAAATACCTTCTATTTTGCACAATTCCTCATAATGCCCCCTACGCGTTACAAGGGATGCTGCCCCATTCATGAGTCATTTAATAAAACCAATTAGATCTTCAAATTTCTTTGGTTGAATTTTGTTTTTCACAACTTAGAAATAAAATGCGGAATTAGGTCTCACGTGACTATCAGGACTGTTCTCCCTCGCCAGTTCTCAGTCCTGTATCCCTGCAAGTGGTGGCTTGGAACCATTGGGTTCCAAGGACGCTATAAAAAGATGCTATGATCCAAATCCTTTTGATTAAAGCCTCAAAGAAAGAGGGAGGGGTCTTGCCCCCAACTTCTCTTAGTGGAACTTAAGGGACACGCTGATTGGCGCATTTGAGTCACATGCCTAGCCGTGAGCCAATCACTGTGCCCAGAGGGATAGAATGCTATGATTGGATGGCCGGTCCACTAGCCCACCCCTGGGTGATTTGGTTCCCCAAAGCTCACCAGGATCTTTGAGCCCGGAGACCAACCTTTCTGGACCTTGTTTCCTAGCAACAGACCTGTGCCTGCCATCCCCTTAGCATCTATTTTGCTCCAGGTTACAATCCGGAGGGTGGAAAGTCAGCTAATAGGCTCCTCCCAACGGAGAATAATTGTACGTTTATAGACTGGGAGTGTTCGGTGTTAGAGAGTAGCCTGAGGCATCTAATGCGCCCTGGTTCTCCGAGAGTCCCAATCTTATCTCCCACCTCATTACTAACTTCCTCTTCTAGTTTGGGGCAGAGAATTCAGCTCTGGCAATCACAAAATCAAGCAGACGCTAGTCTCTCCTTCAAGAAGTCCACAGAGGCAGCTTGCGTCTGTCGAAGGAGACCTTTCTGAAGACCTTATGAAGGCTCTCACGTATTTCAACATCCTCCATGTTTTTCTCCAAAGACCCTCAAACCACAGTCTCAAGAGACGCGTGTTTAGAGGCCCGAGATAAAATAGGCAGGGTTTTAAGAAGCTATTTTTCTTCCACATAACAGAGATTTCTTGCTTCTCGAGGAAGGCCCTTCTCAGGGCAGATTGTGCACTGTATAAATCTAGGGAGTGCCCTTCACTTTAAAGCGAATACGTATGTGTACACGGTGGCCCCGGCCCTCTACCTCAACGTTGCTCAGCCAATCCCACGTTTGAAGTCATTTCCCTCAATATCCTTCCCTTTCCAGGTACTAATTCTAAATAAGACTATCATGGATTCAAGGGACAGAATAGGGATTCAAGGGACAAAACTATCCCAACTGTCTGGGAAATTTGTTGGCTCGTGGTAATGGAAAGGATCAGGGCATCTGGCTTCAGGTATGGCTCTATCCAGGAGCTCAACCAATATTGACAGAACTGTCTCTCCGACTTTCACCTGTACATCCTGGTGTAGACTGGCTTCAGTCTGAAGACTGTTCTTCCAGACAACTGCACAAGGTGGCTGTGGGTAAGATGAGGTCCTACATACAGCTGACGATCCCAGAGAAAGAATGAGACCTTCCAATGTCATGTCCTCAGACCTACTTATTGTGGCCAGGGGATGGAGTTGTCTGATTGGTAAGCTTAGATCGAAAATTACTGGGCGCGCC
>NW_024412431.1:1112025-1164696 GCF_014898765.1 Herpailurus yagouaroundi | reverse complement strand
GCCGGCGTCCGGCGCTCCCCGTCCCGGCATGGCAGCCCCCGTGGGCCGGCGCGGCTCAGGTGAGGGCGCGCGGCCCCGCGGGCCTCCGAACGCGGGCGGCGGGCGGGCGGCCAGCTTCCCCGACCTGGGGCGGCTGAGCTCCCGGTTTCCCTTGCCTAAACTCCGGTGCTGACCTCTCAGCGTCCCGGGAGTGGAGATAAGGACAGATGGCTCCTAGAACCTGGGCCACAGGTGGGCACCAGCTCCTCCGACCTCGGAGTGGCGGGACTGCTGAGTGCTCTTCCTGGACCCACGTTGGGCTCAGAGTCCCTAAACTCAGGCAGCGGGTGGGCCGCCAGCCTCGCCAGCTCGCGCCGGGGAGGTTTCCAGGGTTTGCGTTCTGCTTTGCTCAGCTTTGCTGGAACTCTCAGCGGGCACCAGCTTCTCCAACCCTCACGTGAAACTCCCAGGATTCCCTTCCCCAATCCAGGAGGCAACGCTCAGCTTCTCTAAACTCAGACAGTGAGCTGGCGGGGGGATTGCCTCCTTGACCTTGGCACTTAACTCGATTTTATAAGTCCAAACCCATGGAAGCTCAGCTTCCTTGAACTCAGGAGGTGGCTGCCCAGCCTCCAGTATTTTCAGTCTCTGATTCTTAATGCGGGGGGTGGGGCTGGAGGAGGACCCTTTGTGTTGGTCTTTCAGCTGACCCTGCTGGTAGGGTCTGGGGTGGGTTAACTGTGATCCCAGCTAGGGAGGCGGGCCTGCCCTCTGGCTTCCCATCCAGCTGTCTTGTAAACAACTCCACAACAGCATCCCAGCTCCAAGGGGACCAGCCAGGAGCTGGCCCTCCCTGCACGACAGGTTCTGACGGTGCCACATTCATCCTGGTGGCTGTGCCCGGCAGTCAGCCAGCCAGGTCCTGGAAAGAAGCAGGGTTCTCCCAGTAGGGGTGTGGGGGGGGGGGGCTGTCAGGGATGGTCCTGGGCTGCTGTGACCAGCTGTGACCCCAGCAGGTGATGAAACCTTGGACTTTCCTCTTGGGCTGATCAGGAGTGAAGGGAACGAGTAATGCTTAGAACAGTCCCTGTTTGGTGAAGAATTACTAAGATTCTAGAGCCGAACCGAGGCTTTTGTCTTGTCTGTCTTCATTCTCAGAACACCTTCCAGAATTTCAGCCTCAGGGTAGACTTTTTTTTTTTTTTTTTAATTTCCACTTTTCAAATGAGGACACGGAGGTTTTAAAAGAAGTCCAGGATCCCCCAACTGGGAAGTGGCAGGTCTGGGATTGGTTTCTAGGGCTGTGTGATTTCCAGAAGTTGGGACCCTTAATGAAGATGCTATATTAGCTCAGGAACTGACGCACAAATGGCATCACGACACCCACTGGGGTACAGCGAGTCTTGAGCAAATGTGCTCTGTTATTGTCGATCTCTCCTTCTTCAGGCCTGTGGCTTGTGAGAGTGTCAGCTGGGTGGGCCAGGTCACCATGAGCGATGAGCCGAAGGGCCCTTCTTTGGGTGTTTGACCAGAAAAAACGGGAAGGGGTGCCTGGGTGGCTCGGTCAGTTGAGTTTCCAGCTCTTCATTTCGGCTCAGGTTGTGATCCGAGGATCATGGGATTGAACGCTGCACTGAGTATCGAGCCTGCTTGAAGATTCTCTGTCTCCCTCTGTCCCTCCCCGACTCATGCTTGCTCTTCTTCTCTTTAAAAAAAAAAAAAGAAAGAAAGAACAAACTGGAATGTAGCTGAGCTCCATGCTCCCACCCGGGGGCTGGAGTTGATATAAGCCCTGGAGGCTTGAGTGCCCTGTGAGAAGCCAGTGGAAGCCACTCGTGCTTTCCCCACAAACCGACAACTGGAACGAGGATGGATATTCGGACACTCTTACCACGCACCAGCCCCTGTGGTCGATGCTTTGTGAGCATCAGACCTTCAGCTTCCCGGTGAGAGAGATTACTGCCCCGTTTTGCAGAGGAGGAAGCTGAGGCTCAGAGGCCGGGTGCCCTGCCCCAGCCAGTGAGCAACAGGGTCACGCATCAGCTCAGGCCCTTTTGAGCCCCAAATCGGAATTGGTAGCCTCTGAGCACTATTGCTGTGTGTATCCATAAAACGTTGCAGTTTCTGGGATTTCTTCGACGGGAGTTATTTTCTTGGCTGGAGCAGGGGACCCGTCTCCCCTGTTGCCAGGTGGTCCCCACTGCCCTTTCCCTTTCCCTCAGAGACGGAGCGCCTCCTGACACCCAGTCCTGGGTATGGCACCCGGGCCGGGGCTTCCCCGGTCCCTCCGGAAGAGGAGGACCTGCGTCGCCGCCTCAAGTACTTTTTCATGAGTCCCTGTGACAAATTCCGGGCCAAGGGTCGCAAGCCCTTCAAGCTGATGCTGCAAGTCGTGAAGATCTTGGTGGTCACTGTGCAGGTGAGTCGTGCAGGGGCCCCAGCAGAACCCAGCTGTGGCCGCCGCCGTTCTTGAAGGAGAGTCCTGGAGCCAGAGCCTAGTCCTGATGCTGCAGCAACGTAAGGACAGTGACAATGGCAGTGACCAGTCACAAAGCTCTCCCAGGTCTGTGTGGGAACAGCTCCTGGTAAGCTCACAAATGCCCTCGGAGGTCCTGGCAACTCTTACTGCCACCCTCTTACAGATGAGGCAGCCAGGGCCCAGAGAGGTGAAGGGATTTGTCCAAAATCACAGAGCAACCAAGCATGGGGAGCTGGCACTTGAACCCAGGCAGCCTGGTGCCTCAAAGAGAACGGACCCGGTGGCTTAGCAGATACTGCTGCCATCCCAGGCCCCATGGTGGGCTTTGGGGACCCCGAGACGAATCAGACCGAGCCCCTGCCCTAAGGAGCTCTGGGTCTGGCGCTGTGATTCGGGGCGTATTACCACACTTCTGCTTTCTTTTCGGTACAAGGGCCCATCGGTGGTACTTACCCTGTAGATTTGGGCTCAGCACAGAACCCGGCACCTGCTAAACATTTAATGAACGTTGATCTCGGGCATGAGATGTACGAACACCTGCTGTGTGCTGCTCACCGGGGATTTCTGGTGGGCCTTCCTCCACTCGTGCCCTGGGGGAGGCCCCATCCCAGTTTTGTCGATGCCCGCTCCCTCCACCAGCTCATCCTGTTCGGGCTCAGCAACCAGCTGGCAGTGACCTTCCGGGAGGAGAACACCATTGCCTTCCGGCACCTCTTCCTCCTGGGCTACTCTGATGGGGCGGATGATACCTTCGCAGCCTACACGCGGGAGCAGCTCTACCAGGCCATCTTCCACACCGTGGACCAGGTGCGGGGCCCCCCGGGGGGGCGGCAGGCGAGCGGGCAGGCAGGGGACAGCAGGCAGGGCTGACGGCTTCTCCCCTCCCCTGCCCGCAGTACCTGATGCTCCCCGATGTGTCGCTGGGCCGGTATGCCTACGTGCGGGGCGGAGGTGGCCCCTGGGCCAATGGCTCGGCCCTGGCCCTCTGCCAGCACTACTACCACCGCGGCCACGTGGACCCGGCCAACGACACCTTTGACATTGATCCGCTGGTTGTCACTGGTGAGCAGGCGGGGCGGGGCAGACACAGCAGGAGGGGTAGCGCGGCCGCTGGGAGTCACATTCCGGTTCTGCTTCCCAGCCTTCTAGGAGATAGGGTTGTCCCGATCGATCGTGACTCGACGCTCGGGGTGTCCTCGGGGGAATGTTTGGTCCGCCCGAAAACGCACGCGTGGTGTCTTAATATCATTGATCCACTAAACGTCTGGGGGCTCACTGAGGGCCAGGCCCTAGGGCCTGTGTCCGGAATGAGACACACTGGGCTCTGTCCTGGGGAGACAGTGGGGGAACACATGACAACCGCTAAGCTCATAGTGGGAAGTGAAGGAGGGAAGGGGGCTGTCGGGGACTCTGGGGAGACCTGCCTGTGCCTCTCCCGCCCCCAGTGTCCCTTCCCTGACTCCCTGTCCTCAGACTGCATCCGGGTGGACCCCCCTGAGAGACCCCTTGTGCCCCCCAGTGACGATCTCTCCCTCTCGGACGGCAGCGCCAGTTACAAGAACCTCACGCTCAAATTCCACAAGTACTGCCTGATGGAGGGGGCCTCCAGGGCTGGGCCGAGGGTGGGGGGAGGCAGGATGCCAGGCATCCTTGGCCGCCCCCTCACAGGCGGGGACAGAGGAAGGCCACGCTGATGCCCGTGTGCGAGCACTTCCTCTGCAAGCTGCAGAGTCGGCCTTGGGGCAGGAGCACTGGTGGGGGCCGGGCGGTGGCAGGCGGGAGGAGCAGAGCCCCTCCCCCTCACCCAGGCCTCCCCACCACCCCCCAGGCTGATCAACGTCACCATCCACTTCCAGCTGAAGACCATCAACCTCCAGAGCCTGATCAACAACGAAATTCCAGACTGCTACACCTTCAGTATCCTGGTAAGCCCCAGGGTCCGGGGACGAGGGTGTAGGGCCTGCCAGTAATAGGGATTGCCTGCAGGGCTTCTGAGCTCCGGGGCTGGGGCCCTTGGCCAAGGGCAGCGTGGGGGTGAGAAGGGGGATGGGGCTGGACAGACCGTCCATCGTGCGGATCTGGGAGCCTGGGTGTGCCAAGGTCCAGTCTGGCTCCTCCTGCCTTGCCGTGTTGCTACAGATCACTTTTGACAATAAGGCGCACAGCGGCCGTATCCCCATCAGCCTGGAGACCCAGGCCCACATCCAGGAGTGTAAGCACCCCAGCGTCTTCAGGCACGGTGAGCCCCCAAACCCCACACCAGCTAGGACCGGGGGTCCTGACCTGCCCGGGGAGCCCGCCAAGTCCCAGGCCAGCACGGACCCAGTTCCTGACTCGCCCAGGTCACCCGTGAGCTCACTGAGGAGCCACAACCAGTCCTGCAGCCTCCTAGGCCTGGCCTAGCCCCGTCCCTAGTCCCCCAAGGCCCTGAGCCACTCCTGGCTCTACCCAAGTCATCTCCTCACAGGAGACAACAGCTTCCGGCTCCTGTTTGACGTGGTCGTGATCCTCACCTGCTCCTTCTCCTTCCTGCTGTGTGCCCGCTCGCTGCTCCGTGGCTTTCTGCTGCAGAACGTGAGAGCTGCCTCCAGTGGCTGCACGTGTGCCCAAGCCGGCCTTGCCCAGCTCTGGGGCCATAAGGGCCAGGGGAGAGCGGGTCCCTTGCCTGCACAGGCTCTCTCACGCCCCCTACCTCCTGCAGGAATTTGTTGGGTTCATGTGGCGGCAGCGGGGACGGGTCATCAGCCTGTGGGAGCGGCTGGAATTTGTCAACGGCTGGTACATCCTGCTGGTCACCAGCGATGTGCTCACTATCTCGGGTACCATCATGAAGATTGGCATCGAAGCCAAGGTAGGTCCTGCCTGGGGCCCTGTTGTCCCCTTCCAGGCGCTGCTCCCCTAATACGCGTTAACCCCCATCCTGCCTGGGCACCCCCCCCCCCACCTCCACCAGAAGGGCCAAGCCAGATGCGGTTGACGCTCTCTTGTGCCTAGAACCTGGCGAGCTACGATGTCTGCAGCATCCTCCTGGGCACCTCCACCTTGCTCGTCTGGGTCGGCGTCATCCGCTATCTGACCTTCTTCCATAAGTACAACGTAAGCCGCGTGTGTGCAGGCTGGACCCTCTAGACGGCAGCCGTATGCTCCCCAGATCTCACTTCCCTCCCCCAGATAAATTCATACACGTATGGCAGTCAGCGGCCTCTCTAGGTGGCCTGTCAGGAGCCTCTTCCCCATACCTGCCCGCCCCAGACGTCCGTGTCACTACACCTGAACCACAGCCACGTGAGCCCGCTGCTTTGCACGCACCCAGCTGAGTCTGGTCGTGGGATAGCCTCAGGCCCCCTCGTCCCCACCCTGCCCCTTCTCAACCCCAACTTCTCAACTCCCGGCTTCTGTGGCGGCTCTGGCGTGACTTCAGCCAGGCCCTGCCCGCTTCACCGCCATTCGAAGTCCCACCTGGGTTCCCACACCCTCATTGTGGCCCCCCGCCCCCCCCCCCCGCCATCTGCCTGCCACAGATTCTCATTGCCACGCTGCGGGTGGCCCTGCCCAGCGTCATGCGTTTCTGCTGCTGTGTGGCTGTCATCTACTTGGGCTATTGCTTCTGTGGCTGGATCGTGTTGGGGCCCTACCACGTGAAGGTAGGGGCTGTCCGGGGCGTGCTGCTCAGGATCCACAGTCCAGGGGTTCCTGTCTCCCCTCTCTAAGCCCACTTCCTAAGCCCTCTGACCCCTGGCTTATCGGTTGTTGACGCGGGGGCACGGAATCACCCACCTTGGCCCCTGGTACCTTCCCGGGAGTTCTGCCCATTATTCCCTCTGGCCCCCGGTGACCCCACCCTGCCCCCGGCCCCGCCTGTGGCTGCCTCTGACGGCGCGACCCCACCGCCCTGTTGGCAGTTTCGCTCGCTGTCCATGGTGTCCGAGTGCCTGTTCTCGCTCATCAACGGGGACGACATGTTCGTGACGTTCGCCGCGATGCAGGCCCAGCAGGGCCGCAGCAGCCTCGTCTGGCTGTTCTCCCAGCTCTACCTCTACTCCTTCATCAGCCTCTTCATCTACATGGTGCTGAGCCTCTTCATCGCGCTCATCACTGGTGCCTACGACACCATCAAGGTCAGCGCCGGCCCCCACGCCCTCCCCCCAGCCTGCGTCCAGTGGGGCCAGCCCTCACATACCCGCAGCCGTGTACCTGGGGCTCCAGGTCCCCTTAGTAGGGTCTCAGGGCACATGAGGCAGGGTCAGGAGGGACGGGTCCGGGGGGAGAAGGTGGGAGACTCTGAGAAGCCAGAGAGAGGTGACTGGGGCGGTGGTGCCGATCGCAGCCGCCAGTCTTGGTTTCATCCGCGTGGGGTTCTGGCCAGGTAAGGTTTCCTGAGTCTGCTTTTACCCAGCGAGAGACCAGGCTGTAGAGTTTTAGTGACTTGCCTGAGGTCAGCTGCTAAGCGGCCAGGCTCAACCCAGGACTGAGGGATTCCGGAAGGCCCCGCTCCTAATTCTTCTGTAGGGTGGTCTGGGCGGGAGCTCTTTAAGTCCAGGGAGTGGCGGTCCTGCAGGTTGCGGGGGTCAGAGGAAAGGGGTCGGAGTAGAGCGTGGGGGTGGCAGGTGGGCCAGACCCTGCGCTGAGTGGGTATCTAGGAAACGCAGTGTATACAGATTAGTCTGGACCAGTGGGCAGGGTGGTGAACAGCTAGTGAAAGGAACGAAGGCTACAGAGGGTCCCCTGGTCTAGACTGGTACTGGGGTGAGTCTGGGAAAGTTTCTAGAATGTGCTAATACTAATCTTAGCCACCTGTGACGACTTAAATTTTGACTTGAATCAAAGTGAATTCCACACTCAGTTCCTCACTCACATCTTTCGAGTATCAAGTGCCCAAAAGCCAGGATGGCTGGTGACGACCAGGTTGGTCGGCACAGATAGCAAACCTTGCCATCATCTCAGAAACTTCTGGATTGACGAGATGAGAGTTGAAGAGAGAGAGGACCTGGGAGAAGGAACAGCCAGAGCAAAGGCCCAGTAGCCATAAAGGACTTGGGGAAGAGATGCTGATTCCTCTACCAGGTTGGGAGGGGGTGAAGGCTCTGCTGAAAGCAGATGTGCACCCCCCCCCCCGCAAACATGGATAAACCATCCCACAGACACACACTGTCACCCAGGCCCGAGGAGCCCCTGTGGAGCTTGCTCTGGTGCCTCAACGTCACACGTGTGTATCAGCTTGGGACGTACAAGCCCAGACCTTGATCCCGCTGTGTGCACCCAACTCAGTAGTTGCGTGTCAAGCACCCAGATTGTGTCACGTGTGGTTCTGGGTGCTGGAGCACAGCAGAGGGCACCAACTGACTGAGATGCGGGGGCACATATTCGGGAGGCCAGGGAAGGTCTCCGGGGGAAGCACACCATGAGGAAGGACAGGTGCAGGGGACACTGAGTATAGAGTGAGAGTTGCGTGGGGGTGGGGGGAGGTGGGGAAGCTTGGCTGGTGGAAGGAACCAGGAGGAGATCCAGTTGGCTGGCTGGCGAGGTGGTGGTGGTGGTGGTGGTGGTGGTGGTGGTGGTGGTGGGGAGGCCAGACATCAAAGGGGCCACCCCGCGTTTCCCCGCAGCACCCCGGAGGTGCTGGCTCGGAGGAGAGCGAGCTCCAGGCCTACATCGCGCAGTGCCAGGACAGCCCCACCTCCGGCAAGTTCCGTCGAGGGAGCGGCTCGGCCTGCAGCCTCCTCTGCTGCTGCGGCAGGTTCGAGTTGGGTATTGGGGCTGCCGAGAGGGCGTGGGCCCGAGGGAACTGCTGCCTTCTGCCCCGCTGGCCGGCTGATACGGCTTCTCTTCCAGGGACGCCTCGGAGGAGCATTCGCTGCTGGTGAATTGATTCGGACCCGCTGCTGCTATTGGACATTAGCCCTCCGACTGCGGAGACTCACGCTTATTTATTTTTAGGGTTTGCTTTTAAAGGACCGGTTCCCTGCCGTGCCCTGAGGACCTGTGCCAGTCGGGTCGGACACGGGTGGGACAGGGGTGGGTGGGTGTTAAATAAACGGGAAAATAAACTTGTTCTCGGTTCTAGTGGGAGGGGCATTCCCTGCGCCCACAGGTCTCGGTCCCTTTAAGGCGTCGCCAAACCGCGTAACCGGCTGCGCCAGACAGTGGACCCTTGGTGGGGGGCGGGGCTGCGGGGCGCCCTGTGGTGAATGATTTAAAGGGGCCGCGCCTGCGGCGCCGGGCGGAAAGCTACCGGTGTTGGCGCAGAGTGGAGCCTGGCTGCGGCCCCCTGGGTGAGTCCGGGTTTTCGTCGCCCCCGCAGACGCGTCCCTTCCGGGATCGTTAGCGAGACCTTGATTTTCCTAAGATCTCTCCTCCGATTTCTGGTAGTCCCAGGCTCTCTTATGTTCCCATCCCCCTCCTCCCCCAGTTCCCGGCAGGTGTTTCCACGCGGGTAGCTGGGTGTGCGCTAGGGTGAAAGGGCCCTAGTTCTCCGTAAATTTTCCATGTAGTCTCTAAAGGACCCAGTGACTCCCCCAAGTTTACGTTAGTACTCCAGCCGTGCCAGAAACATTCTCATTCCCTCAGAAAAGCCCCAGTAATATTCCAGCGTTCATCTCGAGGCCGGTTCTCTAGCTCAAACGACCGCTGGGACGTGCCCATCCAGCTCCCAGTTTCCCCAGTAACAGTCCTGTATTCCTGGGAATCTAGGCAACTTTACAGTGACCCCCGGTAATTCCAGCATCCTGGTTTCGTCTCAGTAATGGCGCCAGCATCGTTCCCAAAGTTCCAGTGATGCTCCACACTGTCAGAGACCCCATAACTTTATTAATGCGTGACAGTAAAGCTCCAACATCAGCCAGGAACACCTTGTGACCCCGCCCCACTCCGAGCATCTCGGGATCCTTCCGAGACCTCGACATCACCCCAGGACCCCTTGTGTGGTAGTTTGCCGGCAGCACTCCCAGCGCCCCGGCCTGTGGGTTTCCGGAGGGGCAGGTTTAGGTCAGAAGCCAGTCGTCTCCTCGACCCCCATGGCTTGAAGACCCCAGTTTCCCTGGGAAGGTCCATCCAGCCTTCGCAGGGGGGTGCGGCCTAGCGTCTGCTGGGTCAGAATTGGTCAATCCCGCAGGGAAGAAGCCAGGAAGGGGCCACTCGCGGGAGGAAGTCGGTCCTCTTGGGCGCCCGTGCAGTGGCTGCTGACTGGGTGTCTGGCAGGCTGCCCTTTAGCCCCAGGGTGGGGCTCTACCGCTGGGGCGTCTGCCGGCCCAGCGTATGGGTGACGGGAGCCGGGCGGGGAACCAGGGACCCCCCCCCCCCTCCCTAGCCCGGGACTCGAGGTCCACCTGCACCACTTCTCTGCTCTTCAGTGCCCCTCCAGCTGTCCTCTGGCCAGCAACGCCATCCAGGTGGCCCGTACGAAAGGGGCAAGGTTCATGGTAAGGAGCAGGGCTTGCGGCAGGGGAGAGGGGGGCCCAGAGCGACGACTTGCACCGGTTCCTTCTACTTCGTATTCCCTAGGACTCAGGGCTACCAGACCTGCCTCCCAGTCTGAAGCAACTGATGGAGGCTCCGCTGCAAACCGGAATGGTAAGGGTTGGAGAGGTGTGGCGCTGCGGGAACTACAATTCCCGAAATGCTCAGCGCTCATCGCGGTCCCGTGAGACCTTGGTTACGCCTGTTCTGGCGGAACTACGTTTCCCGGCGTGCACCGCGGGCCGCGGAGCCGCCGGAAAAGAGTTGCGCCCCCGGGGAGGGAGTAGCACCGGCCCATTCTGCAGATGGGGGCATCGAGTCACGGGCCGTCTGTGACCTCCTCGGGGGCCGGGGACTTGGCGGAGTGGGATGGGGACGGGGGCGTCCCGGCCTCCGTGGAGGGCTCGGCAGGCCGGATATGCGATGCGCAGCCAGTGCCCTTCATCCCGCAGGTGCTGGGCGTGATGATTGGGGCTGGAGTCGCGGTGCTGGTCACTGCCGTATTCATCCTCCTGCTGGTGCGGAGACTGCGAGTGCAGAGTGAGGACCCGGAGGGCCCCTCCGGGGAGGCTGCGGCGTAGGGAGCTGAAACGTCCGGGGTCCTGAGGCAGTAGAGATGGGACTTACGGGAGTCTCCAGGCAGGGTCCTCATCTCTGGTCGCGTGGAGTCTGCGCGGAGCTCAGAGTGCTTCTCTCCCCACTTATCCCCAGAGACTCCAGCCCCGGATGGTCCCAGGTATCGATTCCGGAAGAGGGACAAAGTGCTTTTCTATGGTCGGAAGATTATGCGGAAGGTGAGTCTAGGACCTCCTGGGGTCCTTGCCGACCACACAGAGGTTCTACCCTTTCCCTCTTGCACCGCTTAGTAAGCCCGCCCTCCTTGAGTAAGCGTCTCTGGATCTGGTCCCTTCTCCCCTTAGGTCTGAACTGGCAGTTCACCCATCCCCCATCCTTAATTCTCCTAGGTATCACAATCCACTTCCTCCCTGGTGGATGCTTCCGTCTCCACCACTTCCCGGCCACGCATGAAGAAGAAACTTAAGATGCTCAACATTGCCAAGAAGTAAGGCTGTACTGGGTGTACCTGGCGCTGGGGGACCATCTCAGGGACCTTTTGAGTAATCAGCCCACAGCAAAGGGCCTATCTAAGGGTTCTTTGAACCCCACGGACTCAGAGGGGCTATCTCAGAGCTCTCCCACACCAGACAGGCTGTCTGTGGTGTCTCTGTGCCCTGAGGGCTCTCTCAGCTATGTTCCCCTACCACAGGGGTGTCTGTGAGCCCATTACCTCCAGCCCATATCTCAGACACTTTATAATACATGTAGGGGTCTGCCTCCTGGTTTGCCGTGTGGGCTAGTTCATGGGTCTCCCCACCCAAGAAGTGATTCATTGGGGTTCACTCAGGTGTTTCTGTGACCTGCTGGAGGGGCTGTCTCTAGCTTTTGCGTTCTGGGGGTATCTCTGCAATTTCTCTCCGTCAAAAAGCATCTTTCTATGTTGCCTGCCTTAGAGTTCTTCCCACACTAAGGAGGCTGTCTTAAGCATTTCTGTACCGCCAGGAGTTATTTCAAGAATCTTCTTGCTTTAAGAAGCATAGGAGGGCATGTCAGGGGCCCATGTCATCAGCAAAGGGCTATCTCAGAGTCTGTGAGAAAGGCCCTCCCAGGGATCTTTCTAAGTTGGAAGCTGGCTCTGAGGTCGGTCTCCTGACATCATGGAATATACCTGAAGGTCTGTTTTGAGGGCGTCATCCCAGGGCTGTTCATGATCAACAGTTGTGTTATCACACAGCTTTTTAGGGCTTGAGAAGCAGCGGGTAGCTTTAGATTCTCTGTGGTCAGTTGAGGGTTTATATCTCGTGTGTGTTTATGTCGCGGGGGTGGTCTCAGTGTGTGCATACCCTTAAGGAGCTACACTGATGTCATGACCTTCAGAGGGCATCTCAGCTCTCTGTGAACTGGGTACGGGCTAGCCCAAGATCTCTCTGATCAGAAAAGGAGCCATGTCTGGATTTCTCTGTATCATGGAGTTTAATTCAGAGGTCTGGTCATACTAAAGGGTCTATGTCAGGAGTCTTGTGACCAGGGGAGGGATCATCTCAGTAGTAACTGTGCTTTGCCAGGAAGAGTTCTCCCAGGTCTATGGTTAGCAGAGGAGCTATATCTGTACTCTCCACACATGATGAGAGCTATTTCAGGAGTCGTGACCATCAAAGGCGTCATCTCAGGGTTCTTGATATCTGGGCATAAGGGCTAGCTCAGGGATCTTTGCAAAGATCAAAACAGTTGTACCGGGGGGTGACTGGGTGGCTCAGTCGGTTAAGCGTCCGGCTTCGGCTGAGGTCATGATCTCGCGGTCCGTGGGTTCGAGCCCCGCGTCGGGCTCTGTGCTGACCGCTCAGAGCCTGGAGCCTGTTTCGGATTCTGTGTCTCCCTCTCTCTCTCTGACCCTCCCCCATTCATGCTTTGTCTCTTTCTGTCTCAAAAATAAATAAACGTTAAAAAAAAAAATTTAAAAAAAAAAAAACAACAAAACAGTCGTACCGGGGGTCTCCTCATATGATGGAAGCCACCCCAGAGATCTGTTTGCATTAGAGAGATTATGTCAGGGTCTAGTCTGTGCTGAGAAAGATGGTCTCAGGGTCCCATGACGAACAGAGGTGCTATTTTGGGGGCAGCCCGTATCTTACGTCAGGGATCTGCCTAACTATAGGTTCCATCTCAGAAGCTTACAATTAGTGAAGGAGTAATCAGCAAATTCATTTTGTGAGGGATCAGATCAGTAAACATTTTAGGCCTTACAGGTCATACAATCGTTACAATTACTTAACTTAGCTGTTGAGCCGAAGTAGCCGCAGGTAATATGTAAACGAACGTAAATGAAAGTGAATTGCGAGTGTGCCGATAAAACTTTATTTACACAAGTGGGTAGTAGGCCAGAGTTTGCTGATCCCTGTCTTTTGTGATTTGGGGGAAAGGCTGTGTGGAGTCTCAGGTCTGCCCGAGCCCTCTCCCTACCCGCCCCCTGCACCCTTCTCTTCCCACCAGGATCCTGCGCATCCAAAAAGAGGCCCCGACATTGCAACGGAAGGAGCCCCCGCCCGCGGTGCTTGAAGCTGACTTGACGGAGGGTGACCTGGCTAACTCCCACCTGCCCTCCGAGGTGCTCTACATGCTCAAGAATGTCCGGTCAGTGTTGGGGTACAGGCGGGGGGCTGCAGAGCTGGGGGCTCACCTGACCTCCTGCATTCCTCCTTCTCCTCCTCCCTCCCCCATCCAACAGGGTGCTGGGCCACTTCGAGAAGCCGCTCTTCCTGGAGCTCTGCCGACACATGGTCTTCCAGCGGCTCAGCCAGGGTGACTACGTCTTCCGGCCAGGCCAGCCGGATGCCAGTATCTATGTGGTGCAGGATGGGCTGCTGGAGCTCTGTCTGCCAGGGCCTGTGAGTGGACCACCCAAGGGGGCACCAGAGGGAGATGGGCAGGGGGAATGGGCACTGGTTATCGGGATGGGCATTGCTGTCAGTCAGCAGGGTAGTAGTCTTCTGAGATGTGCGGGCAGGAGTTGGGAATGAATGCCCAAAGCTGTCGGGGTGGTCTACATCGTCAGCAGTCACAGTTAGTGATGCCTAGGAAATGGATGCTGGTCAAAGATTTGGTGGGTGCCGGGATCGGGATGTCAGTGATCACTGGGTGGTGAGGTCGAGAGCCAGGGGTGTGGTCAGGAGGTGGAATGCCTGTTGGCAGGGTGGGGACAGCCGTGGTCAGCCCCCCACTCCCCTCCCGGTGTCTCAGGACGGGAAGGAGTGTGTGGTGAAGGAAGTGGTCCCTGGGGACAGTGTCAACAGCCTCCTGAGCATCCTGGACGTCATCACCGTGAGTGGTCGATCTTGGGGGGCGAGGAGGCTGGCTGTGAGGACAAAGTCGGAGGGCTGGTTTGGAGAGGGTCGTCTCAGGGACGCCAATCCCTGATAGTTCCCTCGGGTGCCGCCAGTGTTCTCAAGGCACTGGCATTGGGAAGGACTGGGGGAGCGGGAAGGGGGCTCAGCCCCTGATCTTGAGTCTCCTCGTTCCCCCGCGCCCCCAGGGCCACCAGCACCCCCAGCGCACTGTGTCCGCCCGGGCGGCCCGAGACTCCACGGTGCTGCGGCTGCCAGTGGAGGCCTTCTCTGCCGTGTTCACCAAGTACCCCGAGAGCTTGGTGCGGGTGGTGCAGGTCAGCGGGCCCTCTGCCTCCCTCCACCTACCCGACCGCCACGGGCACCTGTGGGCTGGGACTCGGCAGCCAACAGGTGCTCAAGCTGTGGGCCCTGAGCAGGCAGAGCTCCAGGGGGGCCCTGTCCCCTCCCTCCAGCTGTCTCCACACCTGCTCCCCCCCATCTTCTGCCACCTGATTGTGGGTTTCTCCCTGGCTGGCCCTCTGCCCCGGGTCAGCCCCTCACTGCTGAGCCGACCTGAACCTTCCCTCCACTCCAGCCCCGTAATGCTTCCTCCCAGCCTTCCTGTTATCCAGCTCTTGTCCCGCAGTGTCTCACCTCCAGTTTTCTCCCCGGCCCCGCCCCCTCTGACCACGCCCCTGCAGATTATCATGGTGAGGCTGCAGCGGGTTACCTTCCTGGCGCTCCACAACTACCTGGGTCTGACCAATGAGCTCTTCAGCCACGTGAGTTGTGCCGGGAGCACAGGGAACACGGGGCTGGGGGTGGGACGCGTGCCTCCCAGGTGGTACCACCAGGGTGCTCTCTGTCCCCAGGAGATCCAGCCCCTGCGCCTCTTCCCCAGCCCTGGCCTCCCAGCCCGCACCAGCCCCGTGCGTGGCTCCAAGCGGGTGGTCAGCGCCTCCGCCACTGAGGAGCCAAGGGAGACTCCCGGCCGGCCACCTGACCCCACTGGGGCCCCGCTGCCTGGACCTGCAGGTATCGCAGAGGACCCCAGCCCTCTCCCGGGGACCCCTTAGCTGGATACCCAGGTCTGACTCCTGTCCGGTCCCCTAGGGATCCCTAGCCTCAGGGAGCCATCAGAATCGCTTTCCTAGTTCCCTGCCGCATCATCCTAGCTTCAGGCGTGGTGGCTCTGAGGGGCCGGAGCCTGAACACGTGTCTCTCGCAGGGGACCCGGTGAAGCCCACCTCCCTGGAGGCCCCCTCCGCCCCGCTGCTGAGTCGCTGCATCTCCCTGCCAGTGGACATCTCAGGTTTGGGGCGCCGGAGGGGAGCGGGGGAGGCCATCAGGCTTCTGGGTTGAATGTAGGGGTCCCGGTCTTGATTTTCCCCATCTGTGAAGTGAGAATACTGGCAGCACTCGCGTGGCTTTTTGGCGGGTAATCACTGAGGTGGTTAAGAAGGATTCTGCGGCAGGGAGTGGTCACGGAGTAGTCCTGTCTGCACAGAGACGGGATTCGGCACATAAGTCAAGTGTGGTCACTCGCGTCTTTGTTGTTTTTGTAAAATGCCTCCTGCTCACGGCAGGCTTGCAGGGTGGCCCCCGCTCGGACTTTGACATGGCGTATGAGCGTGGCCGGATCTCCGTGTCCCTGCAGGAAGAGGCTTCAGGGGGGCCCCAGGCGGCTCCGGCTCGGGTGAGGCCTTGCCCTCTCCCCCACCTCGCCCCAGCGCCCTCCCGGGACCCCAGCCTGGTGCACGGTGGCGTCCTCGGGAGGAGGTCAGGTGGGAGCACGGAGGTCACAGGCCCTGTCCCATGCAGACCCCCACTCAGGAGCCCCGGGAGCAGCCAGCGGGTGCCTGTGAGCACAGCTTCTGTGAGGAGGAGTTGGCCACGGGGGGTTGCCCCTTCGGGCCCTACCAGGGACGCCAGACAAGCAGCATCTTTGAGGCGGCGAAGCGGGAACTGGCCAAACTGATGCGGATCGAGGTGGGCGGCCGCGGGGTCCTGGGGCACGTGAGGTGGAGGGTCGGGGTGGGGGAGGGGCCGGACAGGCCCATCTCAACCCCGCTTTCCCTCCAGGACCCTTCCCTCCTCAACAGCCGGGTCCTGCTCCATCATGCCAAAGCTGGCACCGTCATCGCCCGCCAGGGGGACCAGGTGAGGCTAACTCCTGGTCTCTAATGCAGCTCTGACCCCAGACCTCTTTCTGACCCTTGATCCTTGCCCTTTGACCCTGTATGAAGATCCCCGAGTATGTGATTTCCGCCTCTGATCCACTTAAGATCTACTATGACCCTGATCCCTGTGTCCTCTGGACCTATCGACCTTTCTTTTCCAACCCTTGAACCTTTTATCATAGGACCCCCGACCCCTAGATCTCTCTTACCTGCCCCGGCCTGTCCTATGACTTGTATTTTCTGACCTTTCCGTTCCGCAGTATACGCTCACATCCTGTGTGCCTCTTGTCCTGGGCCCCTGCTGGGGTGGGTATGCGATAAGTGTGTGTGGATCAGAATCTGGACCCAGAGGCTGTGAACCAGCCCCTGGAGCTGGATTTCAGTGCTTCCTGGTAGCACCCAGCAAGTGTAGGAAAGCGTATCGCAGGAGTCCCTCTGGTGTGCACGTGGGGAAACTGAGGCCTAGTCATGATTTCACAGTCCAGAAGCCAGGAGGAGGAGGAGGAGGAGGGTTCTGGACTGAGGGGGCCAGAGTTGCAATCAGACTCTGCCCTGACTCCCTCTGTGACTTTGGGCATGTCATCGGAAAAGTTCTCCGCTTCCTCATCCACAGGATGGGGTGATAATGGTAATTACCTGCTAGAGTTGTCATGAGGGATAAAGAATAGTTCTGAACCTGAGGTGTTCAAGGGTGACAGGCCCAGGGGAGGGGGCGGAGCAGCTCATGGGGAGATTGGGGGGGGGGTGACAGGACTCAGGCACTGAGACTGCAACCCCACTTCAGGGGAGGGCCAGGGGGGCCCCAGGCTTGGGGAGGGGGGTGTGGATTTGGGGGTGGCCCACCTGCTACCGGCTGAGATCCTGTTCTGTCACTTGACCTGTTGGTTGAGCAGATGCCTCGAGCTGCTCATTGCAAGGTTGGACTCCTTTCTACAGAGGAAATTGGGTGCGGCTTTCGCAATCTGGGGCTGAGGAAGTGTGGTCACACCGCAGCTCTTGTGGGGGGCCCCCGGGCACTGCTTATCTGCGAGACGAGGGAGCTCAACCCAGTCCCAGCTGGCCTGCTAATGGACCAGACTGGTCTACAACCATGCGAGGCTCCTGGTGGGGGGGGGGGGGGGCGCTTCAGAACTTTGTCAGGGATGTTAATCTGCTGTGTCTCTCTCCCTCCAGAAATTCATACCACTGGTTTGCAAATGGGGGCATTTTTACCCCCCAGGGGACATTTGCCAGTGTTGCGACATTTTTTATTGACTTGGGAGGGTGCTACTGGCATCTAGTGGGTGAAGGCCAGACATGCAAGAATGCACAGGACAGTCCCCCCCCACCCCCCAGCAGATTTATCCAGTCCCGAGGTTATGAAACTCTCCTTTACACAGGTATTGCCCAAAGTGTGCTTCTTGGAACACCTGTATTACTTACAAACAAGGGATCTGTGCTCAAACAGGTTTCTGGAATGTTGGCTATTTAATCCCTTTGTGGAAGCTCTATTAGCATATTCAAGGCTCTGAGAAGTCCTGCAGTGAAGAGACTTGCTTCCCAATCTGATGACAAAATGGCAGATTAATTTAGCAACCCCCATTATATCCCAAACCGAATCTGGAAATTCTCTTAGAGGGTTCCAGCAGGTGTGTGTGTGTCCTGGGACTGCAGAGGCAGGAGATACCGGTAAGGCCCCTGCCCTTGGGAAAACCCACAGTTCTGACAGACCTTGCGTTCAAAGGAATTACACCAGTTCTTGTAAAATCGTGTGCTTAGTGCATACACATAAAAGATGTTTTTGCCTTTACAAAATCTGGCTTAGGCAGGGTAGCACCTCTGAGGAAGCAACCTCCAGCTAAGGAGGAAGGAGGGGGAGGAATTAATTATGGGCAAGGGGCAGAAAAGAGCTTTGTAGGCAGAGGGAAAGCTTGTGCAAATGTCCTGTGGTAGAAATAGGATATTTGACCTCTAGGAGACAAAAGGAGGTCAACAGAGATGCAGTGGAACAAGGGAACTGGGAGCAAAGTATATATATATTTGGGGATAGTTTTTTTGACATGTAATTCACATACTATGCAATTCACGCATTTAAAGATAAGTCTGTGGTTTTTAGGACATTCACAGAGTTGTGCAACCATCAACACTATCAAATTTTTTAATGACTTTCTTTTTAAAATTTATTTATTTATTTTGAGAGCACACAAGCAGGGTGGGGGCAGAGAGAGAGAGAACCCTGGGCAGGCTATCAGCTCAGAGCCCCACACGGTGCTCAAACTCACGAACTGTGAGATCGTGACCTGAGCCGAAATCAAGAGTCGGACGCTTAACCCACTGAGCCACCCCAGGCGCCCCGTAGACTGCTTTTAACTTTTGCCAGACTGTTTTCCAAAGCGGCTGCTCTGTTTTTACCTTCCCACCAGCAGTGGGTGACAGTTGTAGTTTCTCTGCATCCTCTCTAACACATTTTGATTCTAGTCATCCCAGTGTGTGCAGTAGCGTCTCGTGGTTGTGTTTTTTGTGTTGAGAGAGAGCGCGTGCACGAACGACTGGGAGACGGGCAGAGGGAGAGAGCGTCTCAAGCAGGCTCCATGCTTAGATCAGAGCCCAATGCGGGACCTGATCCCACGACTCCAGGATCATGACCTGAGCTGGAATCAAGAATCAGACAGTCAACCAACTGAGCCACCCAGGTGCCCCTCATGGTTTTGATTTGAATTTCCCTAGTGATCGATGATTTTGATCATCTTCTCATGTGCTTATTGGCCATTTGTCTACCTTCTTTGGGGAAGTGTCTATTCTGAGACTTTGACCATTTTTTTTAAATTGAGTCATTTGTCTTTTTGTTATTGAGTTGTAAGAATTCTTTATGTATTCCAGATACAAGACCCTTAGGAGATATGGGATTTGCAAGTATTTTCTCCCAGTCTCTGGGTTGTCCTTTCAGTTTCTTGAATCAGTGTCCTTTGAAACTCAGAGTTTTTCATTTTGATTAAGTCCGACTTATCAAGTTTGTGTTGTTGCTCATATTTTTGGTGTCATATCTAAGGATTCCTCACCAAATTCAGAGTCACAAAGACTGAGCCCTATATTTGCTTCTATGAGTTTTACAGTTTTACCTTTTACCTCCATGTCTTTTTTGATCCATTTCTATATGGTGTGAGGTAAGGGTCCAAATTTATTCTTCCATGGGCTAACTAGTTGCCCTGCGTAAACTCAGAGGGTTTAAGCTCAGCCATGCCACACCTCTCCATAGCCCTTGCAGCCTCTTGCTGGCTATGTTGGAGAGAATTTATGGAGCTTGGGGCACCTGGCTGGCTCAGTCGGTTGAGCATGGGACTCTTGATCTCAGGATCATGAGTTGAACCCCGTGTTGGGCATAGAGATTATTTAAAAAAAAAAAAATCTCATGGGTGCCTGGGTGGCTCAGTCAGTTAAGAGCCCGACTCTTGATTTCAGCTCAGGTCATGATCTCATGGTCTCATGGTCTGTGGGTATTGAGCTCCGTGCTGACAGCAAGGAACCTGCTTGGGATTCTCTCTCCCACTCTCTCTGCCTCTTCCCTGACTGTGCACGCTCTCGCTCTCAAAATAAACTTTTTTTCAAAAAATCTTCAAAAAAGAATTTATGGGCCTTAATCTGGTCTCAGATTTTGTTAATCCGTTACTAATGGCTACCGTGGGTGCCCAATGGAAATTAGATATGTTGTGCAGCTCAGAGCGCTGCAGAGCGTTTCCTCCCTCCTTTAACTTTTCCTTCCTTAACTTTTCCTCGGGGTGCACTGAGCTTAGTTGGGGGTGGGAGTGTTGCCCCTGTGCCCATCTCTGCCTCTGCCCCCAGGACGTGAGCCTGCACTTTGTGCTGTGGGGCTGCCTGCACGTGTATCAGCGCATGATCGACAAGGCGGAGGACGTGTGCCTGTTCGTGGCACAACCCGGAGAGCTGGTGGGTCAGCTGGCAGTGCTCACCGGGGAGCCCCTTATCTTCACACTGAGAGCCCAGCGAGACTGCACCTTCCTGAGGATCTCTAAGTCTGACTTCTATGAGTATGGCGGGAGGCCCCCCCAGTGTTGGGGTGGGTGTGGCACTTGGAGGGCCCGACTTGACCCCATTGTGCTGGGGCAGAGCCCCCGCCCCCATGCCCGGCGCCTTTCCCCGGACAGCTTTGAGCCCTCTGGACAGCTTTGAGCCCTCTGCTCCCACCACCAGGCCATCACAGGCCCTCTCCACTTCCCAAGGACATTCCCTTCCAGCTCCCGTCCCCCAGCTCACGCACTGCCCACTGTCCCCTGTAGGATCATGCGCGCACAGCCCAGTGTGGTGCTGAGCGCCGCGCACACGGTGGCCGCGAGGATGTCGCCCTTCGTGCGCCAGATGGACTTTGCCATCGACTGGACGGCGGTGGAGGCCGGACGCGCTTTGTACAGGTGCAGCTCAGGCCTTGCCTAGGACGCAGCCCCTACCCCGTGGCAGCCCCCACCCCGTCTCACCCGCTCCCCATCCCAGGCAGGGCGACCGCTCCGACTGCACCTACATCGTGCTCAATGGGCGGCTGCGCAGCGTCATCCAGCGCGGCAGTGGCAAGAAGGAGCTGGTGGGCGAGTACGGCCGCGGCGACCTCATTGGCGTGGTAAGCAACCCCCCCCCCCTCGCTCCTCCCAACAAACACGGCGTCCCAGGTAGTCTGATGGGACGGTGATGGCAGCTCCCTTCCGTGGGCGGGAGGAGGGGGCGACTTCTTGGGGTGGGGAGTCTTCATGGGTCTCCTCCCCAGACTTCTATCAGAAGAGGAGACTACCCCCCCACCCCCGGCCGACCCCTGCCGCATGGGTCCCTCTCCCCGACGTTCTAATGAGTCGTGGGGCCTGATCTTCCATCCCATATCGGAGGACCGTCGGGGCAGGGCCGGACCGCCTCCTCTCTGCACCCACGGTCGGCTTCCCCTTTCCTACCCGGGACCTCCCGGCTCAAGCAGCCCTGGTCACGCACGCGGTCCCCCAGGTGGAGGCGCTGACACGACAGCCTCGTGCCACGACGGTGCACGCGGTGCGCGACACGGAGCTGGCCAAACTCCCCGAGGGCACCCTGGGCCACATCAAACGTCGTTACCCGCAGGTGCTGCTGGGTGCTGTGCGGGCTGGCCTCCTTAATGGAGGGGAGGGCCCGAGGGGGCAGGGCCTAATGGGGGTGGGGGATAGAGCCCTAGGGAGGAGGTGGAAACCCCCCCAGTAAGAGCAGGGCTCTTTGGGGTCGGGCCCGGGTAAGGGGTACGCAGGCAACCGAGTAGGAGGAGGGAAAAGTTGCCCCTCTCGTCTCACTGGAACGCCGCTTTCCCACGCCCAGGTCGTAACCCGCCTCATCCACCTGCTAAGCCAGAAAATTTTGGGGAATTTGCAGCAGCTGCAAGGACCCTTCCCGGGTGAGAGCCGGCAGCCCCGGGAATGCTGGGGGATGTAGTCGTAAGCCTAGAACACGCCGGGAGAGGGAGCCCTAAGCCCTGGGCATGCTGGGAGATGGAGTCGGGCGTAGAAACCACGCTCCGGGTGGGGCTTGAAGCGGGGAGGGGGGGAATCTGATGGATTTCCGGTGCCTGCTGTGGGGGCGGGGAGGGGGATGGAGTTCGGGTTCCTGGGCAGGCCGGAAACGGAGACCTAGACCCCCGGCCATGCTTTTAATGGAATCTAAAGTGTCGGCAGTGCTGACGGGCAGAGTCTTTAGAGGCAAGCTGGGTTGTGGGTGTCCGGGCCTACGGGGCGGGCTAGGGACCACTTCTTGAGCCCACTGTAGAGGGAGTCCTTAAAGGAGTATGCTGGGAAATGAAGTCCGTCGGGGTGGGGGGTGGGGTCAAGGGTCTTGTTGGGGAGTGGCTTCTGAAGTGACGGGCAAGCTGGAAGGTGTGGTTCTCTGTTCCAGCGTTTGCTGGGAGGTGTGGTTCCTTGAGTTAGGGTCCTTCGGGGAATGGAGTCGGGTAACAGGCATGTGGGAGTATGGGGCTGAGATTCTCTGTGAGGGCAAGCCGACCCTGGATCAGCCCAGCAACCTCTACGCCTGCCCTTCTTTATCCCCAGGGTCTTCTTAGAAGGCCCCTTCGGCCTTGATGCCTGGATGGGGGATGGGCAGTGGTGACCCTTGGCTAAGAACCGCCCCCACGCCCAGGGTCTTTCCTGACATTTTTCCCCCTGTCTTGGCCCATGTATACAAATGCCCATTCACCTGCATCAGGCCATCCGTCCACCCTTGTCACAATTCTGGGACAATCGCAGGGGCAGAAACGTCAAGATTTCAGACCCTGAGAGTCTCTCTGTTGATGAAATACAGAAAAGTTTTCCAGGGAGCACCTAACGTCCTAGGCACTGTGCTGGGCACGGGAGTGGGGAGAGTGCATAGGCAGACAAAGCTTCTAAAAGGGCTTACAGCTCGACAAGCGAGGTATTTTCATGTTTATTTAATTAATTAGTTAATTAATTTAGAGAGAGACAGAGTTTGAGCAGGGTAGGGACAGAAAGAGAGATAGACAGAGTCCAAGGCAGGCTCCAGGCTCTGAGCTGTCCGCACAGAGCCCGATGCGGGGCTCAAACTCACCAACCGGGAGATCATGACCTGAGCCACAGCTGAGGCTTAACTGACTGAGCCACCCAGGCGCCCCACAAGCGAGGTATTTGAAAAACACAAAGAAAAGGCCTGATGTCACAAGCTGATACATACAGTGAAGAAAACAAAACATCTTGATGGAATGTGACTAGCGGAGGGAGGGCGGCCTTTCTGAGGACTATGAGCTGAGACTTGACAAATAAGATAGGGCCCGGAGGGGAACTAGGAAGACCCACACAGGATTTGGGGGCTTTGGACCGCTTCACGGATGAAAGGGAGCGAGTGGGAGAAATGGAGGCCGGGGCCTGGAGCCTGGGAGGGGCATTTAAGCTTATTCAGACTAGGGAAGCATCTGGAGGGGAGGAGGCAGTGAGAGGTCCAGGCAAGAGAGAGGGTTTCGTGGCTTGGTGTAGGAGGTTAGTGGAGAAACTGAGAAGCAAGTGGATGTTTCTGCCTAGTTTTGCGTTTAAGTCCCTTCAGTGGACAGAGGCACCAAGGCCAGAATGGGGTGGGGGCACGGATCCGTCCATGCAGACACATAATGTAGAGTTATGTGATGGATCCTGTTGAGGAGATTAGGCCCCAAATCGAAGTTCACACGGGTAGGTCTTATCAAGACGGGGGACGGGGTGAGGCTGAGGGACCAGCACCGAAGCCGTTACCTTTGCTGTGGCTTCACCAGGCCTCAGCTAGGGGTTGAGTGAGGGGCCAGGATTTCTGAGGAGGAGGAGGAGACAGGTCTACCCTCCGGACACGATTGCACAACAAATCTCTACTCGGGACTCAGCAGGCTCGGGACTCGGCGTCCCCCCTCACTCGGAACTTACCAACCCAGCCAGCAACTTGGCAACCGTGGCGGTCCTGCCAGTGTGCGCCGAGGTGCCCATGGTGGCTTTCACCCTGGAGCTGCAGCATGCTCTGCAAGCGATTGGTCAGTCGGGGAAAGGGGCGTGGCTAGAGGCCATTGGGCGGGGCGGGGCGCACGTGGGCGGAGCATTGGCCAGTGAGGGCGGGGTGGACCCGGCAGTGGGGGGGGGGGGTATTCTCTTATAGGAGAGCCTCCCTGCCCCCCCACCACTCCCCGCAACCCTGCGCCCCTCTCTCTTGGCCTGGATTCCTAACTTCATGCTCACCCATCCCCAGGTCCAACCCTTCTCCTCAACAGTGACATCATCCGGGCCCGCCTAGGGGCTTCTGCCCTGGATAGGTATGTGTTTGGGGTTTGAGGACGTGGGGATGGACTTGAAGCCCAGAATTCTTTCAATTCTGGTTGAGTTCTGGGCCGTGAACCAAGGAGCATGCGCCCCATCCTCCGGTCAATGGGAGCCCGTGGATTGAATCGCCCCTGGAGGGTGCGGATGCAGGGGTCTAAGATCCCCTCCAACCCGGAATGGAGCTGCATGGTTTCCGGGAGGTGTGGGACCCCTGACCAGCCCCCAGGATGGCTCACCCCCAACCCCTGTCCCAGCATCCAAGAATTCCGGCTGTCAGGGTGGCTGGCCCAGCAGGAGGATGCCCACCGCATAGTGCTGTACCAGACTGACGCGTCGCTGACACCCTGGACTGTGCGCTGCCTACGCCAGGCCGACTGCATCCTCATCGTGGGCCTGGGTGACCAGGAGCCCACTCTTGGCCAGGTCCGGAGACCGCACACAGTGACCCCGCCCTCCCGTGCCTGCGCCGGGCCCCGCACACCCTCACCGTGGGGCTAGGCGAGCGGGGACCCAAGCTCAGCCCGGGGGAGGGGGGGGGGCGGGGAGGAAATGACCCACGATTAGTGACTTCCATCCTCCGCTACCCCACAGCTGGAGCAGATGCTGGAGAACACGGCAGTGCGCGCCCTCAAGCAGCTGGTGCTGCTGCACCGGGAGGAGGGCGCGGGCCCCACGCGCACCGTCGAGTGGCTCAACATGCGGAGCTGGTGCTCGGGGCACTTGCATCTGCGCTGTCCACGCCGCCTCTTCTCTCGCCGCAGCCCAGCCAAGTTGGTGAGGGCTGCACTTGGAGAGGGGCCCCGCGGGAGGCGGGAGGGGGCGGGGGGGGGGGGTGTGGAGCACCCTAGGGGCGGGGCCTAGGGGCTGTGGGGGCGGAGCGGTGCCGCGGAGGCCCAGGTACCGCCTCCTACACCCCATCCTCATGCGTCGCCTCTCTCTCCCCCGCGCCCCCCGCCCCCTGCATCCCAGCACGAGCTCTATGAGAAGGTTTTCTCGAGGCGCGCGGACCGGCACAGCGACTTTTCCCGCCTGGCGCGGGTGCTCACAGGCAACACCATCGCCCTGGTGCTGGGCGGGGGCGGTGCCAGGTGAGGGGTGGGGCTTGTCCTGAAGGGTGGGGTTGCGGTGCCTGGGGGGTGGGGCTTGTTCCCTGGGAGCCCTCCCATAGGGATGGGGCTGGCGCTTGCTGGTGTCCTGGGGAGATGGGAGAAGGGGAGTCCTTGGTGGGGGGGCGGGGGTGGGAGATCTCCAGGGAGTCCCTGGGTGTTCTCCCCTTTGCAGGGGCTGCTCACACATCGGCGTGCTGAAGGCATTGGAGGAGGCAGGGGTCCCCGTCGACCTGGTGGGCGGCACATCTATCGGCTCCTTCATCGGTGCCCTGTACGCTGAGGAGCGAAGCGCCAGCCGCACTAAGCAGCGGGCCCGGGAGTGGGCCAAGGTGTGTGTTGGGGGGGGGGGAGGAAGGAGGGGGGGAAGGAGGGGTGGGGGACAGGCCCACCCCCACCGACCGCAGGAGGAGCACCCTGAAACCTGACCCCAAAGGGTTCCTGAGCCCTTTCTGCCCTTTTCCTGACTTAATTTGTAAACCCCACTTGGACCCCAATAGCGGATTTCTCCAGGACCTTGTGACCTCCTGGTTAGTGACCTGGCCCTCAGCTGGAGCCAGTCAGGGCCCTCTGTGACCCCCTTGTTAGTGACCCCGCGCGACTCCCGTTTGACCCCCACTGGCCTCCTTGCCCCTAGAACATGACTTCGGTGGTGGAGCCGGTGCTGGACCTCACGTACCCCGTCACCTCCATGTTCACCGGGTCGGCCTTCAACCGCGGCATTCACCGCGTCTTCCAGGACAAGCAGATCGAGGTGTGCCCTCCTCCCTTGCCTGCCCTGCCCCTGCTGCTCCCTGCGGGAGCCCCCACTCCTCTGCCACCCTGGTCCCTGTCCCCACAGGACCTGTGGCTGCCGTACTTCAACGTGACCACGGACATCACCGCCTCAGCCATGCGCGTCCACAAAGATGGTGGGTGCCCCCAGCCGGCCCCACGACAACCTCTGTGGCCATGTCGGGAGGGGGTGCAGGGAGGGCAGCTGAGCATCTGGGACATTGTTAACATGAGTGACCGTCCGCCCCGGCCTGAGGGCCGAGCACTAACCACCACCCACTAATGCCCCGGAGGCCCCAGGTATGTCTGTCCTCAGGGGTGGGGGGCTGGAAGGCTAGTCAGGCCCCTCACCCCCTCACCGCCGTCCCCGCAGGCTGCGTGTGGCGTTACGTCCGGGCCAGCGCCTCCTACTGTCCCTACCTGCCCCCACTCTGCGACCCCAAGGACGGGCACCTGCTGGTGGATGGGTGCTACGTCAACAACGTGCCAGGTCAGCGAGCCCACCGGGCTGGCCGGGCCTCCGAGCATGTCTGAGCGTGTCTGTGCGTGTCTGTGTCTGTGTGTCCCGCCGGGCAGGCTCCCTGTGGCGATACGTACGCGCCAGCATGACGCTGTCGGGCTACCTGCCCCCGCTGTGCGACCCGAAGGACGGGCACCTCCTCATGGACGGCGGCTACATCAACAACCTGCCAGGCAAGTGGCTGCCCCCTCACTCCCACGCAGAAGCGCGCGCAGCACACGCGTGAGCAGGTGGGCCCACGTGCAGGCACACAGACAGGCGCCCGGGAGGCCACGCCCTCGCACGCCCGTCCCTCCACGCTGCCGCAGACACACACGAGCGCACACGCACAGATGGCGGGCACCCGTGCGACCGAGTGAAGCTCTCACGCTCACCTGCTGACCTCACCCGCGCCGATGGCAGGCGGCCGGCTGTGCAGTTCGACGTCTCACATACCCCGAAGCGAGCGCATACGAACAGACGCGTGGGCTAGGTACACGCGCGCTCCCGGGGCCCGCAGGCCGAGTTGGGGGGGGTCAGCAGACGACAGTGAATCCGGGCCCCCCGGCCTGATTTCGCAAATGAAATCACACAGCCACGCCCAGTCGTTCACGCTCCGTCTCGTGGCCGCTCCGTGCCGCCGTGGCAGAGTCGCGCGCGGTTGTGACGGAGACCACGTGGCTGCAGAGCCAGGGTTGTTTTCTCTGTGGCCCCTTACGGGAAACGTTGGCAAACCCCCGCCATCGGTGCTCTGCACAGACGCACAGCCTAATAGCCACACGCACGTGAGCAGGTGTGCACAGATCCGTAGGTGCACAGGCGCTAGGAGACTTGCGAGGGCCGTCCAGGTGGGTGCACAGAGACGTCGACACACGCCGAGGTGTGCGTGCTCACACACACACACACACACACACACACAGGAGACACACACAGGTGGCAGGCGTGTGCAGGCTCGTGCAGGCGCACGGACGTGGGCACGTGTTCTGAGACACACAAACAAGCTCGTGAGGGACTCAGGCAAAGTCTGATGGAGACTCAGGTCTCTTTCCTGGCTGCAGGACCCTGTCCCCATCCCCCCAGGCCTTCCCAGACCCACTCGGGGACGCTCAGTGGGACACACGGACGTGGAAACACAGACCCACAGACACACCGGCCTCCTCACTGGGCCATCACCCGCCCTTCACCCCTCTGCCCTGTTTCTCTGAACCTCCTTGTTCCTGTTCATTGTTCTCTGTCCCTGTCTCAGCCCCAGATCTCCCCCCAGATCCTCTCTCCCTCCGAATCTCTGATATCTCTGCCCAGAAAATCTCTGTTGCTGTCTCTGCATCTCTGCATGTCTCTCCCTTGTGGTTTGACGTCCACGCGTCTCCGTGTCTGTTTTCTTGCCCCTTGGTCTTCCAGCCTCTGTGACTCTATCTTCCTGCCTCTCCGTTTCCTGGTGTCCTCACCACCCTGTCTCTCCTTATCACTCCCTACACACCTCTGCCCCCCCCCCCCCCCACGTGTCTGACTTTGTGTTTCCTCCCCAGCGACGTTGTCTGTACCTCCATCTTCTCCAGCCCTCTGGCCCCACTTCCCCAGACCTAAAAGCTCCACCGTCTGACCCTACGTCCTCAATGTCACGGGCATCAATGCCCATGCCCTTTGCATACCGGCTTGTTGTTTGCATGGTTTTCGTGTGTGACCTTTTGCATGATGGTGTTTGTGGGACTGGGTTGAGCTTCCCTACCCTGGGCTCTGGCGGGGAGCCACCTGCTGACCGCCCCCGGCCCCACAGCGGACATCGCCCGCAGCATGGGTGCCAAGACGGTCATCGCCATCGATGTGGGGAGCCAGGATGAGACGGACCTCAGTACCTACGGGGACAGCCTGTCTGGCTGGTGGCTGCTGTGGAAGCGGCTAAACCCCTGGACAGACAAGATCAAGGTTCCAGACATGGCTGAGATCCAGTCTCGCCTGGCCTACGTGTCCTGCGTGCGGCAGCTGGAGGTTGTTAAGTCCAGCTCCTACTGCGAGTACCTGCGCCCGCCCATCGACTGCTTCAAGACCATGGACTTCGGGAAGTTCGACCAGATCTATGTGAGCGGGTGGGAGCGGCATGGTGCCTGTATGGTGGGCTGACAGAGCTTTACTACTTAGAGCCCAGAGCAACATGAGGGGAAGGATTCTAGGGCTCCGTTCCCAGATGGGATCTGTGAGGAACAGAACGGTAATTGATTTGTGATGTCTGCAGTGCGTGTGGCAAGGGAATGTGGCTGTGCATGTGCCATGTAAGAAGTAAGATTCCCGTTATGTGCCAGCTGCACTGCCTGAAGCACTGTCTAGCGATTTCTAAAGCCATTTTCTGCATCGGTGGGAATGAGAACATTGGTCAGTTTGTAACGTTTGCCACAAGCATGGGAGAGGTGTGGAGCAGTGCATATGTCACCTGCCACTGACCTGAAAAATATGTCCTAGCCCATGCTAGCTGAAATTGACTGGGAGCTGCTGACCAGAGCCCTGAGTAAAAAAGCCTGACCCCCTTTATGGGCTCACTAGGAAAGCGTGCCGTGATGGATTGGTGACGTCTGTCACGGGCACGGGAGATGGTGATATCTACAGACGTATTGCATTTTTGCAGACCTTGAAATAAGCTTACACAACATCATCTCAGGCCATTCGGTACTTGGCACACTGCACAGGGCTGAGTGGGAAAGAACATAGATTGATTGGTAATGTCTGACAGGCACAGGATGAGATGATTGGTAATGTCTGACGGGCACAGGATGAGAAGCGTGGGGACAAGTGTGCGACCTATGGCTGGCTCTGAAATAGGTTTAGTCTCAAATGCCAGCTCCCCCAGAGCATCAGGCTGTTGAGAGGCCAAGGAAAGGTCAACAGAACAGAGCTGAGGAGAGAAGGGGAGGCAGAGAAGACCGTTAGGGGAGTGGGGTTTGCGGGCATGGCCTCAGCCTTCTTGCCTCCTGCAGGATGTGGGCTACCAGTACGGGAAGGCTGTGTTTGGGGGCTGGAGCAGGGGCGACATCATTGAGAAGATGCTCACGGACCGGCGGTCTGCTGACCTCAATGAGAGCCGCCGTGCGGATGTAAGCCCGCGACCTACCCCAGTGGGGCCACTCTTAAAACTAGATTACCCCAACCCGTCTCAGGTGACCACAGACCTCCTTGGATTTAGCTGAGACCCTCAGACCAGAGAACTCCCCCTAGGATCTTCGGGCCCCCAAAACACCACAGGCCCTGATGCTCCAGGATCCCACAGAGTCCCCGAGACCTTCACTTAAACCTGCACTCCACAGGTGTTGGCCTTCCCCAGCTCTGGCTTCACCGACTTGGCAGAGATCGTGTCCCGGATTGAGCCCCCCACGAGCTACGTTTCCGACGGCTGTGCTGATGGTGAGGGGCCCAGGTCACTCCTAGGAGGGTGGGGCTGGGCCTGGGATTGGTGGGCCCCTGGCCCCACACCTCACCTTGCTCCCTGATTCCAGGAGAGGAGT
This sequence comes from Herpailurus yagouaroundi, assembly GCF_014898765.1. NCBI lineage: Eukaryota > Metazoa > Chordata > Mammalia > Carnivora > Felidae > Herpailurus > Herpailurus yagouaroundi. The sequence continues at coordinate 1,135,065 of NW_024412431.1, read as the reverse complement.
CGGATTGCCTGACAGAGTACGAGGAAGATGCAGGGCCTGACTGCTCGCGGGACGAAGGGGGCTCTCCTGAGGGCGCCAGCCCCAGCACCGCCTCTGAGATGGTGAGAGCGAGTGGCCCAGGCCCTCCCCAAGGTGGGGTGACACGGCTGATGCATGCCGAGCGGCGTGCACCAGCATCCCGGGCTCTGTGATACGTGTTGATATGTGTGTGTGACACTCCTGTCCCCTTAGGAGGAGGAGAAGTCAATTCTCCGGCACCGGCGCTGCCCGCCCCCGGACCCTCCCAGCTCGGCTGTGGATGCCTGAGGACCTCGAGAGGGTCCCCTGGGGCTGGGCTGGGGGCGAGCCCTGTGGGAGTGGCTCATTCCCTCTCTGCCTGCTGCTATGCCTGCGACCCTCCTGGGTCCCCCTTGATCCCAGCGCCCAGGGCGCACACACTGGACTGCCCTGCCCCCGAGGGGAGGGACAGCACTGCACTGAGGACCCTCGATCAGTTACTCCCAATAAACCCTCCCCTCTTGGAAGTGGCCTCATGTCATCTTTGGGTGCAGGGGGCACCTTGCCCCACCTTCCACGACTGAGATGGCTGGAGCTGGGGCCGAGACAGCTTTGAGCTTGTCACAGCCCCCGCCCCTGCTGCCCCCTTGCCCAGCCTCAGGCCCAGCTTCCCCGAGGGCTCTCAGAATTCACAGGACCTCCGAATACCACAGGCAACCCCCAGGGATCACAGGTGTTCTTGGGTGCCCACCTTGGCACCCCTTATTTTCACCCTGCCCTTGACTGGTCCTACTGTGTACACGTGCTTTGTGTGCTACGTGTGCCTACTGTGTGCGCAACAGAGCCTGGCTCCCAAAGGATGCCCTGTGCAAATACGCAGGCACACGTGGGCGCACATGCGTGCACGGAGCTCACAAACTTTCAGAGACTCCCAGGCATGACCCTACTGTGTGTTCAGCTGAGGCTGCACAGAATGAGCCAGTCCCGACGGCGCGCAGAGACCTGTCCCCAGGGGTTCTCAGTCACCGTCTTGGTGTGTCTAGACTGTGGAGCCGAACTGCTTGGTGTGAGGCCCCAGGCTGGCTTCTTACTGGTGGCCTCAGGCTTGTGGCTGAGCCTCACCTGCTCCACCTGTGAAGTGACGCTGGTAGTAAGTGCCCCATCAGATGCCACTGCTACTGTCACTACAGCTGTCGCTCCTGGGCTCTAGCCTGGGCCTGAGCCCGGGCCCGGGCCCCTCGAGGCTCCCAGCCGGCGCCCCTACTGTGTGCTGAAGGCCTTTTGGGGGCTCCCAGTCACTGCCTTTACCACATGCCGTTAAGTGCAAAATTCGGTGGCACCGTTGTGCAGCCATCCCCACCGTCCCCCTCGAGAACTTTCTCACCCGAAACTGAAACTCCACCCCAATTAAGCACTGACTCCCCCTTGCCCAGCCCCAGCACCCACCAGCTACTTTCTGTCTCTATGGGTTTGACTCCTCCAGGGACCTCATATAAATGAAATCAGATAGTATTTGTCCTTCGGTGTGACTGACTTCTTTCGTTAAGTATGACGCCCTCAAGTGTCATCCGTGTAGCAGGCATCAGAACGTCCTTCCTTTTTAAGACTGAATGATATTCCGTTGTACGGATGGATCACGTCTTGTTCATTTGTTTACCTGTCAGTGGATGCTCCTGGCTGCTTCCACCTTGGGGGCGTTGTGAGCAACGGTGCCGTGAACACGGGTGTACACATATCTCTGCTTTCACTTCCGCTGAGTGTGGACCCAGAAGTGGCATTGCCGCGTCATACGGTCATGCTCGGTTTAACTTTTTGAGGAACTGCCACACTCTTCCTCATGGTGGCTATACCACTTGACCTTCCCACCAGCAACACACTGGCCTTGGGAGGTTTTTGAGTGGGGAATAGTCAGATCTGTGTTTCCAGAAGGGGATGGCTCACAAGGGACCGAGGAGAGATGACTGGGGCCTCGGACCCAGGGGGGGGGGAAGGAGGGACAATGTCCGAGACATTCACAAGAAAATTTGCCAGAATCCAGAGTTTGATGCACACCGGGGGGCAGGGTGCAGGGGACGCCAAGGAGGACGAGGGCACCGTGGCATAGGTGACCAGGGAAGGGCCTCTTTGTCAAGATGGGATGTGGAGAAAGGAACAGGAGTAGGGGGTCATTCTGGGCTCTGTTCTGACCACGTTCAGTGTGAGGAGCTTGAGGGGCCGTCCGAAGGGAGATGGTGGGGGCTCTGGACATTTGGGTTGGGGACTTAAGAGAGATTTGTGCTGGGACCAGTCAGAAGCACCAGGGCAGTGGTGGAGATTGATGACATGGGGATCGATGACGTTGTCCAGAGAGAGGCTGTGCCGAGCGAGAACAGCCCTGGGGCTCACGTATGCGCTGTCTTCTAGATACTTACCTGAAGCTCCCCTCCTTGCCTTGAAGTGGCCCGGGGGCAGCTGGGGTGGGCCGAGCCCCCTAACAGTGACTCTGTGGGCTTGGAGAGCACTCCTCTTCCAGGCGGACCCAGTGCGAGCTGGCGTTGGGCCGGAGCTCCCCACCGTCCCCAGGTATATTGCTTTGCTGCGGCCACCATAACAAAGTACCACAGGCTGGGGGCCTTCAACACAGACCTTTATTTCTCAGTTCTGGGGTCTTTGAAGTCAAAGATTAAGGTGCCAACCTAGCTGGGTCCTGGGGAAGGACTTTTCTGGGTTGCAGGCTGCCGACTCCCTGTCGTACCCTCGTTTGTCAGAGAGAGGGTGAGAGATCTCTCTGGGGTTTCTCTTATAAGGGCACTCGCCAATCCCACTCGTGAGGACTCCACCCTCGTGACCTCCCAGAGGCCCCATCTGATGCCATTACATTGGAGGTCACCACTTCTACATACAAATTGGAGCAGGGGACACAAACCTTCAGTCAGGGAGTCGAATTCTGTGTTGTGCCAATTCCTGGATTATGTGAAGGAGAGAGCTGTCTTTCCTGGGCTTTGGCTCACATGATTTTCCTACTGCTTCTGAAATTAATCATCACAAACTTGGTGCTGAAAGCCACACACGTTTATTATTTTACAGTTCTGGAGTTCAGAACTTCATTAATTTTTTTTTTTCAACGTTTATTTATTTTTGGGACAGAGAGAGACAGAGCATGAACGGGGGAGGGGCAGAGAGAGAGGGAGACACAGAATCGGAAACAGGCTCCAGGCTCCGAGCCATCAGCCCAGAGCCTGACGCGGGGCTCGAACTCACGACCGCGAGATCGTGACCTGGCTGAAGTCGGACTCTCAACCGACTGCGCCACCCAGGCGCCCCTGGAGTTCAGAACTTCAAAATGGGTCTCTGTGAGCTAAAATCAAGGTGTCTGTAGGGCTGCATTCCTTCTGGAGGCCCTAGAGGAGAATCTGTTTTCTTGCCTTTCCATCTTCTGGGGGCACCTGCATTCCTTGGCTTGTGGCCGCATTGGAAGCCAGAGGTGGCTGGCTGCATCTTTCTTGCGTTGCATCACTCTGACCTCTGCTTCCAGTCTCCATCTCCTTCCCTGACTCTGACCCTCCTGCCTCCCTCCTGTAGAGACGCTTGTGACGGCATTAGGCCCACGTGGGCAATCCAGGATCATCTCAAGATCCTCAGTGTAATCACTTCTGCAGAGTCCTTTCTGTCAGGTAGGGGGACATTCACAGGTTCTGGGGACTAGGGTGTAGGCATATTTGGAGGAGGCGGGCGTTATTTTGCCCAAGCACACGGGCTGAGCTGATAGAAGACCCTCAATAATTAGTCATTTTTGACATTCTGACTATTTGTATCTGGCACACCAGAGCCTTGAAGGTAGGGAACTTCATCTCCTGTACCCCATTGGGAACCTGGTCTCAGGGTGTCAGCACCATGGACAGCGCGAGAGAGCTGTCCCAGGTGCTGATAAGTCCCCCTGTCTCTATCTTCCCATCCAAGACCGTGACATCGCTGCCCTCAGCAAATCTCTAGGTTTTAAGAGGCACATTAAGCTGAAGATTCAGTCCAAGTTTGCCCCTTGTCAAAATCTCCATCCTAATGGCCTTCCCCTCCACCCTCACCCATGCTGTTCCAATTACACCAGCATTCTTTCTTTTTCTCAAACTCTCCCACCTTCAAGCCCTCTGCTTTTCACTCTTTGTATAGCTGAATAAGTCTGTTCTCAAATATCACTCCTTCAGACTGTCTGAAGCTACTGTCTAAAGTAGCTTTCCCACCCCCGCCTGCCCCGTTTCCTTGCTTTTATTTATTTATTTTTTTAACGTTTATTCATTTTTGAGAGACAGAGAGAGACAGAGCATGAGCGGGGAAGAGGCAGAGAGAGAGGGAGACACAGAATCCAAAGCAGGCTCCAGGCTCTGAGCTGTCAGCACAGAGCCCGACGCAGGGCCTGAACCCACGAACTGCGAGATCATGACCTGAGCCAAAGTTGGACGCTCAACCAACTGAGCCACCCAGGCGCCCCAAAATCACAATCTCTATCCACAGTTGTTTTATTTGTTTATTTAGTTGTGTATATCTTTCTGAATGAGACACGCTTGAATAGAAGTTCCATCACTGGGGAAACTTTGCATAAAAGAGCTCCTGGCTCATAGTAGCTGCTCAATAAGTGCTTGTTGAATGAACCCAAGTTCTGGAGATAAATCAAAGATGCTTGAGGTGTCTCCCACTCTATTGGGAGTCTTGGCACCCCACCCTGAGACCACATAGTTTCCCCTTTCCTTTAAGCACAAATTAACACCATCAGCAGCAATAACAATAACAATGAGCTTATGGGAAAATTGCTATATATCAGGCCTTGCACTGATGCATGCATGTTCTCTCTGAATTCCTACAGTAGCTCTATGGAGGACGTATTATTGTCATCCCATTTTATAGGAGAGAAAACAAGCTTCTGAGGGGGTTAAGTTCCACAGTTGTTCATAGATGTAGCCAGGATTCATATTCGTAAACTTACTCACCACCCGATGTTATTTCCTCTGGAGGTGGACTTGTTGAGATTTCCATTTAAGGCTGCAATCCTGGGGGCAGCACTGAATCCTCAGGGAAGAAGTCTTCCATGGACCTAGAAGGAACTCCCTGATCACTAGAGCCTAAGATGCCCCGAGTCTCACCAACTTAGACTGGCATCAATCTTTCCTACTTTTTCTCACCGATCCTGGGCAGGGTGGGACTGCTGGCACCTCGAAGTTGGAATGGAGCCTGCTATGGGCTGCATTGTGCCCCCCTCCCAAATGTATATGTTGAAATCCTAACCCTCAGGACAACAGAGTGAGACTCTATTTGGAGATAAGATTTTTAAAGAGATAATAAGCCAAAATTAATCATTCATGACTAGTGTCCTTATAAAACGGGGCCATTTGGACACTAGGACAGATATATAGAGGGAAGACAATGTGAAGACACAGGGAGAACATCAACTACAAAGCCAAGGAATGCCTCAGTCCACCAGAAGCTAGGAAAGCGGCATCAGACAGATGCTCCCTCACAGCCCTCAGAGGAACGAACCCTGTTAACTTGGATCTCCGACTTCTAGCCTCCAGAACTGGGAGACAATAAATTTCTGTTGTTTAAGCCACCGGCTCTGTGATCCTTCGTTATGGAAGCCCTACCAAACGAATATAAAGCCCTCGGCTGGACCCAGGTACCATGATGTGGATGGGATGGTGTCTCTGCCAGGATAAACTAGAATATGCTGCTGTAAAAAATGACCCCAAAGTCTTGGGAGCCTAAAACCATACAAGATTAATTTTTTGCTCTCAAAATGTATCTATTACAGATCATCTAGGGATTCTTTCCCATGTGCCTCACTCCTCACCCCACGTGATGAAACAGCCACTATCTGGAATGTTTCAGATCACTGTAGCGGAGGAAGGAAATCTCTGGGGCGGGGGTGGGGGGGTGGGGGGGTGGTCTTGCATGGCAATTAGATACTCTGGCTGGGAAATGATACATTTCCACTCACTACTCATTGCTCAGAACAAGTCACATGGCCTTACTCAACCATGAGGGGGCAGGAAAGAACAGCTCTGCTGTGCGCCAAAAAGAGAGAGCATTGGAAATCTTTGGAGAAATCATTCATCACTTAAGAGTTAGTGGGGCTTCCAATGGAGCTTCTTGGGCTGTCCAGGCTACTTCTCCCTGGTTCTAGAGATTAAGGCCCAGCTAATGCTAAGAAATCTTGGGGTTCCAATGAGGGCCTGGGTTCTGGATCAGGAGGTTTACCTGCAGCTCAGAAGCTGACCCAGTGGGTGGGAGCAGAGGAGACCGATGGAGCCAAGCTAACAAGAGGGTTTGCTTTACATGTTTCTGGCCAGCTCTCTGAAAATGGCCACATAGAGGTCAGAACCCCAGGACATCTGGAAAGCTGAGTTAAAGGGTCTCTCCTGTATAGAACGATCTCCTAGGATCTCTCCCTCCCCCAAAATAAAAACAGATGTCCACCAAAATCTTGTCCACAGAGGTTCATATGAGCATTATTCATAATAGCCAATCAGATACCCACCCACTGATGAACAAATGAACAACCTGTTATACCCACACAATGGAATATTATTTGTCCACAAAAAAGAAGTGAAGTACAGACACATGATACAATGTGGATGAAACCTGGAAACTTTATGCCAAATGAAAGAATGTAGGGGCACCTGGGTGGCTCAGTCAGTTGAGCATCCAACTTGGGCTCAGATCACGATCCACATTTAGCGAGTTCGAGCCCCACAATGGGCTCACTGCTGTCAGCACAGAGCCCACTTCAGATCCTCTGTCCTCGCTTCTCTCTCTGCCCCTCCCCGACTCGCACCCATGCGCACCTGCGCGTGCACACACACACGCTCTCTCTCTCTCAAAAATAAATAAACGTTAAAAAAGGAAAGAATGTATAATGTGATAATTTGATATACCCATACATTGTGAATGGATCCCCCACTGAGTTAATGAACATGTCCATCACCTCACATATTTACCATCCCCCTCTCTGGTGAGTACATTTAAGTTCTACTCTTCGCAAATTTCGGTTGTAAAATACAGCGTTATTAACTATAGTCTCCGTATTATATATCAGCTCCTCAGACCTTATTCATCTTAGAACTGAAAACTTGTGCCCTTTTACCAACGTTTCCCTATTTCCCCCATCTCCCAGCCCCTGGCAACCACTTTTCTCTTCTCTGTTTCTATGAAGTCAACTTCCCCCTCCCCCACCCCAGATTCCACATGTAAGTGATGCCTTGCAGTATTTGTCTTTCTCTGGCTTATTTTGCTTAGAATAATGCCCTGCCATTTCATTCATGTTGTTACAAATGACAGGATTTCTTTCTTCTTAAAGGACAAATAAGGTGGCTCAGTGGGTTAAGCATCTCACTTCTGTTCAGGTCATGATCTCGCAGTTTGTGAGTTTGAGCTTGAGCCCCGCGTCTGAGCTGACAGCTTGGAGCCTGGAGCCTGCTTCCGATTCTGTGTCTCCCCCTCTCTCTGCTTCTCTCTCTCTCTCTCTCAAAAATAAACATTAAAAAGTAAAGGATATATAATATTCCGTTGTATATATACACTATATCTTCTTTATCCATTCATCCATCCATGGACACTTGGGTTGTTTCCATACCTTGGACATTGCGAATAATGCTTCAGTGAACATGGGGGGGGGGGGGTGCAGATATCTCTTTGAGATAGTGATTTCATGTTCTTTGGGTAGGTCCCTAGAAGTGGAGTTCCTGGGTCATAGGGTAGTTTTATTTTTAATTGTTTGAGGCAACTCCATACTGTTTTCCATAGTGGCTGCATCACTGTACGTTTCCACCAAAGTGCACGAGGATTCCCTCTTCTCCACGTCCTGTGTTGGAAATGTTTTCGCGCTGATAGTGGTGATGGTTGCAGACCTCTATGAATACACTAAAGTCCACTGAATTGTTCACTTTCACCGGGTGACTTGCACAGTGTGTGAATTAGATCCACAGACTCAAGGGAGTGGAAACAGGGACCTGGATTTTCTCAGAGTTGAGGGAACGTCTGCCCCTTGCCAGCCAGGTAACTCAGATTTCTCACCTGTGTCTTTTACCTAGTTTTAGTCCCTGACTCAGAGGGTTGCTTTGTGATTAGAATAAAATGAAATACAGCTCCGCACAAGAGGGGACACATACACACGCACTCTGAACTGTCCTGGATCAGCTTCTTATTTCTCTGCCACCAGGGGGCAATCTCGCTGTGATATTTGGGTGTCGTGCCCCTGGAGTGAAGACTTCAGGGGCGGGGCTTTCTTCTGCCAGCTGGGCGAGGTTGGGGGTGCAACAGTTGGCTAACTCCTTGCTTTTTTGGCCTTCGTGGTAAACGTTTCCTGGGGAGGGGGCGCTTTTTCTCATCATAAAATGACTGCTGGTGTGTTTAAATTTAAAAAACAAATGAAGCATAAAAATAAAGGTACTATGTGTTCATCAAAATATGAAAGCACATAACCTTTGAGCTGGCCACTCTCCACCCAACAAGGGAGCCCATAAACACATGTGCCTAATGATATGTGTGCTCATCACAGCCCAGCTTGCAATGATGCCATTGCCTGTAAAAGTGAAACGTGGCAGACCGTCTCCAAGACTGACAATAGGGGCATAGTTAGGCAAATTAGGGCACGGCATGCTGTGGGAACGTTCTGCAGCCATTAAAAAGAATGAGACAGACCTATATTCACCGACATGGAAAAATCCCTGTGTACCTGCTCCATGGGAAAAGAAAAAGCCACGTAACATTAACTATAGTATGATTGCATTGATGTTGGAGAACATGAATGTATACAAGTGTGTCCACGCATTAAACACCCTGAAAATCTCTTCCAAACAGTTGACAGTGGCTCCTTCTTAGGAAGAAGAGGTGGGGTGAGAGTTTAAGGCAGGAGGAGGGTGGATTTCTTTTCTGTTATTTGAGCCTTTTACAGTGAGATTGTGTTGTTTTGTTACTTTTTAAAGCCCCAGAAAATATCCTGTTAAATACTTTTATAGCAGGACCCCTCCCCCTCTCCCCTGTCCCCCTCCATGGCTGCATAGTTATTTAACCTGGTCTTTCCTGCTGGGTGTTTAGGTTGGTTGCAACTTTTCACACTTTTACAGGAAATTGGGATGAATATTCATGTTTGTTCATCTCTGTGCCTCCGTGATGAACTCTTTATGTCTCTCCCAATTCATCAGTGAAGAAATGAATGAACGAGCACATATTTATTGTTTCTCTGCTTGTGTTCTTAGAAAAACATCTCAGATGTGGAAATACTTGATCCAAAATATTGGTTTTGTTATACTCCTTGATGCATTTTGACAAGTTGCCCTGGAGAAAGTAATATACATCCCTGGGAATGGGTGCAAAGTCTTGCCTCCTAGAACACTTGAAAACACCAGGCAGGATTGCAATTTTAGAATATCTATAGATGCAATTGAAAAGAGACTAGCTCACATTCATGTAGTGGTATTATTGTGCCAGGTTCCATTCTAAGGGTTTCACACGTATTTTTTAATTTATTGTGTACAACAATCCTACTTTGCTCTTTGCTTTATTAGTAAACTGAGGCACAGGATGATGGGGTGACTTGGTGGATGGTCTGATTTTTTAAAAAATTTATTTATTCTTGAGAGAGAGAGAGAGCAGGGGTGGGGGAGGAGCAGAGAGAGACAGACAGACAGAATCCCAACCAGGTTCTGTGCTGTCAGGGTGGAGCCTGACATGGGGCTCAAACCCACTAACCTCGAGATGAGCCAAAATCAAAAGTCAGACGCTCAACAGACTGAGCCACCCAGGTGTTCCAATGGTCTGACTTAAAATATTTTTTTTTCAACGTTTTTTTATTTATTTTTGGGACAGAGAGAGACAGAGCATGAACGGGGGAGGGGCAGAGAGAGAGGGAGACACAGAATCGGAAGCAGGCTCCAGGCTCCGAGCCATTAGCCCAGAGCCCGATGTGGGGCTCGAACTCACGAACCGCAAGATCGTGACCTGGCTGAAGTCGGACGCTTAACCGACTGCACCACCCAGGCGCCCCTGGTCTGACTTTTTAAATAAGAAGCCCAGGGGCGCCTGAGTGGCTCAGTTGGTTAAGTGTCCGACTTTGGCTCAGGTCATGATCTCATGGTTTGTGAGTTCGAGCCCCATGTTGGGCTCTGGGCTGACAGCTCAGAGCCTGGAGCCCGCTTCATATTCTGTGTCTCCCTCTGCTGCTTGCACTGTTTTGTTTTGAGATTTAAGTAGCCTCTACACTCAACATCCGGCTCGAACTCACATCCCCTCCCCCGTTCCCCTGACTGAGTCAGCCAGGCACCCCTTAACTTTTCTATAAAGGGCCAGTCTTCATTGCTCCGTTCTGCTCTCGTAACTCAAAAGCAGTCAGACAACATGTAAGTCAGTGGGCATGGCTGTGCTCCAGTAGAACTTTATTTATGGACACATGGAATTTTGAATTGCATATAATTTTCAGGAATTGTCAAATATTCTTCTTTTGATTTTTAAAAATCAATTAAAAGTTTACTGATTTTGAGAGAGAGAGAGAGAGAGAGAGAGAGACAGTGTGAATGGTGGGGGGGGGGGGGGGCAGAAGGAGAGGAGAGAGAATCCCAAGCAGGCTCCACACTGTCAGCACAGAGCCCAGTGTGGGGCTCGGTCTCACAACCCGTGAGATCATGACCTGAGTCAAAATCAAGAGTTGGTCGCTTAATGGACTGAGCCACCCAGGCACCCCGGAATTAAAAAATTATGTTAAAATGTCGGGGGGTGCCTGGGTGGCTCAGTCGGTGAAGCATCCGACTTCAGCCCAGGTCATGATCTCGTGGTTCGTGAGTTCCAGCCCCACATGGGGCTCTCTGCTGTCAACACGGAGCCTGCTTCAGATCCTCTGTCCCCCTCTCTCTCTGCCACTCCACTGCTCGCATGCGCACTCTCTCCCTCTCTCAAAAATAAACATAAAAAACAATTAAAAAAATAAAAATGATTTTAAAATGTCAAAACCATTCTTAGCTTGCAAGCCATGCAAAAAAAAGCATTGAGTCATACTTTACCACCCCTGTTTTAGATATTTCCTATATACTAAAGATGTTACACCCATTGTCAGTTACATTGCAAATATTTTCATTTTCATTTATTATTTTAATAAATATTTTAGTAATATTTAATAATAAATTATTTTTAATTTTTAATATTTATTTTTAAGAGAGAGAAAGAGCATGAGCAGGTGAGGGGCAGAGAGAGAGAGAGGGAGACACAGAATCTGAAGCAGGCTCCAGGCTCTGAGCTGTCAGCACAGAGTCTGATGAGGGGCTCGAACTCATGGACCACGAGATCATGACCTGAGCCAAAGTCAGATGCTTAACTAACTGAGACTCCCAGGCGCCCTTATTTTGAGTTACTTTTTATATATGGTGTGAGGTAAGGATCTAGGTTTATTTATTTATATATATTTACATATAGATGCATCGTTGTTTCCATACCATTTGTCAAAAAGACTATCCTTTTCTCATTGAGTTACCTTGACAGCTTTATCAAAATCAATTGATTATATATGTGTGGGTCTATATTTTATGGGCTCTTTATTCCATTGATATATATGTTTACCTTATACCTGTAACTTTATATCTTGATACCAGGTAACTTAAGTCCTACAATTTCATTCTTTTTCTTTTTTTTTTTCTTTTTTAAAAGTTTGTTTATTTATTTATTTATTTATTTATTTTGAAAGAGAGAGAGAGAGAGAGAGAGAGAGCAGGGGAGGGGCAGAGAGAGAGAGAGAGGAAGAGAGAATCCTAAGCAGGCTCTGACTGTCAATGCAGAGCCCTAGTGGGGCTTGAACCCACAAACATGAGAGCATGACCTGAGCTGATGTCAATAGTCTGACGCTTAACCTAGGCGCCCCCTCATTCTTTTTCAAATTGCTTAGGCTGTTCTAGGTCTTTCACAATTCTGTAATTTTAGAATGAGCTCAGTGACCTCTACAAAAAACAAAAACAAAAACAAAACCTTACTGAAATTTTGATTGGGATTGCATTGAAACTATGGATTATTTTTAGGAAGAAATAACATATTACCAGCACTGAATTTTCTAATCCATGAATGTAGTGTATTTCTATGTTTATTTTGGCTTTCTTTGATTTCTCTGAATAATGCTTTCTAGTTTTCAACATAAAGGTCTATGTTAAATTTATCCCTAAGTATTTCATATTTAAAATTTTTTTTAATGTTTATTTTTGAGAGAGAGAGAGAGAGAGAGAGAGAGAGAGAGAATGAGCAGAGGAGGGGCAGAGAGAGAGAGGGAGACACAGAATCTGAAGCAGGCTCCAAGCTGTAAGCACAGAGCCCAATGGGGGACTCAAACTCACAAACTGTGAGATCATGACCTAAGCTGAAGTCAGATGCTTCACTGACTGAGCTACCCAGATGCCACTAAGTATTTCATGTTTTTGATGCTATTGAAAATAGTACTGATTTTTCAAATTTTCATCGTATTATCTATTTTAGTTTGTAGAGATGGAATTCATTTTTATATATTGACCTTGTATCCTATAACTTTGCTAAACTCACAGTAGGTCTATTCTTTATGATTTTGTCCATTCTTTATGATTTTCTATGTAGATTATTGTATTTTACTTGTTTTCTTTCTTTCTGTTTATGTAGATTATCACATTTAACTTTTCTTCCCAATCTGTGCTTTGTTATTTCTTTTCTTGTCTTAGTACACTGGCTATGACCTCCAACACAATGTTGAATAGAAGCCATAAGAGGTGACACCTTTGCCTTGTTTCCAGTCTTGGGGCAAAATACCCCAGCATTCACTATTAAATATATTGTTTTGGCTACAAGTTTTCATAGGTGCTTTTTAGCCCATAGAGAAAATCTCCTTTTATTCCTGGTTTGATGAGAGGCATTTTCAATAGCAGGAATCCGTTTTGATTTTTGTCAAATAAGTTTTCTACATCTGTTAAGATGATGATTCTCATCTGATTTTTTCTTTTCTGATCTCTTGGTATGGCAAATTAGATTGATTTGATTTTCAAATGTTGAATCAACCTTCCATGCCTTAAATAAGCCACCATGTGATCATGATGTGTTTTCCTTTTTATAAGTTGCTGGACTCTATTTGCTAATATTTTGTTAAGGATTGTTTGTGTCAATAGTCATGAAAGATATTGGTTTGTGGTTTTCTTTTATTTTCTTTCTTTCTTGCTTTTTTCTAAGTAGGCTCCCCACCCAATGTGGAGCCCAATGAAGGGCTTGGGCTCACTACGCTGAGATCAAGACCTGAGTTGAGGTCAGGAGTCAGATACTTAACTGACTGAGCCACTAGGCACCCCATTTTGTTGCTTTCTTTTCTTGTAATATCCTTATCTGGTTATGGTGCCAAGATAATACTACCCTTCTAGAATGAATTGGGAAATGCACCTTCCTATTTTCTGGAAGAATTTGTGTAGAATCAGTATTATGTCTTTTTTATATTTTTGTAGGATTCACCAATGAAGACATCTGGGCATGGAGTTTTCTTTGTGGGAAGGCTGTGTTTTTTTTTTTTTAAGTTTATTTTGAGAGAGAGAGAGAGAGAGAGAGAGAGAGAGAGAGAGAACGTGAGCAGGGGAGGGGCAGAGAGAGGGAGAGAATTCCAACCAGGCTCTGCACTCTCAGTGAGGAGCCCGATGTAGGGCTTGATCTCACAAACCATGAGATCGTGACCTGAGCCGAAATCAAGAGCCAAATGCTTAACTGACTGAGCCACCCAGGCACCCCTTCTTTGTAGGAAGGTTTTTAATCATAAATTTTATTTATTTATTTATTTACTTACTTACTTACTTACTTACTTAAAAATCACTCTTCTGACCATCTTTATTATTTTTTTATTTAAAAAATTTTTTTGACATTTTTATTTATTTTTGAGAGACAGAGACAGAACATGAGCAGGGGAGGGGCAAAGAGAGAGGGAGACACAGAATCCAAAGCAGGCTCCAGTCTCCGAGCTGTCAGCACAGAGCCCGACACAGAGCTCGAACCCACAAACTGTAAGATCATGACCTGAGCCGAAGTCAGATGCTCAACCGACTGAGCCACCCAGGCGCCCCCCATCTTTATTATTTTTTAATTTTTATGTATTTATTTTTATGGGGAAGGGGCAGAGAGAGAGGGAGATAGAGAATCCCAAGCTCTGCACTGTCAGCGCAGAGCCCCAAGCAGGGCTGGAACTCAAGAACCATGAGATCACGAGCTGAGCGGGAACCAAGAGTTGGACACTTAACTGACTGCGCCACCCAGGCGCCCCCCGAATTCCATTTTTAAACAGAGGACTATTTAGGTCATCCATTTCTTCCTAAGTAAGCATCTACATTTCCAGGAATTTGTCTATGCCATGTAAGTTCTCTGATTTGTTGACATAAAATTATTCATAAACTTCCCTCACTATCCTTGTAAATGTCCGAGGACCTATAGCAATCTCCCGTCTTTTATTCCACTATGTAAGTACTTTTCAAGCCTCTGCTTCTGTCACCTATCCTATCGTCCCATTGGCCAAAATAAGTCACAGGGCTAAGCCCTGACTCAGTGTGGATGGGGATCCCCTGAATGGGTGGAGACAAGCAGATGTGAACAAATTGGGAGCCATAACTTCAACAGTCTGCCATAGACAAACCTCCTTGCAGAAGGTTTCTGCCCCTAAGGAACAGATTTGTTCTCATGACTTGCTTGGCAACTTCGTGCGGCCAGTTGCATGCCCGCACGTTCAACAAGAGTGTTGAACATTCATTAAGACCGCCTTGTCGTATGGTCTCCCTGTCTATAATCCAGGCTACATCTCTCTCTCCCAGAGCGCTCACCACAACTGTAATTAAATAGTTGTGTCTTTGGCTGTTCTGTGTCTTGTGTTCCCACAGGAACATAAGCTCCATGAGGACAGAGACGGCGTCTGTCTTCATCCAGGATGAGTCCCCAGCTCCTGGCACATAGTAGGTGGCTGTATTAATCCATGTATTTGAAATGGAAACCTATCATCTGCAAGTTACCCCGCACATTGGCAATTAGCTTCGTGTCTGGGATATGTAATTTGCTAGGGAGGTTAAGAAATGAGTCGGGGGGGACAGTGACGCAGACTCCACAAACAGGAGCTGAGGACCTACCGCGTGCACGATTCTCCCGGAAGAATAGATCTGGAGCCCCTAGTACCGGAAGGAGCTGTTTTTCTCAGTAGTGAGCTCCCTTCCCACAGAAAGAATCAAAGATAGGCTGCACAACAGGGCACAGAGATGCTGTAGAGGGAGCTTGTTTTAGCTTGGGGGGGGAAGGTTTGGACTAGCCGATGGTTACGGTTCCTTTCCTCTCCAATACCCTGCAATTCCACAGCAGGGATTGACTTGCAGAGAAAGCTAGGCTGTGGCAAAGGCACACAAAGGGAGGCCTCCCGGAGGTGGAGGGATGGGGTCGTGGGGGAGCAGGTGGAGGGTGGTTGGAGACGCAGAGGGGTTGCAGAGGGAAGACTTTAGACGAAGTTTCCACTGCCTCTCATCTTCTTTGACTGCCTCCCTTGTACCTCCCACACACATACCCTTGAATCTGCCTTCCTCAAGGTCGTTGCCGGACTCTCTGTTCCTGTATCTACTGTGAACTCTCCAGCAGGCCCCAAACACCGGGGAGCACTCCCACCTTCCAGAAACCCCCACCCTCTGTTTTTCCTCTCCCAGATTCTGTCCTCAGCCTGGGTCTTGTTTTCCACGGGGGTTCAATTTCTGCCTTCCACGCGGACCTCCCAGGTCCTGGCCACGATGACTCTTGAGAGCTCCCGAGCCAAAGGGTCTTGGCAGACGGCGGCATCATGGGACCCAAAGTTTATATGTGACTTGTTTTTTCCCCAGTGTGTCCTTTTGCTGTGCCCTCAGGGTTGGCAAGGGCCGGTGGGGCGCAGCAACGAGTTAGGGGGTGCTACGCAAGCTTCATCGGGGTTGAGTCCTCACAGGCTTCACCAATGTCAGAGAAACAGCCAGAGCCCCCCTTCTCCCAGAGCCACTTCTCCCTCTACCCTCCATCCCCTGCAATCACATAGGTCTTCATGCTCTATACGTGCAAAGTGATGGCCTCACTCTGCCCAAAGACCGTCTCCTACCAGAGGGAGGAAGAACAGAGACGAAGCGGACAGAAAATTTCTTCCCGCCAACGATGTGCAAAACATAGAAGGCATTCTAGAGATAATCTGTCTCCCTTGACCTACATCAATACAGACTGTGTGTGTGTGTGTGTGTGTGTGTGTGTGTGTGTGTATTATAGACGATTTTAAAAAACAGTTTTGGGGGGAGGGGGGCACCTGGGTGGCTCCCTCGATTAAGCGATCGACTCTTGATTTTGGCTCAGGTCACGATCTCATGGCTTGTGAGGTTGAGCCCCACATCAGACTCCTTGCACTGACAGTGTGGAGCCTGCTCAGGACTCTCTCTCTCTCTCCCTCGCTCTCTGCCCCTCCCCCACTCGTGCTGTCTCTGTCTCTCCCTAACTAAAGAAATAAACATAAATGAATAAATGAATAAAGAAAGAAATAAAAATTAAAATCATGTAAAAACAAAACAAAACAAAACAAAACAAAACAAAACAGTTTGAAGTTCATGGCCAAATTGAGCAGAAAATATAGAGTTCCCAGAGAGCCCCTGCCATCACAGAAGCACAGCCTCTCCCACTATCGACATGAACCTGCACTGAGGTACCGTCATCACCCAGCATCCATAGTTTATGTCAGGGATCCCTCTTGGTGTCATACATTCTGTGGGTTTTGACAGATGTGTAATGACAGGTGATCACAATTATAGTCTCCTAGGGAGTATTTTCATTGCCCCGAAACTCCTCTGTGCTGCGCCTTTTCATCCCTCCTGCCCCCACCAACCCCTTGGCAGTCACTGATCCTTTTCCTGTCTCCACAGTTTCACCTTTCCCAGAATGCCCCAGAGTTGGGATCAGACCCTCTGGAGCCTTCTCAGATCGGCTTCTTTCACTTAGAAGCATTTAAGCATTTAAGACTCTCCCATGGCTTTTTGTGGTGTGAAAGCGCATTCTTTTCAAGAGCTGAATGATATTCCAGTGTCCCACTCGAGCGCAGTTTATGTTTCTATGTACCCGCTGCGGGACATCTCGGAGCCTCCCAAGTCCCACTGCGTTGTTGTGTGAGAGGAGAGGGGCGGGGAAGGAGCGCAGAAGTTCGTGAACCTGTACACATCATGATGAGTGACGCCCCATGTGCCTAATCAAATGCGCAGTGTTCCCCGAGGGGCCACGTCAGAAAAGCAGCCAACGTGATGGTTGCAGGGGAGGAGGGAGAAGGGGGCTCTGCTCTTCTGGCCTCGCCCCTCGGGGAGCACTGTGCATGGGATTAGGCCCGTGGGGCGTCCCTCATCACGATGTGTACCAGCCCGTGAACTTCCGCTCTCCTCCATGGCCCTCCGGGACCTGAAACTCCACCTGTCCAAGGCGAAACTCCTCACCCTCCCCTCCCTCGCCCAGCCTGGCCCCTCATCTCACGTTCCCATCTCAGCACATGACACCGCCATCTACCCAGTTGCGAAAGGCGGCACCAATCTGTGCATCTACCCCAAGCCCCTCCCTTCCCCTCTTCGCTTCCTGCCCCCATCGATCGGCAAGTCCCGTCACCTCTCCCTCCCAAACACATTCTGAATCTCTCCGTTCTCTCCGGGCCCAGAGCCACACCCTAGGATGGGCCTTCCGAACGAACGAAGCTGCCACAAACCAGCCGGCATCAGCAGGGTTGTTTTGGAGATACCAGGCCCTTCATGGCAGACCTGGAACTCCCAAACACGCACGGGGCTTACTGGACCACGTTTCCTGGTTTGACTTGGTTGCCTGCGTACGTGCGTGCACGTGCGTGGTTTTCGATGGGAAAGTGATTTGACCTGCTGGGGCAATGTCTGGAGACATTGTTGCTTGTCACGGTCGGAGGGGGCTGCAAGTGACATCCAGTTGTGTAGAGGTCAGGGATGCTGCTGAACACCCTGCGATACACAGGCAACCCCCCCCCCCAAGAATAATCTGCCCCCAAAGGTCAACAGCGGTGAGGGTGAGGAACCCTTGTCTAGAACCACTCAAAACCTGCCACAGACCAGGGCCGGTCCCGAGCTGCTGACCACCGTCCAGATGAGAAAGTATAGAAAACAGTAAGTGGAGAGAAGAAGCTTTATAGTAACTTGATAGAGTGATTTTGACCATTGGGCTCATGCTTTGCCTGTCTTTTAAATGTTTTAAAATCAGGCTTTAGAACAGGTTTAAGCAAAATTAAGAAAATAGCACGGTTTCCATAGACGCCCTTCTCCCAGCGCACGTGAGCGCGCACGCGCGCGCGCGCACACACACGGTTTCCCTTTTTAGTAACATCTTAGACTAGTATGCGACATTTGTTACAATTAGTGAACGAATTTTGATCCATTAGTATCAACTGAAGCACATGCTTTATCCAGATTTCTCCAGCTTTACCAGAATGTCCTTTTTGGGGGGGGTCCAGGATCCCACACGAGATTGAGTTGGCTCGCTTCCTTCAGCTCTTCCTGGCCGGGATGGTCTCTGGAGCTCTCCTCGTCTTTGACGACCTTGACAATCTTGAGGGGTATTGGTCAGGGATCCCAAAGGGTGCCTCTCTGTTGGAATTTTTCCGATCTTGTCCTCACGGTTAGGCTAGGGTTGTGGGTTCGGAGAGGGAAGATCACAGAGGCAAAGTGCCATTTTCATTGCATTTTATCACGAGAGGACGTACTGTCCGCCTAATTATGACTGTTGATGGTGGCCTTGATCACCCAGCCAGCAGGCGACGTGGGTGTTTGTCACGAGGCTTCTCCGCTGAAAACTTACTCTTTTCTCCTCTCTTTCTACAACATCCTTCTTGGAAAGACATCACGCTGTGCAGCTGGACCTCTTTTGGGGGTCGCAGCGTGTTCACGAACGATTTGTAATTCTGCACATCAAGTTTGCCTCTTGTCCCTCAACCGTTAACGTATTTGATCACTTCTTTGCCTCGGTGCGACCTCATGGACAATTTGCTTTATGCTTGGGGTTATAAGCCAATGTTACATTAATTTTGTTACTGAGATCGCTCCAGCTGTGGCCACTAGGGGCTCTTTCTTTCAGTGGGGCTCCTAAGGCCTCTGACATACCCAATCCTTGCAGGTCGTTCCTTGCTTTCTGGCACCATGCATGTGTTTTTCAACGTCATTTTTCTAGAAATTAATTTTCATTGCATTTTTATGGATGGGGGGGGAGGCGACTCGTTCCTCACTGGAGAGAATTTGAGAAGCACTTCAAAGAAGCTTTCTCTGCACGTCCCCTGCGGTGACCTTCCCTGAGGAGGCCAGGCTTGCACCTGCCCCAGGGCTCTTGCATTTCTCCGAGCCTGGAATGCTTTTCCTACAACTGTTCCTTTTTTTTTTTTTTTTTTTTTACTGTTTGTTTATTTTTGAGGGTGGGGGAGGAGCAGAGAAAAAGGGAGACAGAGAATCCAAAGCAGGCTCTGCACTGACGGCAGAGAGCCTGATGCGAGGCTAGAACCGGGATCGGATGCTTAACAGACTAAGCCGCCCACCCACCACAACTATTCCTTTTCATCCTTCCTGTCTCTGTCCATCTGTCCCACCCACAGAGTCGCCTCCCCCTCCCAAGCTGAAGCAGCCCTCACCCCAGCTGCCTTCAGCACTCGCACTCTTGCTTTGTTTTATTATCGTCCCAATATTTTTTCCCCTGCTGAAGTCATCTCTTTGGCGTACTAACAGTGTGGCGTCCACAGTGTGGACGAGAGGTACTGAGGGGAGATCCCAACCTTCCTCTGCTCGGAGGCCCCCCAGCCTCGGGCTTCATCCAACCCCATCTGAGGGTGACGAACGATTAGGGAAGGTAGCCCAGCCTCAGAACGGAAAGGCAGCATGGTGGTTCAGTGGGTGAATCCAGGTGCCTTGGGCTCAAAGCCTCCTTCATTCTCGTAGCTGTGTCATTTTGGGGCCCTCGGCCTCAATTTTTCTGTCGGCAAAATGGGTCTAATACTCGTTACGCTCGGGATGTTGTAAGAATTAAATGAGATCGTGCTGGGTATAAAATAGCCTGAAAAACTGTTACCTGTCGATACGATCCCCAAAGTGCACACATACCCAGAATTTTGCGGATGAGTTTTGGGGGCTTCATACACTTCCCCAAAACCTAGTCCTGAGTTCCGACCTATGAACCTTCTAAGTCATCCCCACCTCCAGCTTCATAACCAGAGCCTGTCTGATGAGTTAGGAGGTGTGAGAACCAAAGGAAGCCCCAGGTGAGGGAGGAGGTGGCAGGCAAGGGCTTGGGGAGGGCCGGAGGGGGGTCTAAGGGGAGGAGGCCACCTGCTCACAGGGGAGCCAGTGTGTCTGGAGCTGCGTGGGCCCCAGGAACTGGCCCTCAGGGGCAGGTGGGACCTCGGTTCCAGCCGGCTGTGTGTGGGTGGGGCAGTCTAGCCCAGCCAGGAGTTCCAGTTGGCCCAGTGTGGGGGCTGGGCCTGAGGAGGCCCCTGGCGCCCGAGGGGGGGGCACCGTGCCGAGTTCCTACTCTGACACCAGCAGACCCCCCCAGGCCCTCCAGTCCAGGACAGGCGAGGGCCTGCGGGTTCCCTCCCGGGGCGGGAACCTTATGCATGTGTGTTTACAGAGCATCCCCAGGAGTGTGTCCCAGCTCGTGTTTGTCCTTGGGGTCCACAGAGGTCATGAGAACCTTCCCAGAAAAGCAAACACGCATGTGAGCCAGCGGGACGTGCCACGCTCGTGGGAGTGGCACCCCGTGACGGTGTGCCCTTCCCTTCCCGGGCACCTCCCGATGCCGGGAGCCCCGGACCCCCCGGCAGTGCCACCGATGGGGAGACCAAGGCCCGGTGGGAAAAGGACATGTCCAGGTCATTCAGGGGGCTTGGGACAGGAGCCGAGACACGTGCATCGCACATATCAACACCTGCACGAAAACACACGCACACTGGCCCCTTTGTGCGCCCACACCCACTCCTGCACAGGCACATCCAGACAGGAGGGCCGACGCCCCAGCTCCCCTCCCTTGGGCACACCCACCCCCTCTCCAGTCACACGCTCTGGACCATGAGACCCATGCCTCAAACACACCTGTGCAATGTATGTTAAGGGGCCCCAGGAATTTCTACAAAGAATAGGCTTTGGGGACCATCTGAGCCTGAGAGGGGGGCTGTCTCAGGAAACTGACTCGCTATTGTGCTTTTTACAGAGTCAAGAGCCCCCCGATTGCTGTGTGTGTGTTTAGGTGTGTGTGTTGAATGAAACTCCCTCTATAGTTGTGAATGCAGAAACTCACATTTACATTCCCTTACATGGGATTCACCCACCCAGCCTCACTTACATATGGCACTCAGTTGCATCTAGGTACACACACATACCCTTACACACTCACAGAGCCATTCAAAACCCAACTTCTTGGGGCGCCTGGGTGGCTCAGTCGGTTGAGCGTCTGACTTCAGCTCAGGTCATGATCTCGCGGTTCGTGGGTCCGAGCCCCGCGTCGGGCTCTGTGCTGACGGCTCGGAGCCTGGAGCCCGCTTCGGATTCTGTGTCTCTCCCTCTCTCTGCCCCTCCCATGCTCATGCTCTCTCAATAATAAATTTTTAAAAATGTGAAAAACCTAACTTACTGCGTGTGCATAGCTACACACACACTACAGTCTTCGATTTGCCACCAGGCGCACATGTACCTGCACGCAAAGAGGGAAGCCCAGATACTCAGTTTGCATTCAGAAAAGAGATACCCATGGACACTCTGACACACTCATGCTTCCACACAGATCCGTGCAAACGTCCCAAACTTCAAATGTAAACACCAGCTTCACACAAAAACACGCAGAAAGTCATACATGCCAACACTCCTGTGAAAAGATAACATACAAACCCAGATACGTATGTGCACTTACTATACACATGTGACCACACCCGGTTATACACACCGCGGATATACAGGTCTGCAAAGACTTAACACACGATTCTACGTTCACAATTAGACACAGCTGAGAGGCACGTGGCAGATGTGTTGACACAAAAACACAATGGGATACACAGCAATTAAAAAAATTGTTAAATATTTATTTATTTTTGAGAGAGAGAGAGAGAGAGCACGAGCAGGGGAGGGGCAGAGAGAGAAGGAGACACAGAATCTCAAGCAGGCTCCAGGCTCCGAGCTGTCAGCACAGAGCCCGACGCGGGGCTTGAACTCACGAACCATGAGATCGTGACCTGAGCCGAAGTCAGAGCTTAACCAACTGAGCCACCCAGGCGCCCTGACACAAGCAAATATTAAACAAATATCCACAAAAAGGGCTCAGACATGTGCAAGTGTCCCCAGTAACTGCCATTAGCCCCATCCATAGATATAAGTAAACACACTCCTGCATAAATACACCTGCTCTCAAACAATTTCTCTCGCGTGCTCCTTCATGGACACCGATCACATCCTTACACAAAACATCCTTAGATGCTCACAAACACGTACACTCACAAATCCACTGACAAAACACAAATGCACACGCACACTCGCCACCACTATATCCTCTGGACACCGACACCTACACCATACGATCCTTGCACACACATGAAAAACACGGACGCACACGCATACACACACACACACAGGTGCTGTCACACGCCCACCCAGAGAGCACACGCAGACACCCTCAAATTCGCGCGTTCACCACCCGAATGCGTTCGGAGACGCACACCCGGCTACAAACACACACGCTCTCTACGCTCCCAACTCGCCATCGGACACAGGTGCAGCCACGCACGGACGCTCACGTTCACATCCAAGCGTACACGCTCGGGCCAGCACACACATCCGCGAACAGAGGGTCCCTCGTCCTCCCCAGCGCACGCGCGCACACGCACACGCACACGCACTCCTCCGCAGCCTCCCGCCAACACCGCAGTCCGGGCCCGCCCCACCCGCTGCAGGCGGCCAGGCGAAGCCGGAGGGGGGCGGGGAGGACCGGGTCGGGGTCTGGGCTGGGGGCGGGGCGCACCTGGGCTCCGCCCCGGGGCGGGGCCGA
>NW_024412431.1:1095632-1107025 GCF_014898765.1 Herpailurus yagouaroundi | reverse complement strand
GGGGGGGGGGGGCCCGGGCTCGGGCCCCGCCGCGCCGGGCCTCCGGGCTTCCTGCTCGGCCCGGGCGGTGGACTTTGCCCGCCCGGCTGCGGGAGCGCGGTGGGGGTGGGGCCGGCGGCCCAGATCCGCGCCGGGACCCCGGCGTCCGGGAGCCCAGGTGAGCGGGGCGGGGTCTCCCGGGCGGGCCTTGCACGCCCTACCCCCCCCCCTTTCACACTCCCACCACGCGCCCCCCCGGGCCCCCCCCCCCCACCGCCCCGCAGCCGAACCCACACCCCGCGTCAGCCCTCCCTGCGCTGCGGGCGGCGAGGGCAGCTCTGGGAGCCTCTTCTTTCGCCTCCATGGCCCCGGCCAGCGGCTGGCAGCTGTGACTTATTACCCCATTTTGCCTGGGAGCCCAGAAGGGAATTGGCTTGTCCGAGATCGGCGGGGGTGGGGGCGCAGGTGTAAGGCCTTCTCCCACCCGGGGCAGAGCCTCCAGCCCTCCCCTAGGCCCACGTGTGTGGGGAAGTCAGGCCAACCCAAGGGGGAGGGTGCGGGTGGGTCCCCGGGATTCAAGGGCGCGTGTGGGCAAAGTCAGGGCCCTAGGGCAACCCCATCACCCAGGCCAGAGCTGGGAGCCAGGGCCTGCTGTGGGGCAGGCGGGGTTAATTAAGGTCTGGGCCTTCCCAGGCGTCCTAAGGGGGACGCCTGCTCCCCCACCCGCCTGGCCACTGGTCTTGGCACCTGCTGAGCACAGCCCATCCCCCCACCCCTTCAGTGGCCTTCCCAGATCAACCTGTTCTGGGTGTGGGGCTCGGGGACAGCTGCCCATCTCCTGGGTCCGCCCAAGCCTGTGTCTTTCTCCCAACACCCTCCCATGCAGGGTCCACTCTGGGGCCTGCCTTTCCCTGAGGATCTGCTTGAGGAAGAAAGGGGGCTGGTAGGCAGAGATCTGGGTCTGCCCCAGCCTCTCCCGTCCCGGGTTATGTGGCCTTGGTTAGAAGGCTCGACTTTGGGAATCAGAGTTGGGCTTAAGTCCCAGCTCCACCGGGTTATGGACAAATTATGTCAATTCTCTAAGCGTCCGTTTCCCCTGTGTGTAAGAAGGCCTTTATGTTCACTCATTTATCCGTTCTGCAAATGTCTGTGGGGCACCCACTGAGTGCCAGGGCAGTGCTCGGGCGGCTGGGATCCCGGCACCTTCCTCACAAGGTTGCTGGACAGCAGACCTCAGATTGGTTCTGGCGCACAGTGCCTGGTAAACAGCTACTCGCTGTCACTGCTGCTGTGACCCGTTGTGGCACTGTTATTAATAACATTAATATTATCGTGGAGCAGAAAATGCCGTCCCATTTCGTAGAAAGGAAAGGGAGGTCTCCTGAGGAGATGCCCCGACTCACCCAGTCCTGTTCTCCCTGACCCAGCTCCCTGCACTGTGCGATCTCCTCCCCGAGGGTGAGGGTCAGGGTGAGGGTCACGTTCAGTCGGCCTCGTACCCACCTTTTCTAAACAGAGGGGGCTGAAGAAGGTGGGACGCCTGGCCCAGAGGGGGAAGTGGGCCACAGAGCTCTGCTTGATTCACGAACTCTGGGACTTTTTACCGATGCCTGTTGGGTGCCAGGCTGGTGCCGGGACAGAGCGATGGGGGTGGAGTTGGGAAAATGGGGGATGGGACGCGAAACCAGATCTCGGCTGCTTAGGGTGATAAGGTCTGTGTTGTAGAGGCGTGCAGCGGGGCTGGGGGAGGAAAGCCCCGAACTCTGCCGAGGAGGGGAGGGGAGGGAAGGGAAGGGAAAGTTTGAACCTTGAGGGACGCATAGGAGTTTGCCAGGGGGAGGCCACATGTGAAAAGGCCTGGGGGTTGGCCCATCAGGGAGTTCTCAGAGAAAAATGTGTGGGGCCCAGTGGTGGGGTGGGGGCCCAGGGAAGGGGGAGATGAGAGAGGCTGGCGGGACAGGGGGCCTCTTGAACTGTGGCCGGGAGGTGGGGGGATGTGAGGGCGCTGGGGAGCCATGGACCGGGTTTGGGGACTGGCAAAGTGAGATCAGCTATGCAGTTGCCCCCCCCTGGGGAATGGTGGGTGGGTGGGGGGAAGTGGTTCTCGAAGCCTGGGGGCACAGGTGTAAGGAGGCTGGGCACGAGTGCCGGCAGGTGGCCTCTGTGGGACCGAAGCTCAGAGATAAGAAAGGGTGCCATCTCTACCCAGTTTGGGAGACACCACCTAAGTCCCTTACGCCTGAACGTCACTCTGACCCGTAGGGCAACTGGGTTCACGTCAGCTCAGATGTTTATTAGCGGTGTGATCCTGGGCGAGTTAGCTCTCTGGGCCTTGGTCTTCTCATCTGTACAGTGGGGTGAAGAATAAGCCTCGTGAGGATTACACGAGCGAGCGCGTACGAGGTGGCCGTGTATGTCAGAGGCGCTGTAGAGCTGCGTGGTCCGGTCTGGTGGCCGGGGTGCATCGTGATGTGCTATGAATGTAAAAAACACACAGTGGCTTCTGAAGACTTGATACCAAAAAAAAAAAAAAAAAAAAAAAGTGTAATACCTCACTAATGTTTCTATGTCGATTGTTGAAATGATAGTATCAGATATATATTGTGTTAAATATATACTAAGGTAATTCTCCATTTCTTTTTCTTTTTTTTTTAGTTTATTTATTTCTTTTTGAGAGCGAGAAAGCGCGAGTTGGGGAGGGGCAGAGGGAGAGGGAGAGAATCCCAAGCAGGCCGTGCACTGTTAGCACGGAGCCCGATGCAGGGCTCTTATCCACGAACTGTGAGATCATGATGACCTGAGCCGAAGTCGATCGCTTCGTCGAGGGAGCCACCCAGGTGCCCCCCGTTTCTACCTTTTTAATGTGGCTCCTAGAAAGTTTAAAACTACATGTGTGGGTTGGGGCACCTGGGTGGCTCCGTCGGTTGAGCGTCTGACTTGGGCTCCGGTCATGATCTCGTGGTTCATGAGTTTGAGCCCCTCGTCAGGCTCTGTGCTGACAGCTCGGAGCCCGGAGCCTGCTTCGGATTCTGTGTCTCCCTCTCTCTCCGCCCCTCCCCTGCTCGTGCTCTGTTTCTCTCTCTCTCTCTCTCTTAAAAATGAATAAACATTAGAAAATAATTTGAAACTACATATGCGGGTCAAATTGTATTTCTGTCGGCCAGCACTATCCGATGGTAAACGATCAATAAACATTTTTAGTAGAGAGCGGTGGCTCTGAACCCCGGGGGTGGTTTTGCCTTCCAGGAGACCTTTGATAGTGTCTAGAGACCTTTTTGGTTGTCACTGCTTGGGAAGGAGGGTGTTACTGGCGTTCTGTAACTAGAGACCAGGGACTCTGCTGACCATCCTGAAGCACCGGACAGCCTACCCCGCCCCCTGTGAGACACAAAGAATTATCCACCCCCAAGTGCCGGCCATGGTGCGGTATAGAGGTATAGAGGAAGCGCTTGATAAACATGAGCTGTTGGGTAGCCCTAGCTCACGTGTTTTCATCTCGAAGGCCCTGACAAGTCCTGCGGGAAAGAAACTTGTTTAATTTTGCCAGTGGGAGCAGGAAATGAGCAGGGGCTGGGGAGACGGGGAACAGGGTGTGGGTTGGGTAGATGGAGAAGGAGCAGGTTTGGAGCAAGGTACCGGGCATCATGGGAGATGCCCAGAGGGCAGTGGGACACACGGCCTGGGCTGCAGCAGGTGGCAGTGCTCAGATGGCCACGGAAGCTATCACTGGGCGGGCGGGCTGGCAGGCAGGGGTGGGGGTGCACGTGTCCACTTACAGGGCTGTTCCGACTGAGCTGTCAGGAACCTGGCATTGAAGGGGCACGAGGGGAAGAGGCCTGGCTTGAGTGGCGGGACAGAGAAAAAGATGGAAAGCGGGGAGATGCCGGGGGAGGAAGGTTTCCGGAACAAGGAGGTGCTGGGCAGCGCGCCCAGGCGAGATACAGCCCACAACCGTATCTGGAGGGTACGCTGCTGGCCTTGGGGAGGCTGGGAGCTGGGAGGGCAGGTTGGGGCGGGGGTCGGGTGGAAGGAGAAGTCTGTTCGGAGAGTGCACACAGCTATCCACAGGGGTGGAGCATTACGTGGGAAGGTCAAGTGTGACTTCAGGGGGCGGGGTGGAGTGAAGGCAAGGAAGCCTGGGTCCTTACAGGTGAGGGCAGGGGGTCTCCGGGGAGCCTGGCTGTGAAGACAGGCGCGTGAGAAAGGCCTGGTGTGTTGTGTGCCGATGTCTTTAAGCGGTAGAGATCTGCCCCCTCCCGTTGTTTCAGACACATAGAACCCCAGTAGACAAAACAGCTGTTCTGGTTGGAATAAGAGTTAGGGCCTCCCTGAAAGACCCCCACGAGGGCAGGTCCCCTAGGCTGGCCTCGGTCACCTCCTCCTGGACCCTCCCAGAGAATCGTCCTGGTGACTTATTCTGGTCTTTCTGTTCCCCACCCATGGATCCTGCTTGGGGTTCCGTGCCCCCCCCCAACCCCCCAAATGGGGCTTCCTCAAGCCTCTCCCTGCCCTGCCCGTCTCATTCAACGTCTTCAGGGGGTTTGTGGCCACCTCTGCAAGGTGATCTCACCTCTCTCCACAGCCCCGGCCCCTCACGCTCCGCTTTTGTTGCCTCACCGCCTGTACCCCCACCTTCCCACTCACACCTGATGGGCCCCTGGACGCCTCCTTGTCCCTCCCCCGCCTCCTCCCTTCAGTCGCCAGGTTCTGACCGTTCACCCCCCTCAGAAGGTCTGCAGTCTGGCCAGCTTTCCGGTTCCCTGGCCCTCCTGCCAGACCCCCGACTCCACAGTTCATCCCACCCCTGCTTCCAAGCTGACAGAGGGTGCGGTTGGGGGGGGGGGGCGGTTGCTGCTAAAGGCCTGAGTTTGAATCCCAGTGCCGGCACTGGCCAGCTGTGTGGCCTTAGGCAGGTTGCTTTCGTTCTCTGTGCCTCAGTTTCTGGAGTTACCACTTGTGCCCTGGCTGCTGCTTCCTAGGCCTGCAGGGCACCCGGGGAGTTAGGTGGATTAAGTGATCTTGTCTTGTCGTCGTTGTTCTCCTTGGAGGGCCTGCAAGACCACCGCCCTCCCAGCAAGGCGCGGGTGGCCTCTCCCCTTCCAGAACTGCCCTTCCCCCACCGCCCAGGCACTGCCTGTCCCACCTCCTGGCCTTTGCCCCTCTGCCTGGAGCCCCTTCCTGTGGCGAACTCCCGCACAACCGCGCCCGGGTCCCCTAGCCTCCCCGTCCCGTGCCGTCCTCCGATGCATGCCTGGGCCCTGACCCGCCGTCACCCGCCTCGCCCCGCAGAGCATGTGCCCTCGGAGCTGTGGGAGCCCTTCTACACCGACCAGTACGCACAGGAGCACGTGAAGCCCCCGGTGACACGGCTGCTGCTCTCGGCCGAGCTCTACTGCCGGGCCTGGCGCCAGGTGCTGCCGCAGCTCGAGACCCCCCCCAGTCCCTCCGCGCTCCTGGCCCTGCTGGCGCGGAGGGGCACGGTGCCCGCGCTGCCCGAGCGTCCCGTGCAGGAGGCCGACTTGAGGCACCAGCCTATCCTCATGGTAGGCCCCGCCCCGGTCCGTCAGGCCCCGCCCACCAGACGCGGCTCCTCCCCCAGGCTCCTCCCACGAGGCCTGGCTCCTCCCCAGAGACGCCACCCTGGTCCTTGAGGAGGCGCTTGAGGACAGGGCCCGCCAGGAGTGGTTCTTCCCGGACCCCTGCCCTGGCTCCTTCCCCGAAGCCCCACCCACTAACCCTGGCTCATCCCCAAAGCCCCTCCTACTTCACGCCCCTCCCCACACACCTCGAGGTTCTTCCTCTGGTTCTCCCTCAGAGGCGGCCAGGGGAACCCCCCACCCCTCGCTGTGGTCTCACCCTTGAGCCCTTCCCTGCACAGGGAGCCCACCTAGCTGTCATTGACGCCCTCATGGTTGCCTTCGCCTTCGAGTGGACGAAGACACTGCCCGGTCCCTTGGCCCTGGCCAGCTTGGAGCACAAGCTCCTTTTCTGGGTGGACACGGTAGGTGGGGTCAGGCAGGCGTGGGCTGGGGGCCGGCATTGCCCAGGGAGCACAGTGCTGACCTCTCCCTGCTCCCCAGACCATCCGGCGGTTGCAGGAGAAGACTGAGCAGGAAGCTGCCCAGAGAGCCTCTCCCGCGGCCCCTGCAGATGGGGTGGCCCCCGCACAGCCCTCGGTGAGACGAGGGCGACGGACGAATGGACGGACACGAGGACGGTCGGAGGGAGGGCTGGGTGGGAGGGGAAGGGCTGCACTGGGGGGGGGCTGGAGGTGACTCTCTCTCTCTTTCTGCCGTCTCCCCTGTGCCCCTCCCGCTGCTCTCCCCTGTGCCTCTCTGGCATCAGTGCCCCACCCGCTGGTACTGGAAGCTGGTTCCTGTAAGTGGGGCTGTTCCTCCGCCCCGTCTGCCTGCCTCGCTTGTCGCTTGGTCTGTCTTGTCTGTTCTGCCTGCCTGTCCGCTCCCTCTCCTACCTCCTCCCAGCTGTGAGCAGAGGCTATGGGACCCCGGCCCTGGGGCACAGAGGGAACCTCTCCGTAGACCAAGAGAAGAGAAGCGTGTTAACTGAGAAGGCAGATCACTCCCCAGTTACCTGACCGGGGGAGGGGGGGGGGGGGCCGGGGGGGGGGGATGGGAGGGAATGAGCCTCTCCTCCCAGTAATCAAGAGGGCAGAGCTTCTGGGCTCGTTCATCTTTGCTGAGGGCGGGAGACTTCCGGCACCCCTGAAGGGGGTCCCTAGCCCATCAGGCACGTGGATCCTGACCCCTTAGCCAAGAGGAAGGCCCCCAGACCCAGAAGAAGGTAGAAGAACCTTCCTAAGACTCCAGTTTCCCTGCAGACAAGCCCGGCTTGGGTGGGAGGGGGCGTCCATCCCTGAAACACAAGGGGCGAGTGGCCACTGCCAGTGGGGGCTTCGGGTGGACCGAGTCCCGCCTCTGCTCACTCTAGAGCCTCCCTCCTTCCACTCTGTGGCCTGGGTTGGGGGCTCCTCCCCTTCTGCCTCCCCGCTTCCTCCGCAACCCCTCCCCGAGCTGGGGCCTGGGTCTTTTGGGGGGGGGGGGGATGATTCCCTGCACGGGAGGCTGGCTGTGTGGGGTCCCTCCAGGCTGGGAGGAGCTGGGGTCCCCAAAGCCGGCCAGAGCGCAGTCAGGGAGCTGGACGGCCAGGGCTCGTGACAGGAGTCAGGGCTCTCTCTCCCCTCCCCTGGAGGTGTGCTTGGGGGCCCAGCAAGTCAGCGCCCCTCCCGCCCCGCTGACGGCTGCTCCTCTCCCCCCAGCACGCAATTGCCTTCTGTTTGAAGGAGTCGGGGAGCAAACCCCCCATGGTAATGTATCCCCCGCCCCGGGGTCCCAGGAGTCCTGCCCCAGCCCGCGCTGCTGGCCCGGCTGCTCGCAGACAGTTCCTTTGCCTCTTGCTGCTGCCCTTCCCCTGCTCCAGGCTGGCCCCACTCTGGCTCCGGGACCCCCAGCTTCACGCCCCCTCACGGCGGAAACCCCAGGCCTCCCCACCCAGCCTGCATGACCGCTGCCCCGGGGGCCGGCCTGACCTCTGACCTAACCCGGCTCCCACCCACAGATCCGATACCGCAAGGACCGAGCTGTGGCCCGACGCGCCCCCTGCTTTCCAACCGTGACCACCCTCCAAGATCTGGCGAGTGGGGCCGCGCTGGCCGCCACGATCCACCGCTATTGTCCCCAGCTCTTGCGACTCGAGGGTGAGTGAGTGGGCCTGGGCCGCACCTGTCCGTGGGAGCTCGGCACCCAGGCATCTGCCCCAGAGTGCTGCGGTGATTAGGTGCAGCTTTCAGAACTGGCGGGCCTGCGTTTGAACATCTCTTCTCCTCGTTAGCTGTGTGACCTTGTGCAAGTGTCTAAACTTCTCTGTGCTTCCCAGAATTCACGCCTGCAGCAGATATTTATAGAACGCGAGCTGTGTGCCAGATCCTGTTTTAGGTGCCGGAGACCCAGGGTGCACAATACGGACATGCTCCTGACCTCAGGCAGCTCACGTCCTGGTTGGGAGAGAAAGACAGTAACTTCATCCAGAAAAACATTCTGGACGTTAGGTGCTCTGAGGGAGGGCGAGGTAGTTAGGAGAGGCTTTCTGACTTGAGTTCCTGGGGGACGAGTTCTCCCGGCAGCCGGGAATAGTTGCAGAGGCCGGAGGAACAGCCCGTTGTAGTATCCGCTTTGTAAAGGGCACCTGGCCTGAGGCCCGGCCCGTAGGAGAGCCTCTGTGCGTGTCGCCTGCTGGGCCCTCGCTTCCCCAGGGCCCCGTCCTCCTCTGCATGGAGCTGGGGACCCAGGTATCCTGTCCCCACAGAGGTGTGCCTCAAGGACCCCATGTCTGTGGCGGACAGCCTCTACAACCTCCAGCTGGTGCAGGATTTCTGTGCCTCCCGCCTTCCTCGTGGCTGCCCACTGTCCCTCGAGGACCTGCTGTATGTCCCACCGCCCCTCAAGGTAAGGCCGTCTCGAGGCCTCGTGGGCCGAGGCTGGCGTCCGGGGCCGTGGGCCCCAGTGGCTGACCCCGCCTTCTGCCTCCAGATCAACCTGGTGGTGCTGCTCGCCGAGATGTTCATGTGCTTTGAGGTGCTGAAACCTGATTTCGTGCAGGCTAAGGACCTTCCTGATGGTCATGGTGAGGCCTGGCCCGGGGTGTGGGGCGGGGTAGGGAGGCCAGGCCCTGCCTGACCCTCCTCTCTCTGCTGCAGCGGCCTCCCCCCGGGCCACGGAGGCCTCTTCCGCCCAGAACAGCAGTGGCTGCAGGTATGGTTTCCCCATTGGGTGAGTCTCCGTGGCCGTGGCCCTGTGACAGGGCTAGGGGATGCTCTCTGTTCTCGGCTCCTGGGAGAGGTGAGCAGGGGCGGGGCAGGGAGGGGCCCTTGGCTGACGTGCATCTCTTCGCAGTTCTCCTGTCTTCAATTTCCGCCACCCACTCCTGTCACCCGGCGGCTCCCAGTCCCCACTCCGTGGATCCACAGGTGAGGGCAGGGGTACAGCTTGTCACTGGAGACCCCTATGCAGCCACTACCCCCGGCTGACTTTGTCTCTCCTCCTGATCCTTCCACTGGGTGCCTCAGGCGCCTGAATGACCCGGTGGTGACACTCACCCCCACAGTGGCCCCCAGCTATCTGTCCACATAATGCCCATCAGTGACACCCCCCGGCGGACCCCACCCAGGGTGCCCAGCGCCGTAGTGGCCACTGAATGACCGCTTACCACCCCTCCCCAGGCTCACTGAAGTCCTCCCCGTCCATGTCCCACATGGAGGCCCTCGGCAAGGCCTGGAACCGTCAGCTCAGGTGAGTGCGTCTCAGGGGCCTGGCCGGTGGAGCAGGCTGGGCAGGGGTGGGGCCGGGGCTTGTCCCAGGGGCTGACCCCTCCCTCCTGCCGCCCAGCCGTCCCCTCTCCCAGGCAGTGTCGTTCAGCACCCCCTTTGGCCTGGACAGCGACGTGGATGTCGTCATGGGAGACCCCGTCCTACTCCGCTCGGTCAGCTCAGACAGCCTGGGCCCCCCGCGCCCTGTGCCAGCCCGGACCCCCGTGCAGCCAGCCCCGGAGCCTGGCGACCTGCCTACCATCGAGGAGGCCCTGCAGATCATCCACAGTGCCGAGCCCCGGCTGCTCCCAGACGGGGCTGCTGACGGCAGCTTCTACCTCCACTCCCCCGAGGGGCCCTCCAAACTGCCGCTGGCTTCCTCCTACCCACTCGAGGGGGCCTCCAAAGCACCCGCCTACGTGCCCCACCCCGAGGCCCCCTTGAAGCCATCTTCCTGCACGGTGGCGGAGATGTCGAAACCGTCGGCCCTATCCGAGGGCTCCCCGAAGGCGGCGGCTTCGTCCCCAGCGGCCAACAACTCCGAAGTGAAGATGACCAGCTTTGCTGAACGCAAGAAGCAGCTGGTGAGGGCTGAGGCCGAGGCAGGGTCCCCGACGGCCACCCCCGCGGCACCAGAGGCCCTGAGCTCCGAGATGAGCGAGCTGGGAGCCCGGCTGGAGGAGAAACGGCGGGCCATAGAGGCTCAGAAGCGACGGATCGAGGCCATCTTTGCCAAGCACCGCCAGCGACTGGGCAAGAGCGCTTTCCTGCAGGTGCAGCCTCGGGAGGCCGGAGGGGAAGCGGAGGCAGAGGCGGAGCCAGGCCCAGTCCCCGGTGGGGAGCGGCCGGCAGGTGAGGGCCAGGGCGAGCCATCCCCGCGGCCCAAGGCAGTGACCTTCTCACCCGAACTGGGCCCAGTGCCCCCCGAGGGGCTGGGGGACTATAACCGGGCGGTCAGCAAGTTAAGCGCCGCGCTGAGCTCGCTGCAGCGGGACATGCAGAGGCTCACGGACCAGCAGCAGCGGCTCCTGGCTCCGCCCGAGGCCCCTGGGCCTGCCCCGCCGCCTGCCGCGTGGGTCATCCCTGGTCCCACGGTGGGTCCCAAAGCCGCATCTCCCAGCCCTGCTCGGCGCGCCCCGGCTGCCCGGCGCAGCCCCGGGCCCGGCCCCAGCCCGACACCCCGAAGCCCGAAACACGCACGGCCGGCGGAGCTGCGGCTGGCTCCCCTGACGAGAGTGCTCACGCCTCCCCACGATGTAGACAGCCTCCCCCACCTGCGCAAGTTCTCGCCAAGCCAGGTGCCCGTGCAGACCCGTTCCTCTATCCTCCTGGCGGAGGGGTCGCCTCCAGAGGAGCCCGCGGCCCGGCCTGGCCTCATCGAGATCCCACTGGGCAGCCTGGAAGAGCCCACGGCCGAGGACGAGGGAGATGGGAGCCCCCCTGGTGCCGAGGATTCCTTAGAGGAGGAGGCGTCTTCGGAGGGAGAGCCCCGGGCCGGGCTGGGATTCTTCTACAAGGTGAGTCGCTGAAGCAGGTTGGGGAAGGGGCGGGGTGGGTGGGCACAGGCGTGGAGGCGGAGAGCCAGGTGGGAGTGGGCAAGGACAAGGTGGGCGTGGCCAGATGGACAGATGGGTGGGTGGGTGGATAGACAGATGGACAGGGTGGGCGTGGGTGGACAGACGGGTGGGTGACAGACGGACAGGGGCGGGCGGATAAGCAGGGCTGGGGTCTTCCACTTCCTTCTGTCTCATGCTCTCCTTCATGCTCTGCCCACCTCGGCCCTGCCGGTTCCCCTCCCCGCTCTCCCATGTCTGGTCCCTGTTCCCCATCCTCACGGCACCCCCAGCCTGGCCTGGTGCTCTCACCTGGACACCTGCACCCGCATCTTGAACGGCCTCTGCTGTCCACCCCACCCCTCCATCCCTGGCCATCTTCAACTGAGCAGCCAGAGAGATTTTTTTTTTTTTTTTTTTTTACTATGAACTGGACCTTGTCAATCCCGTTTAAACCCTTCGGTAGCTTCTCTTGCTCTTAGAATAAAAGTCCTTCTGTGGCCTTAGGCTCTGCCCACCTCTGACCCTCCCAGGCCACA
>NW_024412431.1:1035912-1095532 GCF_014898765.1 Herpailurus yagouaroundi | reverse complement strand
CCCCCCCCCCCCCCCCCCCCATCCCAGCCACACCGGCCTCCCCATTCCAGGACTGCTAGGCTTGTTCTAGCCTCAGGGCTTTTGCATTTGCTGTTCCCTCTTGCCTGGGATACTCTCTTTACCTCTCGCCTTCTTGTCATTCTCTCTCCCTGGTCACCTTCTCCAAGAAGCCTTGCTTAGTGCCCCCAGGCTGGGATAGGTCCCTCCCCACCCTGTAGACTGGTAGCTGTTTTGTCTTAATATTTTTTAAGTTTTTATTTATTTTGAGAGAGAGAAGGGAGAGTGAGGGAGGGGCAGAGAGAGAGAGAGAGAGAGAGAGAGAGAGAGAGAATCCCAAGCAGGCTCCCCACTGTCAGTGCAAAGCCTGATGCGGGGCTCAAACTCATGAACTGTGAGATCATGACCTGAGCCAGAACCAAGAATCAGATGCTTAACCCACTGAGCCTCCCAGGTGCCCCAGACTGGTAGCTGCTTCTGATGTATCAGGTCGTCTCCCGCCCTGGGTTAAGTGCTCTGTGTGAACAGCACCCGGGCCCACTCTGGTCCCTGTGCCGCACGTAGAACTCTGCACGAAGCAGGAGCCAAGGGGACGCCCTCAGCCCAATTACAAAATCGGAAGGGTGGGTGAGTGGTTGCCAGGCTGGGTTGATGGACGTACCAAGGGAGGGACGGCCAGCCGGACTCCGAGCCTGCCCCCAGGATGAAGACAAGCCCGAGGACGAGATGGCCCAAAAGCGGGCCAGCCTGCTGGAACGGCAGCAGCGGCGGGCGGAGGAGGCTCGGCGGCGGAAGCAGTGGCAGGAGGCCGAGAAGGAGCAGCGGAGGGAAGAGGCTGCCCGGTGAGCGGAGTGCTGCCCGGGCCCCCGGCCCCCCGCGAACCCGCGGCCTGTCTGACCACTTGATAACTCTCGGTCTGCAGGCTGGCCCAGGAGGAGGCGGCCCCGGGCCCCCCAGCCCCCCCAGCCCCTGCAGCGACCCCGGCCCCTGCCGCCAGGGCCCCCGTCGAGGAGGAGGTGGGCCCCAGGAGGGGGGAGTTCACCCGGCTCGAGTATGAACGCCGGGCCCAGCTGAAGCTGATGGACGACCTTGACAAAGTGCTACGGCCACGGGCTGCGGGGACCGGGGGGCCGGGCCGGGGTGGGCGGAGGGGCCCCCGGCCGCGCTCCGGTTGCTGTGACGACTCGGCCTTGGCACGAAGCCCTGCCCGTGGCCTGCTGGGTAAGGAGCCCGTAGGGAGGGGTGGGGCGCAGGGATGGTGCCTGCTCAGTGCCCTTTTCCAGGGCTGTGGAGACCGCGCCCCCCCCCCCCCCGAGTATGTGGGAGAGGGGAAGACTGTGCGTGGGGTGACGGGGGCCTTGCCCATGCCCTTTAGACTTCCAGAGGGATGTGGGGGCTACAGTGGGGGTAAGGCGTGTTGGGCAGAGCTGGCCCAGAGTTGTCTCCGGGGTTTCGTGGATGAGGCCCCCTCGGGTACGTTCAGGGGCAACAGCTTTCTAGTGGGGGTTTCCCCCCAGCCTGCTGGGCACAGCTCCTGCCCCCGTGGGTAGGGGGAGGTCTCAGTTG
This sequence comes from Herpailurus yagouaroundi, assembly GCF_014898765.1. Taxonomy (NCBI): domain Eukaryota; kingdom Metazoa; phylum Chordata; class Mammalia; order Carnivora; family Felidae; genus Herpailurus; species Herpailurus yagouaroundi. The sequence goes on along the minus strand of NW_024412431.1, from coordinate 1,093,969 downwards.
GAAGGCACAGGGTGAGGGTCTTGGGAAGGGCTGACCCCACGTGCCCTCCACAGCCTACTAGGTAAGGTCCTCCCCCCAGGCATTTGGGGACACCAGGGGCTTTGGGTGGGGATGACTCTGTGCCATCTTCTCCCAGGCTCCCGGCTCAGCAAAGTCTACTCTCAGTCCACCCTGTCACTGTCAACCGTGGCCAACGAGGCCCCCAATAATCTTGGCGTGAAGAGGCCGACGTCTCGGTGAGTTTGGCTGGGGTGGGCAGGTGCCCGCGTCTCAGGTGCCCCGAGTCTGTGGGTTCTCTTCCGCCGAAGGGATTAGAGGACACATTCGAGGCCGAGTGGGGCTCTGTCCTCTGCACTTGAGCAGGGCTCCGGCAGGTGCACCTGCCTCCTGTCGTGCCGCGTTCTGGGCTCGGCCCTTCCCCGGTCCCTCTGTGCGTGGGAAGGCTTCACCCACCACCGAGTGCATCCCCATCCCTTCCTGTCCCCCCACAGGGCTCCATCCCCATCCGGCCTCATGTCCCCAAGCCGCCTGCCTGGTAGCCGGGAACGCGACTGGGAGAACGGTAGCAACGCCTCGTCCCCGGCGTCGGTGCCCGAGTACACAGGTAAGTGGGGCTGGGGATCGCGAGCACCCGGCCAGGCCCTGCCCGCCCCCCGTCACCCCCGCTGACCACCCTGCCCACCCCAGGTCCGCGGCTGTACAAGGAGCCCAGCGCCAAGTCCAACAAGTTCATCATCCACAACGCCCTGTCGCACTGCTGCCTCGCGGGCAAGGTGAACGAACCGCAGAAGAACCGCATTCTGGAGGTGAGCCTGGGGCTGGCAGTGGGGGCGGGAGGGCTGGGGCCAGGGCCCTGCCGCCCACCCCCCCCACCCCCGGTGAACCGCTTCCACCACCCGACTAGGAAATTGAGAAGAGCAAGGCCAATCACTTCCTGATCCTCTTCCGCGACTCGAGCTGCCAGTTCCGGGCCCTCTACACGCTGTCCGGGGAGACAGAGGAGCTGACGAGGCTGGCCGGCTACGGCCCCCGCACAGTCACGCCCGCCATGGTCGAGGGCATCTACAAGTACAACTCGGACCGCAAGCGCTTTACCCAGATCCCTGCCAAGACCATGTCCATGAGTGTAGACGCCTTCACCATCCAGGGCCACCTCTGGCAGAGCAAGAAGCCCACCACCCCCAAGAAGGGCAGCAGCACCCCCAAGTAGCCTCGTCCCGGTGGTTCCCAGGGCAGAGGACAGCCTGGAGGACAATCAGCTGGCATTCCTGGGTCTCGTCTGTCCCCAACCTTGTCTGGGTAGGGCTGGAGTCCCTACCCCCTAACTTCTGTCCTGTCCTGCTGTGGGGGCTGAGCTGGGAGGTTCAGGGACTCAGGGCTCAGCTCAGTCCCCTGTCTGTCCTCCCCACCTTCTTGAATAAAATAATTTAGAAAGAGCTCGAGTGCTGGCATCTCCCTGAGGCTGGCTGGGGCGTCCAGTGACCTCTCTGAGGGGGTTTTCCAGCCTCGCCCGCCATGTCCTGCCGCCTCAAGAGCCCTGATGCGGCTCATGCCAAGGCCCCTCGTGGCTGCTCCTTGGCTGCCTCTTGACCAGCCTCTCCCCGTGGCCTCCCCGCCCGCCGCTCACTGCACTTCCCTCCTCCGTGCGGATGTTACTGGCCCCTCCTGGCACTTGGTCTGCGGCCAGCTGCTAAGCTTGACCTTCTCTCCTCCAGCCGCCTGCCCCCATTTCGGCCTCTGGAAAGGATTCCCGTGTTTCTCTCCTACGAGCCCCACACCCAAGGGTCCAGGTGTGCCCTTGGCATCGCTGGGGACGGCTCAGATGTAGGCCCTAGGCCGTAACTCGAGCCTGCCTGAGCTGCTGCTCTCCGTGGCCCAGACACAGGACCGGCTTCCCCAACCCCACCTGACACTGCACAGTTCACCTAATGGCCGCTTCTGTCTCGCTAGCCTCTCTCCATCCCCATAACTGGCCCCCAGTCCAGGCCACCAACCCGGGCCTCCTCCCCCCCCCCCCATCACCTCCCGCCACCAACCAATCCCCCACAGCCCACATGGCCTGTTCAGAGCACAAATCTGATTATGTCTCTTGATGCTTAAAATCCCTTAATAGTCCAGAGCCCACTAATGGCTTCCCAGAGCTTAGGCCTAAGGACCACGCCCTGACCCAGGGCTGAGGTCTGGCTCCTGGCTGCCATCCAGGGTGAGAAGTACCTTGACAGGCTCTCAGACCAGTCTTCTGAGGGGAGGTCAGCGCCCTGGCCCAGAATGAAACAATCTGGAGAGGGAAGGCTGTGTATCTCTACCTAACGTGGGAATGGGCTGGGAAGGCCCTCAAGGAGGCCTCAGGCGGCAGAGACAGGCCTCTGAGAACTGGCTCTGCAGGGGGAGGGCGGGGCATGTGCCCTGGCTGGAAGCCCAGCTGCCCCACCTCCCGCATCACCCAATCGGGGGGGGGGGGGGGGGGGGGTGCCAGGCCCAAGGCCAGGGCACTACCCAGCTGGCAGTCCCCATAGGCACCTGGGCAGCGGGAAGGGTGGGCAGGAAAGAGGCTCAGACCGTGTGTACAAACATATTCTATTGGGAGGGGAGGAACGGGGGAGGAGGGAGGAGGGGTGCAGGGCTGGGGTCAGTCCTCCTTCAGGCTCCCGAACACGGCAGCCGGCACACTCTGCTGCTCCAACCGCACCTCTGGGAAAGGAGAGAGGCCACGGTCATTCCGGGAGGGGGGGCCCCACCCGTGCCTCTGCCAAAACGTCCTGCCCACCTGGCTGGCCCCCTACCGTTGGGTTCCAGATCCATCTCGTCCTCGTCCTCGTCCCCGCCTAGCTCGATCTCCTCCGGGTTGGCTTGCTGGGCCAGCTCAGCCAGCTCCTCCCGGGACGCATCGCTCCTGGGGGTGGGCAGGGGTGAGGGAGGGAAGGAAGGACAGGGCAGGCGGGGAGGGAGGGAGGGAGGGACAGGGCAGGCGGGGAGGGAGGGAGGGAGGGACAGGGCAGGCAGGGGGGAGGGAGGGGGACGCGTGCCGCTCAGCCTCCCCGCCACCCCTGCCCCCGCACCTCACAAACAGGATCTTGCTCTGGGCCCGCGGGGGCTGGTCCCGCTCGGCCTCGGCCGCCAGCTGCTCTGCCCGCTGCTCCAGCAGCTTCATGTCGTCCATGCCGCTCTGCCCGGGGGCGAGGTCGGACACTGGTGGGGGAGCGTGGGGGTCGCACACCAGTCTGCCCAGGCCACACCCGCGCCGGCCCCCACCACAGCCCATAGGCCGCTCTGCTCCTTACCGGGCGCCCTACCCCCATCCGTCCGAGGACCCAGCCCTCAAGGAGTTCCCAGGTTCGGCAGGGGGTGGGGAGCTGGACGCTCAACGCTCTCAGACCAGGAGGTCCAGGGCGGGCAGAGAGCAGGGGGCCGGGCCCTCACTGCGGGTGCCCACAGCTGCTCACCGGTGCCCGTGGCGCTGCCCGACACCTTGAGCATCTGCGAGGCCATGAAGTTGACCTGCGTGTTGTACGTGGCCTGCACGCTGCGGCGGATCCGCAGCATCTCCCGGATGGTGTCCTCGTTGCCGTGCCGGACCTCGAAGTCCTTCCACGTCTGCCAGAAAGCCCCGGTGGTCTGTGCGGGGTGGGGCGCGTGGCGTGAGCGGCTGGCTCGGCTGCGGCCTCCGTCACCGCCCGCCCGCCGGCCCGCCCGGGCCCACGCCCTACCCGGGGGTCACAGATCTGGGAGCAGAAGCTGTAGATGGCCCGCGCCCGGTCGATCTCGCCGAGCTTGCACTCCATGTCCGCGAACCGCAGGCACATCTCCCGGGCGTGTTCGTCCGACAGCACCTGGGTGGCGGTGGCGAGGAGGGGGCAGGGCGTGAGCGGGCTCCCCGTACCCCGGGCCCTCCGGAAGGCTCCCGGAGGTCCCATGCGTGGGGGCACGCTCAGAGCCTCTGGCCACCCCCGTTCCCCGCCCCGCCCCACAGGGCACCTCGATGGCCTTCTGGTAGATGCCGCGGGTGTGGGTGACCCCGTAGATCTCGGCCGCACGCTTGATGTAGATGTTGAACATGTCGTACTGCTGGGCGGGCTCCACGGCCCGGGTGGCGCGCTCGTACACTGCCATGGCGTGCCGGGCCAGGCCCCACTCTTCCTCCAGCTGGGCGTACAGCAGGTACAGTGCTGAGACACGAGGCGGTGGGGGGGGCGGTCAGAGGCTGGTGCCCGGCCCCAGACAGCCCCTCCCCTGCCCGGCCCGGCCCGGCCCGCCCGCCTCACTCTTTGCGTATTTGGGAGGGCAGCCGTCCAGCGCCTGTTCGAAGAGGTCCCGCGCCCGCTCCAGCTTGCGGCCCCCGTAGCGGGCAATGAATTTGGTCAGGTAGGTGCTCCAGATGTCAGACACGTTGGGCCACTTGAACAGCGAGATGCCACGCTCGTACGCCTGCCCCGAGAGAGGGTGTCGTGTGTGGGAACCCAGGGCAAGAACACGTGGCGTCCAGCCTGCCAGGAGAGTCCCCACGTCTCCCTCGGGCTGGTCACGGCGGCCCCTTCCCCGTCCACCCTGCCCCACGATCACGGCGCGGTCAAGGGGGCTTGTACGTCTCCCTCAACGGACCAGGACTAGGACCTACCAAGTCACCGGTAGGTAACCTTATGGGCGGGGGAGTCGGGGGGGTCCTCAGTTCTGTGGACACTGGAGCCCACGGCCTTGGGAAGAGGTTCCCACGCCCGGGGCAGGGCCGGTGTCACTCAGGCGGGAGGGGTGGCACACGTGTATGTCATCTGGATACGTGCGGTCTCTGCCTAGAACCGAAACCTCTCAACAGAGAGGCAGGGCCTCCCAACACGTGCACGTGCAGGACCTCACGTACCTACAAGCTGTCACACGAGCAGAGCAGGGACAGCCCGCACACACCCGCCGCCCAGAAACAAGACTCGGTGCCTGTTAAGAGGTGAACTGTGTCCCCCAAATTCCTGTTGAAGCCACAACCCCAGGAACTCAGAATGTAACTGGACTTAGAAACCAGGCCTTTAAAGAGGAAATGAAGGGGAGTCGTTACAGTGGGCCCTAACCCGAGATGACTGGAGTCCCTGTGGGATTAAGACACATACACACACCGGTGTGAAGACAGCCGCCCGCTAGCCAAGGACAGAGGCCTTGGGAGAGACCAGCCCCGCCAGCACCACAGTCTGAGATTTCCAGCCCCCAGGACGAGGACGGTACGTCTCTGCTGTCTGAGTTCCCTGCTCTGCGACACCTTGTTAGGGCCACCGGAGCACACGGACACAGCGGCCGGGGCCCCGGGACAGGAGACCCCGCTGTCCGGGACCTCCAGATCAGCCCCCCTCACCTTGAAGCTCTCCTCGAAGTACTTGTGCTCCTCCAAGAACATGGCGTAGTTGATGACAATCTGGGGCGTGGCGATACGCAGATCCAGGATGCGGTCATAGACGGCCTTGGTGGACTGCGGGGCAGCAGCAGGTCAGGGCACGTCCAGGGCAGAGACTGCGGCCCTGCCCCCGGCTCCACACCGCCACGGGCCCTCGGCCCCCCAACTCACCTGGAAGGTGCCCAGGCTCTCCTCCAGGTCGGCGAGCATCGACCACACCTTCAGGGACTTGTACACGCGGTTCTGCACGGGCTCCGAGCCGTCGAAGTACTCGGCTCGGCGGGCAGGCAGCGCAGTGGCCTTCTGGAGGGAGCAGGCAGCAGGGCGGGGGCTTGGGGACAGCCGGACACGGCCACACAGCACACCACGCCCCCGCCCTAACATGGACTCGTGTTTACCCGCAGCAGCCGCAAAGCCTGGTCGTAGTTCTCGTGCCGGAGCTCCAGCTCGCCACACTCACACCACACGCTGGCCAGGTCGTCCACCTGCTTGAAGCTCACCTTGGTGGCCTTCTCCAGGATGATGCGGGCCTGCAGGGGTGGGAGAGGGCAGGTTGGGACCCTGCCTCTCTGGCCCCTGCCCGCCCCCGCCAGAGTGCACGTGTCTGTGCCTCCTGGGTCCTCTGGCCAAGCACACGCCTCTACTCACACATGCGCAAACCCACACACGCAGGGCACTCACATCGTCCAGCTGCCCATTATCCTCGTAAAACTTGGCAAACGCGACCCACAGTGTGTGGGGCTTGCCTGTAGCCTTGAAAGGGTCCACCGTCTGCACGGCCTCTGTGTACGTGTTGATGATCTGGGTGGGAAGGACGGAGTCAGGCTGGACGGTCGGGGCGGCAGGCAGGGGAAGGGGGGTGGGGCGGGGTCGTCACACACCTCCCGGGGGCGGCCCTGGTGCAGGGCCACGCGCTTGTGCCACTCGTGCACGTGGTGTGGGTTCTGGCGCAGCAAGACGCTGTTGAGGAGCAGGGGCCGCCGGCCAATGAGCTGCTCGAAGCGGGCCAGGCGCAGCTCCAGGTCCACGTCATCTGCGCTCGAGATGGGGGCGGGGCCTCAGCACAGCGGCCCCGCCCCCACCTCTGCACCACCAGGGCCCCGACTGTCCGGGGCCTGGCAGACTCACTCCACTGGCCACTCCGGCCAGAGATGCAGCGCTAGTCCCGGCTACTCACCAAAGTTCCACCAACGCCGGCCTCCCTCTGTCATGCAAACGCACCTCCCCCATCGCTGTCCCTTGGGGCTCTCAGAGCCCTGCCTGCCGGCCCAGCCCTCTCCCCTCACCGGCCCAGGCCTGCCTCACCTTCCTCCTCCCGCCCCAGTTCTGAGGCCGTCTCCATCTTGGCTGCGATCATGCTCTCCTCAAACTGCGCGTAGCTGTCGAACACCTGGGTGAAGTCGCGCACAGTCATCACAGTCCGGATGGCCTCCTCGTACACGTCTCGAGCCTGTGGGCACGGGCGGGATAAAAGGAAAGTGCTGGCTGGGGGGACGCGAGGGCCTGCCCGCGTGGACGCAGGGGACCTGGCCGCACCGCCCGGAGCACCGACACCCAGCAGAGCCACAGCCGCCCCCTGCCCTCCCAGAGTGCAGGGCCCCAGCTCCTCCCCAGTAAACGGTGACGGTCCCCATGCAGAGTGACTATGAAGCTCAAGGGAGACACGTGTGAGGTGGCTGATGCCCGGTTAAGACTCGAGAGGTGACCGACCCCGACGCCCCCACAGGTCCCCGCTGCGGGGACCCCGGACTTGGCCATGGAGGGCCCCACCCCACTTCTGAAGCTCATGTTCTCCCGGTCACTCCCGCCCCTAAGCTTGGGCCCCATCCCTCTACCCCTGTTCCTGGCCAGTCATGCTCCACTGTCCGCCCCACCCCGGCCGCTGGCTCCGCCCGCCTCCTGACCAGTCCCCTGCCGCCAGCCTCAGCCTGTGGTGGCCTGAAGGGTTTCTGTGAAGCATGCAGCCGGTCCTGCCTCCGTCCTGCTCACGCCTGGCTGGCGGCGCCCCTCAGCAGGGCACGGCCGACCCCTCAGCCCGCAGGGCGCTCCCTCCCCTAGCCCGTCAGCGGCCCCTTCTCTGCTCCAGCTCCTCTCGCCTCCTCTTCCACGAGGCCCCGACGACTCCAGCCAGCAACTCTGGGAACCCATCCGCCCCACGCACCCCCCTATTCCACTGCCTGACAACAAGCAAACTAACGTGGACACTGACGAGAACATTGACACCTCGGGAGTGACCGCTGTGTCAGGCACCTGCGTGGCACCCGCCCCCTCTCCCCTCATCGCCTCCCGTGCCTGCGCACCTTCTCGAAGTGGCCGCTGCGGATGTAGTAGTCAGCCAGCGAGCACCAGAGCTTGCCCAGCTGGTCGGTGAAGCGGGTGAGGCCCCCGCGGATGATGGCGTCCACATTGAGTGACTGCACCTTGTCTGGGTTCTGGGAGATGAGGTCACAGAGCTCGTGCCACAGCTGCGGACCCAGGAGGAGTCGTCTCAGCCCTGTGCCCCACGGGGGGGGTGGGGAGGGCAAGCCTTCCTGCCCAACCCCATCCCCCCACAAGCCCACCTGGTAGTTGGACTTGCCAGCCTTGGACACAAAGCGCTCGTCGTTCACCACGGTGGCCAGGCGCTGTGCGGCTTCATCCAGCCGGTCACTGGACTTGAGGTACTCGATGTACTCCTCTGCACTCTCAGGGCTCAGCTGGGCAGCGGGTGGCCCCACCAGCAGTCAGCGGGGCCGCAGAGCCACCCCGCCGTCCCCCCAGCTCCCACTCGGCAGCTCCGGGTCAGCCACGCACCGCTGCCCTGACCCGGCGCCAGCCCTGCCGACCCAGCCTTAGCCACACGTGTCCCACCCGGACCCTACCAGTCCGGCCTCAGCCCCACGGGGGCAGCCTTGACCGGGGGTCCAGCCGAGGCCCCGCCAATCCGGTCTGGGCCCCTCTGGTGCAGCCCCAGCCCTGACCGGTCTGGCTTAGACAACAAAGGCACAGCCGGCACGGTCCGGGCCCGGCCTTTACCCCAAGTCCCCCAGCCAGACAGCGCCGTGCCGAGTTTCACAACGTACGACAGCTGTTAGAAGCGCGAGGGGGCGGCACCCCCCCCATGCTGTTTCCGCCTGGAAACATTCCCACAGCCGTTCATCTCCCACTCCCTGCCCTCCCACGGTTGTGGTTTTACTGGTTTAAAAGATGTGACCAGGAGGGGCGCCTGAGTGGCTCAGTCGGTTGAGTGTCCGACTTCGGCTCAGAGTCTGTGAGTTCGAGCCCCACGTCTGAGCTGTTAGCACAGAGCCTGGAGCCTGCTTCGGATTCTGTGGCTCCCCCTCTCTCTGCCCCACCCCTGCTCATGCTCTGTCTCTGTCTCAAAAATAAATAAAAAACCATTAAAAGAAATTTGGGGCGCCTGGGTGGCTCAGTCGGTTGAGCATCCAACTTCAGCCTAGGTCATGATCTTGCAATTTGTGAGTTCGAGCCCCACGCTGGAGCCTGGAGCCTGCTTCGGACTCTGTGTCTCCCTCTCTCTTTGCCCCTCCCCTGCTCATGCTGTGTCTCTGTCTCAAAAATAAAAACATTAAAAAAAATTAAAAATAATAAAGAAACAGAAGGGGGGGATGCTTGGGTGGCTCAGTCAGTTGAGCATCCGACTTCCACTCAGGTCATGATCTCACGGTTCAGTTCGTGAGTTTGAGCCTCACGTCGGGCTCTGGGCTCACAGCTCGGAGCCCGGAGCCCGCTTTGGATCCCGTGTCCCCCTCTGTGTGCCCCTCTGCTGTTTGTGCTCTGTCTCTTGCATTGTCTCAGAAATAAACGTGAAAAAAAAAAATTTTAAAGATGTGACCAGGAGACGTGGTGAGCTCGTGGGCACCTGTCTATCCAGTTAGATCAAAAGCTCCGTGCAGGCAGGGACTGTCTTTGTCACATGCTGTCCCAGCACTTGTCTCAATGCGAGACATGCAGCAGGTGCTGGCAAATTATTTGGAGGGAAAACAAATCGCCAACGAGAGCCTTGCCCGCCTCCCGTCTGTCGGGTGACACCCCTCGAGGGGCCAGTGTCCCAGTAAGCCGGCGCTGGGAACCTCGTGAAGCGGCCTCTCGCCGCTCGGTCCCGCCCCACCCCAACAGGTGTACCTTGAGGAAGCGCCGGTAGCCCCGCACGGCCGTCTCAGGTAGTGGGTGTGAGCGCAGGAAGCGCAGGTACAGGGGCCAGATGCGAGAGTGCTGCGTGATGGGCAGTGCCCGGAGAGCGCGGTCGAAAGTGCGGCGGGTGTGTGTGATTCGGCCCTGGTCCATCAGGAACTGGCAATAGTCCAGCCACAGCCGTGGCATCTGGAGGCGTGGGGGACGGGCAGGGTCTGAACCGCTGGCGCCACGGCTCGACCACAGAGACGGCACGTGTCCTGTGGCCAAAAATGCAGCAAGACCCGGGACCCCGTCCTCTAGGGCTAATCCAGCTCAACCTCGGGCACACCGAGGCGACAGGACTCCAATCCCCCGGTCCCCGTCCACTTGCACCTCCCCCTCAGCCCTCGCCCGGCCTCTGCCCCCCGCTCCCACCTTGTGCATGAACACAAAGGCCCTCTCGTGGCAGTTGTTGACATCTTCGTAGGCCGGGTCGGTCACGCAGCGATGCTTCACCTGTGCCCGGCGCGCCTTCAGGTATCGGTACCAGAGTTTGTAGCTGGGGAACGCAGGAGGGGCAGACAACGACCGGTCAGCCTCACATACCCCTGGAACCCTCTGCCCTGCGCCGGGAAGTGACTGCAGGACAAAGGGGCCTGGGGAAGGACGGCAAGTCTCAGCATTGGGGGGCACGGGCCAGGACACCAGGGAAGGTGTGCTGAGCCGTCAGGGGACGTACACTTAGTGCCCGAACGACAGCCATCACCTGGGACCTACTGGCCAGTTCCGTTACGGCTAGATTAGGTGGGGTGGGGTGGGGTGGGGGGCTGGGCAGGGCGGCTGGGACCGTTCCCACCTGCAGGGCAGCAGCTTCAGGGCCCGCTCGTACAGCTGATTGAGCCTCGGCTTCGGGGCACCCTGCTTGAACTCAATGTAGCGGAGCCAGCATTTGACGGAGAACTGGTTCCGCATGATTTCCTCCTCGTAGGGGAGGTCCTCTTCCTCCTGCGGGAGCCAGGGAATGGGAAAAGAGAGACCTGAGCTCAGAGCCAGGGCACCAGACACCCACATACCAGGACTCAGGTTTGGATTTCACTCCTCGAAATCTTACTGCCCACAGTCTGACCCGGGTCATCAGACTCCTCAACCACAGGGTTCCGGGCCAGACTTGAGACTGTCATCCAGACACCACTCTTTTGGCCCTCCCAGTCAAGCCACCTACCCTCTGGCCCAGGTCACCAGATTTCTCAGACTGCCCGTCCACTGCCAGGTCTCTCTGGACCTGGACGCCAAGCTTTAACTCCGCACAACACGCCTCTTCCTAAACACCAGGCCTTCAGCATCTCAGGCTCCCACTATCCAGAGCTACTCAGCTGTCCCAGAACTCGGAAAGTGAACACGGAAACCTTATTTGACATGAAGTCAGGAAGCCCTGAAGGGGGCACTCCCATGCCTACCATCTCTTTGTCAATTGCAGGCCCCCGGGCGCCCCCCCCCCCCCGCAGGAAGAAGGGCACCTTGCGTTCCCAACAGAAAGCAGCTTACTTTACTACCCCAGCAAGATTTTCTCCTTGCCCGGCAACAGCCCAGCCAATGAGAAACCGCCACAACTCAGCCAATGAGAAGCCATCACCACCCTGAACTATCACTTTCACCTAACAGATTTTCCTTCAAACCGGCCCCTCCTAGTTTACTCCTTTTTCTCTATAAAGTGACGTTACTTGGGCACCCAGGTGGCTCCGTTAAGCGTCCAACTTTGGCTCAGGTCATGACCTCACGGGGTGTAAGCTGGAATGCTGCATCAGGCTCCGTGCTGACAGCAAAGAGCCTGCTTGGGATTCTTTTCCTCACTTTGCCCCTTCGGCACGTGCACGTGCTCTCTCAAAACAAACAAACAAGTTTTAAAATAAAATAAAGTGATGCTCCTCTCCTTTGTTCTCCGACTTGCCTTCGGTTTTGCCATAGCTTGCATATCCTGAATTAAAATTCCTCTGCCGTTCCTAAATAAACCCACTCTGCTGATAAAATCACTGGCAGTTTTATTTTCCAAGTCGACAGAAGCTAGACCTTTACATCAGAAGGAGAGGTGTGGACCAAACCCCAAGCCTCCCCAATACGAAACACCAAACACCTGTGAAGATGCTAGGCCTCTACACACACACCTCACACATACTGCTGGTTCAGCCCCAGGCCACCACAACACACATCACAATACAGCAAGTCAAATGAATTTTCTGGTTTCCCGACACACATAAAAGTTGTGTTTACACTGCAGTCTATTAAATTTGCATTGGCATTATGTCTAAAAAGTGTTATAACTCGATTAAAAGATACTTCCTTGCAAAAAAAGTGCTAACCACTACTTGAGGTTTCAATGAGTTGTAATCTTTTTTGCTGGTGGAGGGTCTTGCCTCAAGGGTGATGGCTGCTGACTGATCAGGGTGGTGGCTGCTGAAGGTTGGGGTGGCTGTGGCAATTTCTTAAAATAAAACAAAATAAAGCCTGCCACATCAACTGAATCCTGCCGCCACGAACAACTTCTCTGTAGTATGTGACTCGGTTTTTGACAGCACTTGAAAAAAATTGTTTTTGTTTATTTCTGAGAGTGAGAGAGAGAGCACAAGCGGGGGAGGGGCAGAGGGAGAGGGAGACACAGAATCCGAAACAGGCTCCAGGCTCCGGGCTGTCAGCACAGAGCCCGACGCGGGGCTTGAACTCAGAACTGAACTGCAAGATCACGACCTGAGCCGAGGTCGGGCGCCCAACGGAACCACCCAGGTGCCCCATCAGTTTGACAGCATTTTACCCACAGCAGGCCTTCTTTCCAAATTGGAATCCTCTCCAACCCTGCTGCTGCTTTGTCAACTAAGTGTAGGTCATATTCCCTCTGTGTCTTCTCCGCACTGGGAGCAGCTCTCTGGCCACAGCCCCTCATCCTCTGAAAATGTCCGCCTGTGCAAAGTTCGTCTCCGCCCCCTCCTTGGTCAGGAGCACCTGTCAGCTGTTGAGCCGATCACTGTCTGCAGTGGCATTAAAACCCCCAGAGACACTGACAGATGAGAGCCTCAGCAGCTGGGCAGCCCCACGTCCCCTGACCTCACTTATTCCTAGCCGCAGTTTCCAAACCAGTGTTGCTTCAAGGGACATCGACACAGCAGCCAAGTTCATTGGGACTAGGGCTGCCACAGTTGGGGTGGCTGGCTCTGGGGCTGGAATTGGGACTGTGTCTGGGAGCCTCATCACTGGTTATGCCAGGAAGCTCTCTCTGAAGCAACAGGTCTTCTCCTCCACCATTCTGGGCTTTGCCCTCCCAGAAGCCACAAGGCTCTTCTGCCTGATGGCGGCCTTTTGTATCCTCATCGCCATGTGAAGGAGCCATCTCCACCTCCCGTAAGTGTTTCTCCTGTGTTTCGTCTGCCCTGTGCGTTCCTTTTCCTATACTTCCCCAGGAAGCCTGGGGAAAGTGGTTGGCTCAGGGTTTGACAGAGGAAAGACAAATACTGTACTAACAAGAACAAAATCGTTTATGTCACATTCTAGAAGCTCTGTTGCCATTTCAACAATCTTCACAGCATCATAACCAGTAGATTCCATCTTGAGAAACCCCCTTTTTTTTTTTGCTCATCCATAAGAAGCAACTCCTGGCTGGGATGCCTGGGTGGCTCAGTCCGTTGGGCGTCTGACTTCGGCTCAGGTCATGATCTCGCAGTCTGTGAGTTCAAGCCCCGCGTTGGGCTCTGTGCTGACAGCTCAGAGCCTGGAGCCTGCTTCGGATTCTGTGTCTCCCTCTCTCTCTGCCCTTAACCCACTCACATTCTGTCTGTGTGTCTCTCAAAAATAAACGTTAAAAAAAATTTTTTTAATGAGACTTTTTTTTTTACATTTTTAAAAAATTTACTTATTATTGAGAGACAGAGAGACACAGAGCATGAGCAGGGGAGGGGCAGAGAGAGGGGGAGACACAGAATCCGAAGCAGGCTCCAGGCTCTGAGCTGTCAGCACAGAGCCCAACGTGGGGCTTGAACTCACAAGCTGTGAGATCATGACCTGAGCTGAAGTCGGATGCTTAACCGACTGAGCCACCCAGGTGCCCCAAAACGTATTTCTTAAATAATAAGACTTGAAACGGTAGGGGCACCTGGATGACTCAGTGGGTTAAGCGTCTGATTTCAACCCGGGTCATGATCTTACAGCTCATGGGTTCGAGCCCCGTGTCGGGCTCTGTGCTGACAGCTCAAGAGCCTGGAGCCTGCTTCGGATTCTGTGTTTCCCTCTCTCTCTGCCCCTCTCCTGCTCATGCTGTCTCCCTCTCAAAAATACATAAACATTAGGCAAAAATTGTTTTTAAAAAATTGAAATTACCCTCTGATACATGGGCTACAGAAAGGATGTTATGTTAGCAGGCGTGAAAACAACATTAATCTCATTGTACATCTCCATCAGAGCTCTTGGGTGACCAGGTACATCGTCATGGAGCAGCAACATTTTGAAAGAAATCTTTTTTATGAGCAATAGGCCTCAACACTGGATTTAAGATATCTAGTAAATAGTGTTCTAAACAGACATGCCATCATCCAAGCTTTGTTGTTCCACTTACATAACACGAAACGGATTTAGCTTAATTCTTTTCTTTTTAATTTTTTTAACGTTTATTTATTATCGAGAGACAGAGAGACACAGAGCACGAGCAGGGAAGGGGCAGAGAGAGGGGGAGACACAGAATCCGAAGCAGGCTCCAGGCTCTGAGTTGTCAGCACAGAGCCCGATGCAGGGCTCGAACTCATGAACTGTGAGATCATGACCTGAGCCGAAGTTGGTCGCCTAACCAACAGCCACCCAGGCGCCCCTGATTTAGCTTAATTCTTAAGGGCCCTAGGCTTTTCAGAATGCTATAGGAGCACTGGCTTCCACTTCGAGCCACCAGCTGCATTAGCCGGACAACAGAGTCAGCCTGTGCTTTGAAACGCTGAGGCCAGGCAGTGACTCCTCCTCTCCAGCAATGAAAGTCCTGGCAGGTCTCTTCTCCCAACAGAAGGCTTTCCCATTTCTATTAAAAGTCTGTTCGGTCTGTGCAGTCACTTCATTAACTATCTTAATGAGATCTTGCGATCGACTTGCCACAGATGGCTACATCAGCACTCGCTCCTTCATTTGCACTTTTGTGATGGAGACGGCTTCTTTCCAAAAACCTCAAGAGCCAACCTCTGTTAGCTTCCAAGTTGTGTTCTTCAGCTTCCTTACTTCTCTCAGCCTTCGCAGAACCGAAGGGTTAGGCTTTGGCTGAATGAGACTTTGGCTTAAGGGGATGCTGTGGCTGGTGTGATCTTCTATCTAGACCACTGAAACTTTCTTTGTAACAGCAAAGGGCTGTTTCGCTTTTTTTTTTTTAATCATTCATGTGTCCGTCACTTCTAATCTTCTCCAAGAACTTTTCGTTTGCATTCACAATTTGGCTATTGGTGCCAAAGGCCTAGTAGCTTTCAGCCCCTCTCAGCTTGCAACGTGCCTTCCTCATTAAGCTTAATCATTTCTAGCTTCTGATTTCAGGTGAGACGGGTGACTCTTCCATTCACTTAAACACTTAGAGGCCACTGTAAGCTTAATAATTTCAAAGTGGTTATGTCTGAGGGAGTAGGGCGGCCCAAGGAATAGCCTATGAAGCCATCCCAACACACACAACAATTATTAACTTCCCGGTTTTACATGCGTGTGGCTCTTGACGCCCCAAAAGTCATGAAAAAGTATGAAATACTGTGAGATTACCAAAACGTGACACAGAGACATGAAGTGAGCAAATGCTGCCGGAAAATGGTGCCAACACACTTACTTCATGTAGTGTTGCCACAAACCTTCAATTTGTGTTTAAGAAAGAAAGAAGAAAAAACCCCACAGTAGCTATAAAGTGCAATGAAAGGTCGTATGTCTGTGCTCCAGATACCAAGTCTTGGGACTCTTCAGAATCCCAATGGCCACTGCCTGACCACAGTTGACTCCACAGTTCTCCTAATCCAGACAGCAAACCTTCGTTCCACAAACTACAACGCTCAGGACTTGACCTAGGCCGTTACTCAGAGCACCAAGGCTTTACCACAGAAACCAGAACCCCGGCCTGATCACTATGCCTTAATTCCAGACTCCGGACTTCTACAAGATTTCGCTATGCGATTCCCCTCCCCCACCCCCTCCCGCGCGCTCCTATTTCCACCAAAGGTCCGGACGCCAGGCCCTGAACCTCGACTGCAACTCTTAACTCAGACCACTTGGACTCCACTGCCAGACTTTTGCTCCTGGACACCCTGGTCCGTAGGTCCTGCCCTCGGGCGGACAGAGCTTTGGCCCAGACACCCCAGGCCCCGAACCCCTGAAGTATCCAAGCCCAGGTTCTCCCACGCGGGCCACCCCCGGCCCCGCCGCGGACTCACGAAAACAAGGTCCGGCCGCTCCGGCCGCGAAAGACGCGCCATCACCACCATTTTCCTGGCTCTCCAGACGCGGGCAGAAGTCGCGTTATAATGACGTCTCCCGCTGAAGGCCCGCCCCCCAGGGCCAGACCTATTTCCTATTGGTTGAACCTTTTCCGACCGAGCGGACGACGTTTGTTGACTTTCGCGTGGACGACTCCAGGGACCGGAAGCAGAGAAGAGGCTCCCGAAGATGACGTCATCTTGAAAGCTCCTCGACCAATCAGCTTCAGTAGTGGAGCCCGCGAACGCCCAGTGAGCTGCTGTCTTGCTGGAGGGTTGACCTTGGGCGGAAGCGGCTTTGTAGCCTAGGAGAAGCGAGATGGGGGTGAAGCTGGAGGTGTTTCGGGTCAGTGATCTTCGGAGCAGATGGGCGGCTGGGTTCTTCCCGGATCTGACGAGGAGGCTCTGAAAAGCGGGGATTCCAAGAGAGAGGGAAATCTGAGGAGACAGCTTCTGAGTTTTGAGAGGGGTCTTTAGGGTCGGAAGCCTAGAGGAGGGGGCGCCGGGTTAGGGGGCTCTGGGAGGGTTGGTGGGAGGAAGGACCTCTGAGAGGAGTGATCTGAGGAAGAGGTTCCAAGAAGGAAGGCTCCAGACGCTTGGGGAGCTCGTGGGGCTCTGGGTGGCATGTGTGTTTCTGATAGGGAGACGCCTATGTTTAGAGAAATAGACTAAATGTAAATAGTGAGGCCTCCTGGGTTTGGGGGTGTTTCAGAGATCCGACGAACGGGTGGGTAATGAGGCCTCGGGCAGATGCTTTTGATTGTAGTACGAACTTTTGTATTCTGAGTCGGGTGCGTGTGCGTGTATGTATCTTTCTCTGAGAAGGAGTCTAACCCTAACCCTAACCCAGACTCGGAGGGGGCTTTGAGGTCTCTTAAATTATTACTATTATTATTATTATTATTATTATTATTATTATTATTAGGGGTCTAGGCTTTTAGGTGTGAGGCTTCTGTACCCTTGGTGGGAGTTCAGGGGTCCTTGGGGGTCCCGAGGAGGTCCCTCGCTCTGCGGGAGGATGGTCCTCCAGGCTCTGAGCAGCCTGTGCACACTGCGGAAGGGGTTTAATCCCTGGCTCTGTTCATTTACCCCCTGCCCTTCTAGATGACACTCTACCTCACCTTCCCTGTGGCTATGTTCTGGATTGCCAATCAGGCCGAGTGGTTTGAGGATTATGTCATACAGCGCAAGGTGGGCATAGACGAGAATATTCACGGGCTCATTCCAGGGGGTGGGAGAGAGCGTGGGGCACCAACCTGCTGGGGAGCAATGTTTGCCTTCTACGAACCGACCCTGCCCTGGGTGGGGGGGTCTCCGGAAGCTCCTGGCTCCTGCTTCCAGCTGTTACTTTGTCCCCACAGAGGGAGCTGTGGCCACCTGAGAAGGAGGACCAGGTAAGTAACATACTCTTCTGCCTCCTGAAGGGATGGGGGTGCCTGGGTCCCTGTGACCATAATGGGTTTGAGTGAAAATTTTACCCCCAGTCATGAAGAAGGAGAATTGAGAGCAGAGGGGCATATGGTTTCCTTAGTGCCCTCTTCCTGGATGAAACCGATCCCACTTAGACCCTGGTTGTAGTTGGCACAGGGCTTCCAGTGTAGACGATGAACTCTGAAGCTGTGGCCTAGGGGAGTAGGGGGCAGGCCGGGTGGTGGGATCGGGGTCCAGGCCCCTGAGGTGTGTGCCCTCTTCCCCCTTCCTTCCCGTTCCACCCCCAGCGCCGAGAGCTAGAAGAATTCAAAGAGAGGATACGGAAGCAGCGGGAGGAGAAACTCCTTCGTGCCGCCCAGCAGAGCTCCTGAGTCCTAGCCCCTCCACCCACGAAATAACACACACGCGGTTCCTTGTTTCTCGTGGAAGTGTTTTATTGTCTGCTTTTAGGGGCCAAGTAGGGCCCAGGACGTGTCAGGCCCTCAGGGGGCTTGGGTCTGGGGCTGGGGGCTGCTGTTCCGACGGAAGCTGAGAGCACTCGGATCTTGAGGGGTGAGGAGGGGTTGGGGGCTGAGCGTCCCGGCTCGTTTCTGCATTCCGTCCTGCAGATGAAGAGGGGTCAGTGAGAGGGAGGAACTTTTCAAGTTTACTTACTTATTTTACAGGAAAGACAGACAGTGCAAGTTGGGGAGGGCAGAGAAGAGGGGTCAGGGAGAGAGAGAATCCTAAAGCAGGTTCCACACTGTCTGCGCAGAGGCCGATTCGGGGCACGAACCCATGAACCGCAAGATGATGACCGGAGCCAAAATCAAGAGTCAGACGCCTAACCGACTGAGCTGCCCAGGCGCCCCTTTTTTTAACTTTAAAAAAAAGTGTACATGTGTGCATGCCAGTGAAGGGGGGCAGAGGGAGAGGGAGAATCTTAAGCAGGCTCCCATGCCCAGCGCAGAGCCCAACGGGCTCGATCTCATCACTGTGAGATCATGACCTGAGCTGAAATCAAGAGTCGGGGGCTTATGGAGGCTCTGAAAAGGGGGGATCCCAAGAGAGAGGGAAATGACCGGCTAAGCATCTGACCTTGGCTCGGGTCATCATCTCACAGTTCATGAGTCACAGCCCCACACCGGGCTCTGTGCCAACAGCTCAGTCTGGAGCCTGCTTGGGATTCTGTGTCTCCCTCTCTCTCTGCCCCTCCCTCGCTCGTGTTCTGTCTCTCTCCAAAATAAATAAAGGTTAAAAAAAATAGTGAGTCGAGGACTTAAACGACTGAACCACCAGGCACCCCCATCTCCCAGCCTCTAGGCACCTTAGTTACTCAACACTTAGGGTGGTATTTGGGGTTTTGATCAGCACCCAGGCTGGTGTGATTTTGTGTGTCCTAGACACACAGGAGTGTATGGATGCGTGTGTCCTTGGTATGAGTGCCTGTGCCCTCTTCCTTGGAGGGAACTTCCCCAGGGAGGGGGGCTGTTCATTGTCCTCTCAGACACCCTGAGACATGGAGGCAGGAGTCGCGAGTTCCAGCCATGGCTCTGACATTAACGTGCCCCCGGCCTGACCTTGGGCCCCTCCCAGCCCCATCGGGGAGAGCCTTTGTCATCCCACCTGAAGCTGGGTATTGGATTGACCAGGGTCCTGTGACTGGCAGGGACATAGGGTGGCACTCTTACCAGGCACTCATCCCTAGGGGGCAAGTCATGGGTAGGTGAGGGTGAGGCCCCATTTCCTCCTGGCTGGGGGGTGGGAGGCAGGGTCTCGGCTCAGCCCCAGCAGGAGGTCACCTACCTTGGGGCCTATGGGCTGGAAGCCAGGCAGGGTGCTGACTGTCACACGCTGGTCATCCATACGGCGGCCCTGGGTACTGGCCAGCATGTCCATGAGACTGTCCATCTCGGGTGCAGGGCCACTCTCTGTGTTAAGCAGAGGCATGTGGGGATGAACGTATGCGCAGACTGCAGGGGATGCGGCCCAGCTGAAGCCCCCAGCCTGCCTCTTCACCCCCACTCGTGCTCTCTAGGAAACACGCTCGTCTCTCCCCCCCCCTCCCCGCCCCGTCCCTTGCCCTGGGTTCCCAGGTGCTGTCGCAGATTCTTGCCCACGGGCCCCCCAGACGGCCACTTCCCCGTACCCCTACGGCCTGCCCTGTTCGTGCCCCCCCAGACATCACACCGCTCCCATGCACCCCCTGCCCTCTCTCACGGCTCTCGGAGGCCGGGCCCGGCCCCGCCTGCAGTGAGCACCGCTGCTCCTCCATCCGGTCGCCCTGCACGTGGGTCAGCAGGTTGAAGAAGCCCTCCTGGTCTGGAGAGCCAGCCTGGGGGACAGACACGCTCAGTCCAGCCGGCCTCTCAGCTGGGAACCCCTCCCCTCCCCTCCCCGGCTCTCACCATGGTCCCGCCGACGTGCTGCTCTGCAGACCTGCTCAGAATGAGACCTGAGCCTCCTTCCCGAGCCCGGCCCCCGCCCCAGGGGCCCGGCCAGCGGGGCCACTTCACGTGGTGCCGCCTCAAGGGAGAGGCTGCGGGTGCCAGCATCCTGACGTCCTAAATTGGGGCCTGACGGCAGGGGAGCCTGGGGGCTGGGATGCGGGCCAGGGAAACATATGAGGGGCTGCCCCCAAATCTGCATCTCCCACCTCACAGGGGTCGGCACTGAGAGCCCCGACCCCTGCCCTGGGGCTGGACTAGGCACGTGGACCCTCGTGCCCACCAGCACTTCCTCGGGCCATGGCAACTGGGTCAGGGGTCCCAGGAGACCTGCCTGCTAATTAGGTGCCCTACAAACTAATTAGTCTTGTCATTCACAGGCCCTTGAGTTGGGGGTGGGTGGGGGTGTGCTTACCTTGACGCAGGGGCCTGAGCTCCCGTCCACCTTCTCTTCCTGGTCCATCATGGTCCCCGCTCCCCTCCCCTGGGTCTCCCTCTCTGCTGGCCTCTAACCCGGCCCTGTGCCGGAGAAGGCTTTTTAAAAGATTGTGACGTGGGGAGAGCGGATACCCAGCCCCAAATCCCCAGCTCACGCCCCATCTGCTCCCACCCAGGCTTAAGCCCCATAAAGATGATCCAGATCATTGTTTTTGCAAAAGGATGCCGGCGCTGCTGTGGGGGTAGGAGGCAGGGGGACCCGGGTTTGGACCTCGCCCAGCAGGATTCACTGGGCCACAGGGCCTCTCAGGTGGGGCTCAACAGCAAGCCAGAGCAGCGTCCCCATGGTGGGGAGCGGGGACTGGCTGGCCCCATCGGGAGAGCACGGGCCACCAGGGCGGCTCGGGCAGGACGTGGAGCCCCCCAGTGGGAAGCAGTGCAGGATGGCATCAGCCTGCTGGAGGGGCGGTTGTCTCCTGCAGGTGCCGGGGGAAGAAGCTGGACCCCGGGACCACTGAGGTGCCGCCAGGCAGACTGGCTCCTTCTGTGTCTCCAGGCCACGCCTCCTGGTCACTGGCCCTGGTTCCGGCTGCCCACCACAGGCCCTGAGACAAGAAGGTCTGGGATTTCCTGTCCTGTCGCCAGTGTCAGGTTGAGCTGTCTCCTGTGATCTGTCATCTCAGTGCCTGGGGACCGGAGGCAAGGAGGAAAGTCCCTGCCCCCTCCCCCAAGCAGCTATGGCTTTCTTTCAGCGCCCTGGGAGAGGATGCCACTGGGAGGGTGTCACTGGCACCCCATCCCCTCCCCAAGATGCCTTTCTGGAAACCAGTTAAGATTTCTTCTTGGAATAAATGGGCCACACCGTCCCCACACCTCCCTAAGCGCGAAGCTTGGTCCTCCTCCCCAGGCAGCACCCCCCTCCCCACCTAGGGCCCACGTCTACACCCCCTCCACAGCCCCAAGTCCTCGATGCCAACAGGATGCCCTGCTCCTCCACGGATGTACTGGTCTTCTGGAGCCGCCTTGACAAAGTCACAAACTGGGTGGCCGAGAGCAACAGACATTGTCGTACAGCCTGAAGTTGAGGTGTGGCAGCACCATGCTCTGGAACGTGTGTGTGTGTGTGTGTGTGTGTGTGTGTGTGTGTGTGTGTGTGTCCTTCCTTTCCTCTCCCCGGGTTCTGGTGGTCGCAGGCAGCCCTTGGTGTTCCCGGGCTGGGAGCTGCAGGACTTCAAAGTCTGCCTCTGTCATCACACGACATTCCTCTGTCCTTGTCTGCACAAGGCCGTCATAAGACAGGACACCAGTCACATTGCATAAAGGCCCACCCCTACTGCAGTGTGACCTCCTCTTAACTAATTGCATGCGCAACGACTCCATTTCCAAATAAGGTCACAATCTGAGGAACTAGAGGTTAGGGCTTCAACCTTTTGTGGTGGCGGAGGGTGGACAGGATACCATGCAGCCCATAAACAGCCGGGCACCCTGGTCACTCTCACAGTGTATAGTAGGAGGTGGTAGGCCCTACAGACTTTCACCCCCAGGGGACAGGCTGAGAGGCTGGGGTGGGGGGTCTCCCGGTCTCCCAACAACTCCCTTTGCCCCTGCAATCCATCCTTCCCCTCCGGAGCTGCAGGGACCCCCTCCTTCCCCTGCTCAGAACTCAACCTTGGCCTCCATTGTCCTCAGGAGACAACTCAAACACCTCCGAGTAATGGAATGTTCTAAAATCGGGGGTGGGTGCGCATCTCTGCGTCTGCTACAAGGCATTGAATTGTCCAGTCTCAGTGACTGACGTGTGTGGTAGGTGAATGATCGCTCAATAAAGCTTTGAAAGAAAGAAAAAGAGAACAGGGAAGGGAGGAACAGAGGGAGGAAAAAATGAAAGAAAGCCCCAAAGCCCCACGTAGAGTAACCAGCCATCCCGGTTTGCCCGAGACCGTCCCAGTTTTAGGGCTGGAAGTCCTGTGTCCGGGGAACCTCTCAATCCCAGGCAAATCGGACAGGCTTAGTCCTATCTTGTCCCACGACAAGTGACAAGTCGAGCCCTCTGCAGTCCCTCCAAGCTCACCTCCCTCCCTCTGCCCCTCGAGACACACCCCCTGCTTCTCTCTGCCTGGACCGCTGCAGAGCTGCTTCGTGATGTCGTTCAGGTTAAATCTAAAGGCCACCCTGTCAGGGTACCCCTCTGGTGGAGAGAGTTATTTTCTCTCCACCTTCCATTCAACTTTAAGCGCCACCTGGCAGACCCGAGAGTCATTCATTGCCACCTTTCCCGTGTAAGTGGCAAAGGGCCAGGTGCCAGACCAAGCCTCGAGAAACACGGCCAAATGAAGGACCCAGTTCTGGACTCTGCGTTCACACACGTGCATCACGCTTGACGTCTGGGACCTCTTTTGCACGGGTGCTGCTGCCTGTGCCCTCTGTGTGACAAGGTGGCCGCCCTTCGCTGGCGCACAGCAGGAGCAGGCCGCGAAATTTCAGGTCACGTGTGAATCGCGTGTGTGTGTGTCAGCGTGCAAGGGGTTGAGCGTGCCTCCAAACCCACGAAGTCATCAGCCGATGAATGCGATGAGCGGCCTATGAGGGTGTGTGTGCCCCTGGTGAGGGCCAGGCTATGAGACAGGCAGTCCTCCCGGGACAGAGTCCTGGGGTTCAGATCCCAGCGGGCCTGTTCGTCACGTGGCCTTGGACAAGGGCCCTGCTGAGCCGCGGCTTCGCCGTCTATACCGCACTCCCCCCACCCCACCCCCCCGTCAGGGTTTCTGAGGGGACTGGGTGAGACTCTGGCACGGGCCCTTGGCACACAGTAGGTGCTGGCTTAGCCTCAAGCCTCCCTCCAGGCCTCCTCCTGAGTTTATCAAATGCTGTCCAGCCGGCTGCTGCACTCTGGGGGACGGAAGGCAAGTGGGTCACAGGCGTATGGCCCCCGCGGCGCCGGCTGGGCACACAGCATCCGTCAACCACGGAGAAACTTCTGGCAGGGTGGTGGCTGTGTCTGGGGAGGATTAAAGCGTTGCTCCCCGGCGATCCCGCGCTCTCGCCGCACACGAGCAGGGAAGGTGCGTCTGAGCTCACGTCGGTGCGCGTCGTCGGGGTGTGCCCCTCGAGGGACTTCACACGCGTCTGCGGGGGACACCCCTGCCGGCTAGGCGAGGTACACACCTTCCTCCCCGAGGACCGAGGGGGGGGCGGGGCCGGCCCAGCAGGGCGGGGTCCACGTGGGTGACGCGCGGGGCCACGCCCCCACCTTGGGACAGACCCGGAAGCGGCCGTGGCGCCCCTAGGGGAAGATGGCGCCCTCGGGGCTGAAGGCGGTGGTGGGGGAAAGTGAGTGCGTCTCCCGGGGAGCGGGGGCCAGGGGCGCACGAACCCTGGGACTCGGGCGGCGGGGACCTGGCGGCCGGGCTGGGCGTCGAGCACCTGATCCTCGAGGGGGCGGGCGGGACCTTGGTCCTGCGGGGCGTCCCCGCTCTCCGGTGCCGGAGCGGAACAAAGTTGGGAGGCTGGACTCCGGGGGCTCAAGGGGACCGGGCTAGGCGTGGCCGTAGACAGGCACCAGGGCTCGCACTCCTGGACCCCCTAGGGTGCCGGCAGGGAGAGGGCACAACTGGACGCCCAGACTGCCGCGTCTCTGAGCCTGGCAAAGTCCGGGGGGCTGGACTCTTGGACTGGGGCCGGGCTGAGTGCGCTGGTCGACGACCCCAGGTGGTGTGAGAGCTCAGGGGACGTGGTCAGGCCCATGCCCAGGCCCAGGGGTGAGGGACGCCGGGTCCCCCACGATCCTCATGCGGCGTGGGGACTCGGGCGACTGGGCCGCGTGGGTCTGGGATCTTGGGAGAGGGGTGGAGGTCGTCCCCTCCCCCACCTCGGGTAGTTCCGGCCTCAGCACCTCCTTCCTGCTCCTTCCGCCCTGTCGGTCCTGATAACAGTGGACATGACCCTGTGGGCAGGCGGGGCCGCCCTGTCCCTTCTCCCTCCTCCCCCCGCTAGGCAGGGCCGACTATGGCTCAAACCCCAGCACCCCAAGCAACAATCGGAGCCTTCTCCACAGGGGTTAATGCGGAGAGGGGAAACCACTGGTTCCATTTTACAGATGAGGGAACTGAGGCTGGAGGTCGGGCAATGGGGTGACCACAGCTAGGCCTGTCTCAGAGCAGGGAGCCAGGGGTTCTTCAGGGAAACCGATGGAGGTGGGGCGGGGGTCTGGCTGCAACGTCCCCACCCAGAGAACCCGAGGTTGTCGATGGGGAGGCGAGATCCCGGCTCTGGAGGGAGGTGGACCGTATGTGAGCGCTGGCTTCTCAGTTATTTGTTCATCTGACGTGTATTTATCGAGTGGCCACTTAGCCACTTGGGGCTGCGGGTGCTTAGACTAGTCACTTGTTCTCTCAACGTGTTTCCCTGCCTGTAAACCGGGGGTGACACCAGGGGTGACCTCACAAGACTGAGGACAGAAGTAAACAGGAGTGGAGGTGGAGGCCCAGCCCCGACGCCCAGAAGGCTCGGGGGCTTGTTGGGGCCAGAGAACCCAGCATTCTGAGCCCACCCTACTTCCCCTGCAGAAATTCTGAGTGGAGTCATCCGGAGTGTCAAAAAGGATGGCGAGTGGAAGGTATGGGGTTGGCAGAATGCCTCGTCCAGGCCCCTGTGGGGGGCCCTGACTGTGGGACCCACAAGAACTCCGGGAGGAGGCTGCTGGTCCCTGGGGTGGGGGTGGGGGGAGGGTCTGGGACAGGGTGGGGGTGGGTGGGGGGTCCTGGGTCCTCCCATCCAGCCAGCTCGTGCAGCCGCCGGCCCTGCTCACACTACCCTAGCCCCACCGCAGCCTCTCCTGCCCGCTCCTCTGTCCCTCAGTCCGTCTGTCCATCCGTCCGGACAGGTACTCATCATGGACCACCCGAGCATGCGTATCCTGTCCTCTTGCTGCAAGATGTCAGACATCCTGGCTGAGGGCATTACTAGTGAGTGGACACCCCCACCCCATGCTGCCCAGATGGGACCTAAAGTATTGGATCCCCGAAAATTGTTCAGAACTCCCAAGTGCGCAGCACCCTGCATAGACAGCCCTTCCCCGTCCTCGGTGTGGGAGCCTGTGGCAGGCGGACCTCCCGTGCAGGACTCCTCAGCTGCGACTCCTAAGGGGTCAGCCTCCCTGACTCTGCACCCCCTGTGTGTGGAACCCCGTGTAGGACCCCAGGGTGAACTCAGTGTGAGCCTCTCGGAGCGTGTAACTTTCTGTGGGGGATCCCTGGGAGCCTGGCCGTGAACTGAGACGTGCAGAACCCTGCCCAGTAACTCTTAGCTGTGTGACCCACGGGCAGGTACCTCCCCTTTAGGTGCCCGAGGGAGTACAGCATCCCCTGCCCTAGCATCCAGCCCTCTTGCCCATGTGTCCAACTCTCCCGAGTCCGAGATGCTCCGTGAACCCTGGCCCCAATGCCAATGTCCCTTTCTCTGTTCTACTAGTTGTCGAAGACATTAACAAACGGCGAGAACCTGTCCCCAGTTTGGAGGCCATTTATTTGCTCAGCCCCACAGAGAAGGTGCCTATGCGAGCTAGTGTGTGTGTGTGTGTGTGTGTGTGTGCGCGCGCGCGCGTGTGTGCGCACGTGCTGGGGGACAGGCAGTGGCTGGGGGGCCGGGGCGGGGGTCCGGAGGGGGGGCAGGGCCAGGCTTGGACAATGTCCTGCCTTCCCCAGTCAGTACAGGCCCTGATAGCAGACTTCCGGGGGACCCCGACCTTCACCTACAAAGCAGCACACGTCTTCTTCACTGACAGTGAGTGCCGCGGGCTGGGGGCCGGGGGGGGGGGTGTCGGGGCGTAGAGGCCGCTCTGGCCTGATGCCCCCCGCTCGCTCACCCCAGCCTGCCCGGAGCCCCTGTTCAGTGAGCTGGGCCGCTCCCGCCTAGCAAAGGTGGTGAAGACACTGAAGGAGATCGACCTGGCCTTCCTCCCCTACGAGGCCCAGGTACAGCCCAAGCTAGTCCGGGGCTGGGGGTGTGGGGAGGGGGGTAGTCCTTGATCAAACGTCCTTGGTTCCCTCAGAAACGGACACTGAAACAAGGAAAGGGGACATCAGGTCACAAAGGAAAGCTCCTACCACCATGGGCGCCTGGAGTTCCGTCCCAAGGGGCAGCATAGAGCACTATAGAGCACACCTCCGAGGGGTCCTGCCCATGGGGGAGGGGGCTGGGTATGTCTCCGCCTCCTGTTGGTTGGAAGCTGCCCCAGGCCTGTCCCCCGCCCCCCCCCCCCCCCCCCCCCCCCCCGGGCAGAGCAGAGCAGGGAAGCCGCAGGGGGCGGCGGGTGCTGGAGGCTGCGAGCTGGCCAGGTGTGTGCCCACAGCGGCGGCCCTGGCACCTGTGCCCTCGCAGGTGTTCTCCCTGGACGCCCCCCACAGCACCTACAACCTCTACTGCCCCTTCCGCGCGGGGGAGCGGGCGCGGCAGATCGAGGCCCTGGCCCAGCAGATCGCCACACTGTGCGCCACGCTGCAGGAGTACCCGGCCATCCGCTACCGCAAGTGGGGACCCCAGCCCGAGGCCACCCCCGGCCCTGACCCCATCCCACGTGCAGCCTTGAACCTCACTTTTGACCCCCGTTCTGGTCCTCACCCTCACCCGACTCCCATCCCTAAGCCCACCCTTGACCTCCAGCATGTGCCCGGCCCTCCCCAAGCCTAAGCCCCCTTGTCTGCCCACCCCACCCCCAGGGGCCCAGAGGACACAGCTCAGCTGGCCCACGCCGTCCTGGCCAAGCTGAATGCCTTCAAGGCGGACACTCCCAGTCTGGGCGAGGTGAGGGGGCGTGCTGGGGAGGTGGGGGTGAAGCCCCAGCCAAGGGCGACGGGGTCAGTGTCCTCATCCCTGCCAAACCCCCTTCCCAGGGCCCTGAAAAAACCCGCTCACAGCTACTAATCGTGGACCGGGCGGCGGACCCTGTGTCCCCTCTGCTGCATGAGCTGACGTTCCAGGCCATGGCCTATGACCTGCTGGACATCCAACAGGACACGTACAGGTGGGCGGACCCCAGAAACACTGTCCGCCCATCACCACCTGGGTCCCTGGCCCTCAGCGAGCCGCCCTGACCCTCTGTGTCCCGCAGGTACGAGACCACAGGGCTGAGTGAGGCCCGCGAGAAAGCCGTCCTGCTGGACGAGGACGATGACCTGTGGGTAGAGCTTCGGCACATGCACATCGCCGACGTGTCCAAGTGCGTGCACGCGGCGGGCGCCGAGGGTGCGGGCCGCTCTGTCCTGTGCTCCCCGCCCATGTCCCCACTCCCATCCCCTCCTCCCCGTCGTGGGCCAGGTGCGTAGCCTTTGGCTCTGGGTGAGCCCACTGCTCTCAACCGGGCTCCTCAACGTGGGCTGGCACATGGCCCGGTACAGGGACGCGTGTCCCTTGGCTCCCATCCCCCCGGGCTGTGTGACCCCCCCCCCAAATGCCGTCAAACCACAGCCTTGGCGCCAGCCCTCAACCTCATCCCTGCCCGCTGTCACCGCCAGGAGGGTCACGGAGCTCCTGAAGACGTTCTGTGAGAGCAAGAGGCTGACCACCGACAAGGTAGGGGCAGGCCTGCGTCGGGATGGGCAGGACAGTGCCCTGCCCCCACAGAGAAGGGCGGGGCCCCAATCTGTTTGCGGGGTCTGGAGTGGGATCTGGGGTGGGCAGCGCGGGGCCTCACGGCCTCCCTGTCCCCAGGCCAACATCAAAGACCTGTCCCACATCCTGAAAAAGATGCCTCAATACCAGAAGGAGCTGAACAAGGTGAGCGCGGGGGCGGGAGAACCTGGCCCCTCCCCCTCTGCCGCCAGACTCCTGGCTGCGTCTCAGTGCCTGTTACCCCCAACTCCCACATCCCCACCCTCCACCCCGCAGTATTCTACGCACCTGCATTTGGCCGACGACTGCATGAAGCACTTCAAGGGTTCGGTGGAGAAGCTGTGCGCTGTGGAGCAGGTGGGCGTGGGCCTGGGGCAGGGGGCGGGGCCTCGGGGAGGCGGGCCTGTCGTGAGGGGGCCGGGTCTGCAGGGGAGGAGCCTTGTAGGGGTGTGGCCTGCGAGAGGGGTGGATCCCGTGCAGAGGCGGGCCGGGCACATGGGTGTGACCCTGTGGGCAGGTACACAGAGAGGTAGGACCCGGGGTTGGGGCCTGTGGAGAGGTGGGGCCTTGTGAGGGGCGGGACCTGTTGATGGACAGGGATGAAATCTTCGGAGACCCGGTAGTAGGATGAAGCGGGTCCCCAGGGTGCTGCCGAGAACCCTGCGGGTGTCCCAGCCCTGGCCCCGCCCCCCCCCCCCCCCCCTCCGCCCCGCGGCCCGCAGGACTTGGCCATGGGCTCAGATGCAGAGGGTGAGAAGATCAAGGACGCCATGAAGCTGATCGTGCCCGTGCTGCTGGACGCGTCGGTGCCAGCCTATGACAAGATCCGGGCCCTGTTGCTCTACATCCTTCTGCGGAACGGTGGGCTGGGGGAGGGCCCCCGGACACCCCCGTCCACTGGGGTCTGTAATGATCCTGGGATTGTCTCTACCCCATAATTTCCTTGACCTTGGGCCCCCTCCACTCCCCAAGCACACTGGACCCCGCCGATACCCCTCTCGACCCTGGGAACCCCCCTCCGTGAACCTAGGGGAACTTTGATTGACACGAGGGCTCCACTGACACAGGGACCCCCACATCTATGACTCCTCCGAACTTAGCCCCCTCAACTAATTCCAGAGGTTCCCCCATCTGTCCTCTCTGGGATCTCCATCCAGAATTCTGGGATCCTCCTAGCACCTGCCCCAGTGGCTCCCTCGGTCCTGAGGACCACCCCCCCACCCCCCCCACCCCACCCCAAATGCAGGATGCCCCCATCACAGTCTGGGGACCTCCTTCCGCCACCACCCAGCAGCCCCATGGCCACCTTCTGTCCCCCCCGCCCTCCCCAAGCCGGCCCCCCTCGTGAGAATCCCATCTACAGGAGCCCCTCCCTCCCCCGTCCTCTTCCTCCAGGTGTGAGTGAGGAGAATCTGGCCAAGCTGATCCAGCATGCCAACGTGCAGGCACACAGCAGCCTCATCCGGAACCTAGAGCTGCTGGGGGGCACGGTCACCAACCCCGGGGTATGCCGGGAGCAGGCTGTGGGTCAGAGACTGGGCAGGAGGCAAATGTGGGTATGGGGGGGGGGGGGTGCCCGTGAGAGTCAGAACCTGGGTCCCGGGGGGCGGAGGGCACATCATCGGGGCCAGGGCACAGGGTTTGGTGTGGCTCTTGGAGGACAGAGAGGTCTGTGCAGGATCAGGTCTGGGACCGGCGGGCCCCACAGCTGTCATCAGTCTTGGGTCGCATGATAAGCAGGGCAGCGAGGTGTAGTCAGAACCTTGGCCCCGGTGATGGTGTGGGGTGGGGTGTGTGGCCTGAGGCCCCGGTGGACAGACAGCAGGGTCTCGAGCATTGGGATCAGGGCACACGGTCGACCCCGGTCTCTTGGAGGTCTTGGACGACCTCCCACCCAAAACACACACTCAGCAGCCTCCTGCGCCCAGCTGCCTGCCCAGCCGCTCCTGTCTCCCTCTGGCCCTGTGTGTCCCCACCACCTCCCTGACCCTGCCTCCACTGCCGGGGAGGCTCTCGTGTCCCCCTCGCCTTGTCCCTCATCCCCCTCCCAGCCCCTGTCTGTCGCCCTGGGCCCCCGTTTTCTCATCCCCACCTCCTCTCCTTGTCTTTCTCTCTGCCCCATCGCTTGGTCTCATTTCATCCGTACTTCTTTCTCTCTCTCGTTTTCTCTCCTCTCCCTCCCTCCCTTTTCCTTCCCTCTTTCTCCCTCTCCCTGCCCCTTTCTCTCTCCTTCTCTCTCTTTCTTCCCTGTCTCTCTGCTCCTCTGTTCCATTTCTCCATCTTTTTCTCCCGCCCTTCCCCCAAGCCAGACGAGCCCCAGCCCCATCTGGGACCCGCCGCCTTCTCCCCCATCCTCCCACTGTCCCACCACTCCCCCCTCCATCCCACCACCACCTGTAGGGCTCTGGGACCTCAAGTCGGCTAGAACGGAGGGAGCGCCTGGAGCCCACCTATCAGTTATCCCGCTGGACCCCAGTCATCAAGGACGTGATGGAGGTACCACTGGTGGGGCCTGACCTCCCCCTGTGCCCCCCCCCACCCCCGCCAAGTCCTGCCCTTGACTAGGTGGGGGCTCAGTCCTCTTCATGCCATGGTGCTAAGCCTCGGGGCTTAAGGGAATATCCCTCATTATGGGCATCCCTCTGGCATCCGGTCTGCTCTGCCAGGGGAGTGTCCCAAGCTGACATCCAAGTAATTGGGGCCAGAAGGGCACCTCGTGGGGGAGCCCCATTTCCTGTCCGACCGCTGGCTCCTTCCTGTGTCCCCCTCTATTCTCTTCCCCTGCTGTCCCCGCCAAAAGTCCCCTTGCTCCCCCGTAACCCTCCCCACCACCTGGCCCTGCCCATCCCGGGGGCGCAAAACAGCAACAACAAAGAGGACCAGGCCAAGGGGCCTGCCTCCTGCCTGCTCTTCCTCTGGAACCTGGTACCTCTCCCCACTCAGGGCCCAGCAGGCCTCCCCCTCCCATCCCTATGGACTCTGGAGCCTGGACTCCTGGGTCCCCAAGGAACTGCAGATACAGACTTGTGGGTCCCCAAAGGCTAGAGATACAGATGGGGGCTCCTGTCTGCCAGGATCTTGGCCCCTGAACAAACCCAGGGCGGGGGGGGGGGGGGCTCCAGACCCCAGGCCCCATCACCTGAGGCTCCCTCTGTGGCCCCCAGGATGCCGTGGAGGACCGGCTGGACAGAAAGCTGTGGCCCTTTGTGTCCGACCCCGCCCCCACCTCCAGCTCCCAGGCTGCAGTCAGGTGAGGGCCCCAGGGGACACCCCCCCACCCCCGCCCATGTTAGCTGAGGGTTGTGAGGGCGGGCGGAGAGTCTCCTGCCCGGAGACTGACCTCTGCCCTCCTCCCCCTGCACAGTGCCCGCTTCGGCCACTGGCACAAGAACAAGGCCGGTTTGGAGGCACGGGCGGGGCCCCGGCTCATCGTCTATGTCATGGGCGGCGTGGCCATGTCAGAGATGAGGGCCGCCTATGAGGTGACCAGGGCCACCGATGGCAAGTGGGAGGTGCTCATTGGTGAGCAGCCGGGACTGGGGTCCCTGGGTGCTGGGGCTGGACTCCTAGGTGCCTTGGAGGAAGGTGGGGGGGTTGACAGCTGGACTCCCAGCTGGGTCCCCAAAGCCTGGAGCCCACACAGGGCTTTAACCTGCCTGTATCCTGAGCTTCCCGGGGGCTGGCGCCGGGGCTGGGCCTCCCAGGGAGGGGGTCACCTGCAGGCCAGACCCCTGTGTTTCTAAGGACCCCTGTGTCCTCAGAATCAGAGGCTGCTTTCCCAAGGACCTCAGCTGGGGGTCCTGAGACAGTGCCTCCCCCCCACCCCAACCCTCCCTTACTGTCCAGGCTCCTCACACATCCTCACTCCAACCCGCTTCCTGGATGACCTCAAGACGCTGGACCAGAAGCTGGAGGACATTGCCCTGCCCTGACCCGCTCCCCCTCCCCCTCCCCTTCCAGAGAAATAAAATCCTCCCTTCTCTCTGCCAGCCGGTGCCCACCTCGCCTTCTTTCCGAGGGAGCCGTATTGGGCCAGCCTCCCATGGGCCCGCCTCCCTGACCTGTGTCTCAGGACCCAGGACCCAGGACTCATCCCGCCAGATGGCATCTTAAGCCGGGGCCAAGGTTAAGGATTGGGCTCGGTTTGAACACTGGCTCCTTGGCCGACCTGCTGGCTTCTCCGTGCATCCAAAAATCGGGGCCAGTGATGGCAGCGGCTTTGCAGAGGAGATAAGGGACGGTGCCAGAAAGCTGATAGCAAAACAGTGTGACAGCTGCTGTTCCTCCACTGTCACTAGAGTTATCTTGGCGGCTCTGATGGGACTCTTAGTGTTATTAAGCAGAACGGACCCCGCATCCTGCCCCCCCACCCCCCGCCCCCCGGGAACTGTCTTCCTGAGACCTGGAGCCGTACAAGGCTTGGGGGCTTCTCCAGCTCCTGGGATCAGAGTCGTCTTCGGTGGGAGGACAGGCACACGGCAAACCGTGCCCGCTTCCCACGGGTGTTCAGAGGGTACACGAGTGTGACAGGGCCACCATACCCAAGTACCACATTCTGGGTGACTTAAACACCAGAAATGTATTCTCTCGCGGTTCTGGAGGCTGGAAGTCCGAAGTCAAGGTGTCGGCTGAGGCCTCTCACCTTGACAAATAGATCCCTAGATGCCATCTTCTCCCTGTGTCCTCACATGGTTATTCACCTGCTTGTCTGTGTCCTAATCTCTTATAAGGACACCAGTCATATTGGATTAAGGCCCACCCTAATGACCTCATTTGAACCTAATTATCCCGTAAAAGACTCTGTCTCCAAATGCAGTCACATTCTGAGGTTCTGGGGGTTAGGACTTCAACATGAAGGTTGGGCGGATACAATTCAGCCCGTAACACTCAGCCGAAAGGAGAAACGGGTCTCACAGCGTGAATAGGACACGTGGTGACCGTTCTCTCTGGGGCACAGATGCAGAGCCGGGTGGACAGCAAGCAGAGGGGGCTGTGGGAGCCCAGAGGATACCCTAATCCACCCAGTCTGGGGGCAGTCAAGAAGGGCTTCCTGGAGGAAGGGGAAGTCTGAGTTGAGAATGGAAGGAGGAGTCAGGAACACCTGGGTGGCCCAGTCAGTTCAGCGTCTGACTTCGGCTCAGGTTGTGATCTCGTGGGTCGTGGGTTTGAGCCCCGCCATCGGGCTCTGCTGTCAGTGCGGAGCCCGCTTCGGATCCTCTGTCCAGCACCCCCCCCCTTGCCCCTCCCCTACTCACACTCTCAAAAGTAAACATAAAAAAAAAAAAAGGAGTCAGAGAAGGGAGGGAGGGAGGGCACCTGGACACAAAGGCAAGAGATTGAGACGGAGCAAAAGAGATATTAAGGGGTAATAAAATCTGAGAGCCACACGGGGCCTCTGGGGGCCCAGGGTGAGGATTTGGCCTCTGCTGGTGCAGTGGGAAACTACAGAAGGGATGTGAGCCAGGACAGGTGGGGAACGCATCTAATGCTGGTGAAGAGGTTCCGCTGGGAGGGGTGCCAGGGGAGGGCGTCTGGGTGGGTGGGTACAGCGCCCCCCAGTGGAGCGTTGCTTATTCCCATTCTATCACCTCGGGATGTGGCCCGTCCAAGACTGGGACCGGGAAGGCATGGGCAGAGGCAGAACGCACAGGACGCTTCCTCACCAGCCCGGGAGGACGTGGCCCTGACTTAAGTCCCCCTATCCTTTTGAGAATTCGGGGAAATAAGGACATTTTTTCCCCCAGAAAAAATCGCACACGCAGTTTTGCAGGTGGGGCCTTGGAGAAGCGCTGAACACTCTGACCCCACAATTCTACTTCTAGGGTTTACACGAAACTCCCACCAGGGCGGGAAGATGCACAGGGTCCGTCGAGGGCGTGGGGTGCGGGGTGGCGGTGAGACGCCCGCCCTGGAGACGCGGCTCCCCGCCAGGCCTCGGCAGGGAAGCCTTTTAACTGGCCGAGCCGGAGTGGGAGGGAGATAGTTTCACAGTTTAATATTTAAACTCGTTTTCCGGGGGGAAGTCGCTTAAGCAGGTGAGCGCTGCGAGCACCAGGGGGCGCTGTGGCCCAATTTTTCGGTTTCTTCGCACTTTCCAGTCTGCGCCTGGAGTTTGGGTGGCCCTGGCAGGAAACGACAAGAAGTAAGCCAACGGTGACTCCGTGCTTCCCCGCAGCAACAAAACTGTTGCTTACACCGGCCTCTGCCCCTTATCTGTACCTGGGAGATGTTGTAACGTCTCCCACTTAAGGACATTTTGATTCAAACAAATATTCACAGACCCCTCTGGGCCACAGCAGCCAGCAGTGTCAGGCCCTGACCGTGTCGCAGGCATCATGCCAAGCCCTCTGCAGGCATTGCTCAGACTTCTCAAAACCTTCCTATGGGAATACTATCCAACCTCCCTCTCTCTGCCTTAACAAGGTCCCTCCGTGACTCCACTGGCTCCCTCAGCCACAGCAAGGCTGGACGTGCTGCTGTCTCTCAAACACACCACGCTGTTCCAGCCACAGGGCCTTTGCACCTGCTGTTCTCTTTGCCTACAATACTCTTTCCCCCAATCTCCATATCCCTCCCTCCTTCTCGTTTTAGCTCAAATGTCACGGTGCCTTATCTCCTCAGGACATTTATCCCAACTAGGACATTTTGGGGTTGTCTTCCTGTCCTGGGGAATGGCCCCCATTCTGGATTTGGCTGGCTGCTTCTTCGTGACCCTATGCAACTTGTTCCTTAGCGTCTGTCCCCACCATCCCCACCGTGCGGTTTCCTCGGTCAACAGGTGGTTAGCACGATAGCCTAGATCAGCTTAAGCTGTAGGTGAGAATCGTCTCTCCCTGGTGGAGCTGGATACTTGTACCTTCTCAGGGGATCCATGATGTCATGATGCTTCAATTGATCTGTGGGTTGGGGGGAGTGGGGCAAATGCCCCCTTGTCCCCACCAGTTCTCCCCATAAAGGTGTTAGCTGCTATGAAGTCTCAACGCCTGGACCCATGACCTCTTGAGGCTTATTTCCAACCTTATTAATCCTTCCACTGGAATTAGCTGGGATCCTTCTCAAATGACCTTTCCCTCCGCAACTAGTTGGACATAGAAAGCCACAGAAAGTAACAACCTGATACATTGTCTTCGGTATTCTCCCCAGGATCCCCGGGAGGCAGCAGGATCTGAGTTTATCAGGGAGGTCTGGGGTGGAGACAGACCTCAGGGTGATGGACAGTCACATTGTAAGCAACTAGGAAGAATCCAGGAAACTCTGGCTGCCTTAATGATGATCATCATAATAATACATTATTGATACAATATTATTATTATTTAACACTCTAATGGGGACCAGCCCTGGGCAGGCTAAGAAGGAGGGCCCCACAAAGGGAGCAAAAAAGGATTTCTCAGGCTAACATCAGCGCTTTGGAGGGTCCGAGGGCCCGCCCCAGACGAAGTGAGGACTAAGGTTCTCAGCATCAGGAATGCACCGAGTGGGAGTTCTCCACCCTTGCCGTGCCCGGGGGGCCTCTTCTAGAATAATACCTCATCCAAGTCATACAAGGAAGGGAAAGGCTTGTGGTCTCGAACTTGCTCAATTTACAGCAAACATGAGGCTCCAGGGCTCGCTGGAGCTGCCAGCTGGGCAGGAGGGGTGGTGGCCACTTGGGGACAGGCAGGACCCCCGCAGAGGAAGGGGCAGAGGAAGGAATGCCCCACGCCTTCGCCTTCTTGGTAGGAAGGGGCTCCGTGGCCCCAGCGCAGGAACGGGAAGTGAGTGTGACTCAGTGAGCCAAGGAAACCCCCAGGCAGGGAGGCACGTCAAAGGAGAGTATCTGTTCCACGGGAGCCCAGACAGCGAGGAGGCGAGGCGAGCTTCCCTTTTCTGTTGTTCTAAAGTTACTCAAAATCTTAAAACGCAAGTTAACCAACAGCTGCCAAGAATATTGTGAAAAGGCATCTGGAGTGAAGAAATTGTCTTGTGAGTGGGAGGTTTCTGCTCCAGCGGGGGCCAGAGACGGACAGAGAGTCATCAGGGCTGGGGTGCCCCTGGGGACAGGACAGGACGGGGAGGTCCTGGCTGGGGCTCTGCCCCACCCCCCACCCCCTGCCTCTAGTGACCACAGTGCTTTTTGAGACCACTCAGAGCCTCAATCCCTGTCGGCGGCTGGGGATATTCTGGGGAAATAATGGAATAATGGTAAGGAAAGGCAACACGTACGAAGCCGTCACTCTGTGTGGTGCCCCATTCTGGATGGTTCTGCAGATCCATGTGAAGCCCCGCTTAGCGAGTCAGAAGGAGCAAGACAAACACTGTATGGTTTCCCTCGTGTGTGGACTCTCTCTCCCTCCAACTTTACTGAAATGTAATTGACATATAACACTGTATAAATGTAAGGTGTACAAGGTAGTGATCTGATATATGGATGTATTGCAAAATGATTTCTGTAATAGGTTACTTAACACATCCAAATCCACACATAGTTACCGTGTGTGAATGTGTGTGTGCATGTGTGCGCGTGTGTGGTGAGAACTTTTACAATCTATTCTCTTATAAGGCAGTTTGCAGCACTGAGCCTGCTTGGGATTCTCACTCTCCCTCTCTCCGCCCCTCCCCCCTCGGAAAAAATGAACAAACTTAAAAGAATACATATACAATACAGTAATGTTAACTGTAGTCCCCAGAATTTATTCATCTTCTAGATGGAAGTTTGGACCTTTTGACAACCTTCACCTTCACCCCTCCCCCCGAACCGCCTTGACAACCACCTATCTGTTCTTTTTTCTATGAGTTTTTTTTTTTTTTTAAGATTGTTTTAGGGGCACCTGGGTGGCGCAGTCGGTTAAGCATCCGACTTCAGCCAGGTCACGATCTCGCGGTCCGTGAGTTCCAGCCCCGCGTCAGGCTCTGGGCTGATGGCTCGGAGCCTGGAGCCTGTTTCCGATTCTGTGTCTCCGTCTCTCTCTGCCCCTCCCCCGTTCATGCTCTGTCTCTCTCTGTCCCAAAAATAAATAAACGTTGAAAAAAAAGATTGTTTTATGGGGGACACGTGGGTGGCTCAGTCGGTTAAGCATCTGACTCAGGGCATGAGTCACAGGTTTGCGGCTCAGGGCATGATCTCACAGGTTTGTGAGTTCGAGTCCCGCCCTGGGCTCTCTGCTGTCAGCACAGAGCCCACTCCGGATCCTCTGTTCCCCCTCTCGAAAATAAACAAACATTAAAAAAAAAAAAAAAAAAAAAAAAAAAACACCTTCCTAGAAAATGGGACACTATTTACTGCACTTTATTACTCTCCTCTGTTTACTTTGGTAAACTGTCCACCGTCCAGATGAGCGTACGACGTTTACGCAAGATAGCGGGAGGCGTTTTCCACAGCCATAGGGTACCAGGAAAAGGTAAAATGGTTTAGGACTTTCTATGACCTGATTACAGCTGTCAAGGAATTTTCTGTATTTTTAGGACTTTTGGAGGACCTTGCAAAACGATCATCTTTCACAGCCCCAGAGTCGATGAGCATAATGAAACTAACATTTCAGTTGCTTTTCCTTACAAAAGCTATTTTAGGGGCACCTGGGCGGTTCCGTCCGTGAAGCATCTGACTTCAGCTCAGGTCATGATCTTGTGGTTCATGGGTTCAAGCCCCGCATTGGGATCTCAGCTGTCAGCACTGAGCCCGCTTCAGATCCTCTGTCTCCCTCTTTCTGCCACTCCCCCACTCTCTCTCAGTCTCTGTCTCTCTGTCAAAAATAAATAAGCACTAAAAAAAAAAAAAAAAAAAAAAAAGATTGAAGGGCGCCCGGGGTGCTCAGTTGGTTAAGCATCCAACTTTGGCTCAGGTCATGATCTCACGGTCTGTGAGTTCCAGCCCCATGTCAGGTTCTGTGCTGACAGCTCAGAGCCTGGAGCCCGCTTCGGATTCTGTGTCTCCCTCTCTCCCTGCCCGTCCCCTGCTCTGTCTCTGTCTCTGTCTCTGTCTCTCAAAAATAAATAAATATTAAAAACAATTTAAAAAAATTAGTATGTGAAATCTAAAAAAGCCAGGCTGGATGGAGGCAGTTTCTACAAAACTCTTTCTACCCCCCTGACTTTGCTCTCCACGCACCCCCTCCCTGGTCCATGTACCCCACTCCCCATGGTTTGGGTGGGAACATGCCTTAGTTAAAAGGGAAGACTTTGGCATTGGGCAAATCTGAGCCTGAAATCTCCCCTTTGAAAGTGATCAACTTCACCCAGGTGAGTTTTCCCGTTTTGCAAAACTTCACATGGCTGCTTGGAGAACTGGGAAGGCGGTCGTAGGGAGCGCGGGGGGCCGTGGTGGAGGCGGGGTGTGGAGGCTCCGGCCAGATGAGACCTCCCCTCTATCCCCTTATATTCATATTCCTCAGCTGAAGGGGGGGGTGCAGCTTGCTCTGTAATCGCCCCCATTTTTTTTTTTTAAACGTTTATTTATTTCTGGGACAGAGAGAGACAGAGCATGAACGGGGGAGGGGCAGAGAGAGAGGGAGACACAGAATCGGAAACAGGCTCCAGGCTCCGAGCCATCAGCCCAGAGCCCGATGCGGGGCTCGAACTCCCGGACCGCGAGATCGTGACCTGGCTGAAGTCGGACGCCCAACCGACTGCGCCACCCAGGCGCCCCAATCGCCCCCATTTTTTGATTACTCTGCATGAGTAGGAATATGGGGGACATTTATTTTATAAACTTCTGTATTCTTGGAATTCCTTTTATTTTTTTTAATATTTTAATTCCAAAAAATTTTTAATTTTTATTTTTGAGACAGGGAGAGACAGAGCATGAGTGGGGGTGGGGCAGAGAGAAAGGGAGACACAGAATCCGAAGCAGGCTCTGGGCTCTGAGCTGTCAGCACAGAGCCCGACGCGGGGCTCGAACTCACAGAGTGCGAGATCATGACCTGAGCGGAAGTTGGATGCTTAACCGACTGAGCCACCCAGGTGCCCCTTTGAATTCCTTTTTAAATACGGATGTTTTATTTGTCATTTCTTTTTAAAAATTTTTTTAACGTTTATTTATTTTTGAAAGAGAGAGAGACAGAGCGTGAGCAGGGGAGGGGCAGAAAGACAGGGAGAAACAGAATCCAAAGCAGGCTCAGCTGTGCTGACAGCTCAGAGCCAGATGTAGGGCTCGAACTCACAAGCTGTGAGATCATGACCTAAGCAGAAGTCGGACACTCAACCAACTGAGCCACCCAGGCGCCCCTTCTGTCATTTCTTTAACAGAAAAAGAAAAGCTGTAGGAATATTCTCTTTTTTTAATTGTTATTATTTTTAAAAAATTTTACAGAGAGAGAGAGAGAGAGAGAGAGAGCAAGAGGGGGAGTGGGAGGGAGAGAGAGAATCTTAAGCAGGCTCCACACTCAGCACACAGCCTGACACGGGGCTCGATCTCACGACCCTGAGATCATGACCTGAGCCAAAATCAAGAGTCAGACACTTAACCGACTGAGCCGCCCAGGGGCCCCTACCCTTCTTTTTATTTTTTAAGGAAAGCGGGGACAACTTGCTGTGTGACCTCAGGCAAATCACTTAGCCTTTCTGAGCCTCAACAACCCCTTTTGTCGAGATAATAACCTCATCTGCCTGACAGGATGCTGGTCACATGTGTAAATTTCTCCACAAACAGTAGATGGGATCACCTCAGAGCTCCCTGAGGAGCCTCCACGATGGAAAATATTCCGGAAGGAGGCAACAGGCCCAAGGAACCGAGCCAGGGACGCTGGGAGGCGGGAGTAGGTCTCTGCAAAGGAAAATCTCAGGGAGTTAACACTGGAAAGCTCCAGGATCTTTACCACCCGGCCTCCAGACTCTGTTCCTTGCCCCAGGGGACAGCCTGGCCCGGTCAGCTCCTGCCAGAGCCCACAGCTTACCGTCTCCAAACCTGTGCTGTTTGCTGGCTGTGCTGTTTGCTGGCCGCTGCTTAGACTCCCCCTTCTGCCCTGCAGTCTCCCGCCCGCCCCACCCCTCCCCCACCAGGTCAGAAGTGTTTATAAATGAAGCCAGGCTCGCCAGCTCTTGCTTAAAGAAATCGGGCAGCCTTCCGAGGCTTTTACTTTCCTGTCATTCATGCGGGACAGGAAGCAAGTGTCAATGATTCTTTCCTGATTTGGCTCAGCCACCTGTCAGCTCAGCTCTGTCACCAGAACAGCAAGCTGTCTGTTGCCCAGGGAGGCGAGCAACCAACCGGAAGCTCATGTTGCTTCTAGAGGTCAGTTCCCCAGGCTCCGTGCCTGCAAAGCAATCAATCCTTCAAGGGCACATGTACAGTAACCGAGGCGAGCACAAGCCGCTAACAGTTGTGAATATTTCCAGGATCTGCTGCCCCACCCAGGAAAACCAGTTGTACGGGGCACAAAAGTCCTCTCTGTCTGCAGTAGACTTCAGGACACAGGTTTCCTTCAGATTGTTGGGAAACTCCTTTTTTTCCAACCATCATTTAAGTTAGAAGACTTTGGTGCTGGGGGCGCCTGGGTGGCTTAGTCGGTTAAGCGTCTGACTTCAGCTCGGGTCATGATCTCATGGCTTGTGAGTTCAAGCCCCGCATCGGGCCCTGGGCTGACAGCTCGGAGCCCGGAGCCTGCTTCGGATTCTGTGTCTCCCTCTCTCTGCCCCTCCCCTGCTCACGCTCTGTCTCTCTCTCTCTCTCAACAATAAATAAACATTAAAAGAAAAAAGCATTTGGTATTGATAATCACACAGCTCTATGCGTTTGTGGAAACTCATAGACCTCAGTAAAAAGGATGAATTTTACTTTATGTAAATTACACCTTATTTTTCAAAGAGACAATGCTTGGGAAAAACAAAACATTCGTGCTGCCTGCAGGTATATATGTTTGTCAAAATGCATCCAACTGAATGCTTAAGATAGATGTGGTTTATTTAAAGAAAATCATACCTCAATAAAGTGTGTGATTGCCATACTATACATTTTATCAACGTTTTTTTTATTTTTTTTATTTTTTTTAATTTTTGGGACAGAGAGAGACAGAGCATGAACGGGGGAGGGGCAGAGAGAGAGGGAGACACAGAATCGGAAACAGGCTCCAGGCTCCGAGCCATCAGCCCAGAGCCCGACGCGGGGCTCGAACTCCCGGACCGCGAGATCGTGACGACTGCGCCACCCAGGCGCCCCAATACTATACATTTTAAAGGCCTGGCTCTGGAATTTTATTTGATAGCATTTGATGCAAAATCGAGGCCCCTAGAACTCAGTTTCATTGATAGAAATCTGGGGGGTGGGTAAAAAGGGGTGGCTTGGTCGCTTAAGTGTCTGACTCTTGATTTGGGCTCTCTCCTCCTCTCTCTCTGCCCCTCCCCCTCTTGAGTTCTCTCTGTCGTTCCCTATCAAAATAAATAGGTAAACTTAAAAAAAAGAAGTCAGGGATAATGAAAACATTTTCTCTTTTTTTAAGATTTTTTTTAACGTTTATTTTTGAGAGGCAGAGAGACAGTGTGTTTGTGTGTGGGCGGGGGAGGGGGGCAGAGAGAGAGGGAGACACAGAATCTGAAGCAGGCTCCAGGCTCTGAGCTGTCAGCCCAGAGCCCGAGGCGAGCCTGACGTGGGGCTCAAACTCACAGACCCAGAGATCATGACCTGAGCTGAAGTCAGACACTTAACCGACTGAGTCACCCAGGCACTTCTAGTTTCTTTCTTTCTTTCTTTTTTAATATTTATTTATTTTGAGAGGGAGAGAGAGAGAGGGAGAGAGAGAGAGAGAGAGAATGCGCACAAGTGGGGGAGGGGCAGAGGGAGAGAGTGAATCCCAAGCAGGCTCCGTGCTATTAGCATAGAGTCTGGTGAGGGACTCATCCCATGAACCTTGAGATCACGACCTGAGCCTAAACCAAGAGTCAGATGCTCAGTCCACCGAGTCACCCAGGTGCCCCTTTTCTTTTCTTTTTTTTTTTTTTTAACTTTGCCTTTTTTTTAGTAATCTCTACACCCCACATGGGGCTGGAACTCACAGCCCAGAGATCAAAAGTCGAATGCTCTTCCCACTGAGCCAGCCAAGCGTCCCGAAAATATTTTATTTTTCTTTAAAGACAATGAAAAGGCCTGTGGCCCTTTCCTGTTACTTAACTAAGGGTTTTCAAATTAAGATCCCAGGGAATCCTAGGGGTTCCTCATACTCCCCCTGCTTTTCAGCCAACCTGAAGTCCGAGCTGCCTACTTCTGTGCCCCTCAAAAGCTTTTACCTGAAAAGTTCTGAGACCGAAGGGTTTGAAGAACCAGAACTCTCAAACGATGACTTTTGCTGCCTCCTGAGTCACCCTTGTGCCCAAGCTGTGTCTGTCCCTTCAAGGAGGGGAGCCTGT
Organism: Herpailurus yagouaroundi; assembly: GCF_014898765.1. Taxonomy (NCBI): domain Eukaryota; kingdom Metazoa; phylum Chordata; class Mammalia; order Carnivora; family Felidae; genus Herpailurus; species Herpailurus yagouaroundi. Next base: position 1,051,799 of record NW_024412431.1, on the reverse strand, counting down.
GACATTGCTCATCCCAGCCAAGCTCTCTGTCTTCCTGCCCCCGTAGTTTTCTTTCAGTTCCTCAAAGCTGGTGCACCCTGTCCTTCCCCAGGGCCTTGGGACATGCTGTTCCCTCCACCCAGAAAGCCTTCCCTCACTGGTTCTTTTGCTTAACTTGTCTCGTCCTCTGATTTCTTCTTAGCCATCTCTTCCTCCACAAACCCTCCCTGGATTCTTCCACTGGGGGCCATGTTCTTCTTCTTTTTTTTAAGTTTATTTATTTTGAAAGGGGGAGAGGAGGGACAGAGGGAGGGAGACAGAGCGAATCCTGCATTGTCAGCGCTGAGTCCGATGCGGGGCTCGAACCCATGAACCGTGGCATCATGACCTGAGCCGAAATCAAGAGTCAGATGCTCAACCAGCTGAGCCACCCAGGCATCCCTTGGGTGGGACATGCTAATGTCAGAAGTTCTCCCAGAACCGGGTTCCTGTCCTTCAGGGTACAAGTGACTGGTGGGGGTTGAGGCTGACTGAGCACTTTCTTGGTGTCTGTCTTCTTCCGACAGGGCAAAGTGCATGGCGGGGTGGGGGGGGAGGGGTGTCCCCTTGCTCCCCACCACACGCACGTGCATAGCGTCACATCTGGCACATAGTAGGTGCTCAATAAGCATTGCCTATACTATGGCTTGTGTACACGGCTGTTTTTACACAGCGATTTCACACACACCTATCACTTTCACCAAAATACGACACACAGAAAGACATGGGTGCGGATCTGAGCGTAAGCTCAAATTTTTCACTCCGTTCCCAGAAACCCTCCATCTGCTCTTTTCTCATCAGACTCCCCAGGAAACTTCCATCCTCCAACAGCATAGATTCGTTGTGCTTTTTTTTTTTTTCCTTTCTTCTTTTTTTGGTCCTTTTGAATTTTTTAATGTATATTTTTCAAATTTATTTTTTTAATTTTTTTAATGCTTATTTATTTCTGAGACAGAGATAGAACATGAGTGGGGGAGGGGCAGAGACAGAGGGAGGCACAGGATCTGAAGCAGGCTCCAGGCTCCGAGCTGTCAGCACAGAGCCCGGCGCGGGGCTCGAACTCATGAACAGTGAGATCATGACCTGAGCCGAAGTCGTTCGCTCAACTGGCTGAGCCACCCAGGCACCCCTCAAATTTATTTTTCAGAGAGATCGTGTGAACAGGGGAGAGACAAAGAGAGAGGGAGACAGAGAATCCCAAGCAGGCTCCGTGCTGTTAGCACAGAGCCCCACGCAGGGCTTACACCCACGAACCGTGAAATTTTGACCTGAGCCAAAACCAAGAGTTGGACACTCAACCAACTAAGCCACCCAGGCACCCATTTTTGGTCCTTTTTAGTATATGAATTTGTGTGGTATATTCTTTTTTGGGTCTGGATTGTTTTTACTTTTTACTTTTTTTTAATGTTTATTTTTGAGAGACAGAACATGAGCGGGGGAGGGGCAGAGACAGAGGGAGACACAGAATCTGAAACAGGCTCCAGGCTCTGAGCTGTCAGCACAGAGCAAGGCTCGAACCCATGGGCTGTGAGATCACGACCTGAGCTGAAGTCGAATGCTTAACCAGCTGAGCCACCCAGGCGCCCCTGGCCTAGATTCTTTTGCTCACAATTATAATGGTGAGAATCTTCCAGACTGTTGCATATAGCTGCAAACGATACAGTGTGATCTCTCATTCATACTCATTTCTGTTGACCGGGGTGGGCAATTTTTTTTTTTTTTTTCCTGTAAAGGGCCTGATATAGCCAGGTTCACCTCTGTAGGCCATATAGTCAGTCTCTGTCACAACCTCTCAACTCTGCCACTGACCTAGGAAAAGCAGCCTCAGATAATCTATAAAATAGTGGCCATGGCCACGTTCCAAGAATGCTTTATTTATGGGCGCTGGGATTTGAATTTCATATACGTTTCATATGTCACTAAGGATTACATTTTTTTCCCCCAACGATTTAAAAATGTAAAAACTCTTTGGCAGCTCCCCAAAGAGTTAAACATAGAATTGCCATATGATCCAGCAATCCCACTCCGGGGTATATACCCAAGAAACCTGAAAGCAGGCATTCAGAGATGTTTATACACCAATGATTACAGAGGCATCATTCCCAACACTCAGTAGGTGGAAACAATGCACACGACAACTAACAGAAGAATGGATAAACACAAGGTGGCCTGTCCATACAGAGGAATATTAGCCATAAAAAGGAATGAGGTTCTGGGGCGCCTGGGTGGCTCGATCAGTTAAGCGTCCGACTTCAGCTCAGGTTATAATCTCACAGTTCGTGAGTTCGAGCGCCCAGTCGGGCTCTGTGCTGACAGCTCAGAGCCTGGAGCCTGCTTCGAATTCTGCGTCTCTCTCTCTCTCTCTCTCTCTCTCTCTCTCTCTTTGCTCCTACGCTCACGCTCTGTCTCTCTCGCCCTGAAAAAATAATAATTAAAAAAAAAAAAACGCAAAAAACCCAAAAACGTAAAACCATGCTTAACTCCTGGGCTGCACAGAAATAGACAGTGGGCCAGATTTGTCCCATGGGCTGTCGTTTGTCACCATCTGTTGCGGATGGTTCCACTGAAGGAAAATAAACCATGAATGTATCCATTCCATTGTTGATGGGCATCCGGGTATGAACCGGGAGGTTATTTTGGACACGCCTGCACTCCCCACCCCTGCATGCAAACTCCCAGCGTCTGGAACCAGGGCTTCTGGAATTATGCCCCAGGCACTACCTCCTGGACCAGCCCCAGCCCGGATGTGACAAGGGGGGGGGGGCTCTTGAATGGGGAAACCGTGGCAGGGGGAGAGGGGGGCAGGGCTTCCCACCCCTAGGCCCCTGGAGTCTGGCCTGGGGGCTTCCTGTTGGCCCCGGATGTGGGATGGGAGGGTCAGGGGGCCAAGAAACTTTGCCAAGACAGGAAGCTCCACATTCAGAAGCTTTAAAGAGGGACATGTGGCAGGGGCACGAAATCAGTGCCCGAGATTTGGCCTGCTGAGTCCATCCAGAGGGTAAGTGACGGCTGCCCAGAGCCCAGCCCTGGCTCAGCCCAGAGCCCCAGCCCGAGGGGGCCATGGCAAAGCGGGGACTCCAGCCGCGTCCCCCACAGGGACCCAGGGTTCCATATCCCTCCTGCTCTGTAGGCCCCATCCTCCCCGGACCCAGCTGTGGGCATCTTGGTTCCTTCTTGCAGTGCCTGAGGAATGAAGGCTCTTCCCCTCCTCCTCCTCCCTGTCCTGGGGCTGCTGGTGTGTGGCAGGTCTCTGTGTCCAGTGGAGGAAGCCATCAATGAGAAGATCCAGGACAGCACCCGCTCAAGTGAGGACCCTCAGCAGGGGCCTCAGAAACCCCTCTAACTCCTGACATAGAGCCACCATGAAGCCAGCCCCAACTAGAACCAAACCTCACCCCCAGACCCGACCCATCCGCAGCCCCCATGCAGCTCGGCCTTCAGCAGAAGCCCCAAATCCTCCTTCCTCTACAACACTCATGGGAGCCTGGGAGGCGGTGAGCTGCCCGCCCACGGCTCTCGCTCTCCACCAGGGCCCCCTCCACCAGGGCCCCCGACCACCTGGGCCTTCCTCCAAAGCGCTTTCCAGGCCCCCTGGGCGGGTCTCCAAACCACCCCGGCAGCATGAGAGTGGGGGAGGGGCAGCTTGGTCTCATTCGGTCCCTTCTTCTCCCACAGTCCTTGAGACAATAAGGACCATCGGCCTGAGCTGCCGAACCGTCACCTCCAGGGGTGACTTGGCCACCTGCCCCTTAGGTGAGTACAGAAGTCCTTTGTCCAGGCTCTCAGTTATATTCCCAGTACCCCGTACCCCCTTCCCCTAAGACCAGCCTCTATTTCTTTCCCTTTAAAGATTTCTTTATTTTGAGAGAGACAGAGGAAGGGAGGGGCAGAGAGAGAGGGAGACAGAGGATCCCAAGCAGGCTCCAGGCTCAGCAGGAGCCCAACGCGAAGCTCGATCCCACAACCCTGGGATCCTGAGCTGAGTCCGAGGTTTAACCAGCTGAGCCCCCCCCAGGCGCCCCCAGCCTCGGTTGCTTGAGTCCACTTCCCTGGAGTCCTGGTCTGCAGCCCCAGCCCTCCCCGCGCCCCCGCTCCGGGACCGCATTTCCTTAGGACACTGGAGAGTCCAGGCCCCCCCAGCCGCCGGCCTCCCTGCCGCAAGCACTGCGGCCCCCATTCCCAGGTGTTGGAGCCTCCAGCCCCCTCCGACCCCCAGGCCCGTAGCCTCCGGCTCGGGGCCAAGCTCCCTCCCCTGTCGCCCGCAGGCTTCGCCGTCACCGCCTGCACTTGTGGCTCCGCCTGCGGCTCGTGGGACGTGCGCGCCGAGACCACCTGCCACTGCCAGTGCGCGGGCATGGACTGGACTGGGGCTCGCTGCTGTCGCGTGCAGGCCCCCGCCTGAGGTCGCCCGAGCGCGGCTCGGGCTGGGGGGCGTGGCCAGGCCTCAGAGGGGCGGGGACGGGCTTCAGATGGGGCGAGGCCAGGCCTCGGAGGGGCGGGGCTGGAAATAAACCCAGAGAAGACGACGGCGAGGGGCTGGGCGCCGCGCTGTCTTGCTGAGGTTTGGGGGAGAGAGCTGGCGTCTCCGAAAAGAGCGGGGCCCGTAGACGCTGGAGGGAGGCGGTGGCCGGGGGGCGGCGCCCGTGGCTTTCTTCTGGCCATCCCCCTCTTGCCATGTTTGCCCCCACCTCTGCCTCGGAGAAGAGGGCCTCAACTTCCTCTATAAGGACACTCACACCCAAGGAGCATGGCCTCCTTCAGGAGGGGAAGTGGGTGTTACCTTTGAGGCCACTTTGACGATCACCCTCGGGTTTCTGGCCTTCCAGGAAGGCGCTGGTTCATTCTGCCCCAGCCCCCACAACGAGGCTTCATCAGGGGTCTAGGTCTGGACGGCACGGGGACCCCTGCCCCGCCATCCCTCATACACTCCAGGCCCCCCAAGCCCCCAGTAGCCCCAGGGTCAAGGTGGACCCCTGAATCACCTCTCAGCCCAGAGTCCTGAGCCGCCATCCGTCACTCCCCAACCTCATTGAGGGTCCCTCAAGGCACAGGCAAAGCCAGGCCGTGGACAGGGAGGAATCTCCACCGGAGCCGGCTGAGAACGCTTACCTGAGGCCACGAACCGCGAGTTCACGTTTTCACACTTGCAGGCGCAGTTTCGAGGAGTTAGTTAACAACCCGCGGTATATACACCCTCACGGACACTTGAATATGAAAACAGAGTGCAGGGTACTTGTCCGCTCTTTGGTGTATCCCTGGCGCTTCAAAGAGAGCATGTCACATAGTAGACACTCAGGAAATGTCTGTTAAATAAATAACCACATACGCACGTGGATACCCCACGCAGGTGCACACCCTCCATGTCCAGACACAGTTACACACGGCCATGTGCACACAGTACACAACCCAGTTACTATGGTCACACAGGGATACACCATGCCTACACACACACACACACACACACACACACACACACAACACACACACACACACACACACACACACGTAGGCACAAGGAGGCACCCCTGAATCACAAAGGTGTGCCCGTGGAAAGAGGAGCCATAGACACACAGACATATTTAAGCCCTGGACAGAGTCCCCATCCCAGCCTGGAATGACTGCGATCTCAGTCTGAATTCTGACCCAGAAGATGAGTCACGTGTGACCCCTGCACAGCTTCCTGGGGGCACAAATCTGGTGATTCAGAGTCCAGTTCCCTGGGACTCCTAATCCTAATTTATTATTATTGTTATTGTTATTATTATCAAATAATAATCCTATTAGTTAAGATAGTTTTAAATTATCTTAAAACCCAGTCCCTTGACAGACAAAGACTCAGACTTCAGAACACTTGGTGCCCGGTCTTGAAAGGGACCCCAGCCTCAAATGTCACAGTCCCCAGCAGCACGCTCCAGGGACTTGGGAACGGGCAATGGGGTGGGATCCTGGTTTTCAAGGTGTTTTGGACTCTCCTTCCACGGCCACCCACCTCCTACGATGCCACAGCCTCCTGTCTGCTCCTGGTGGCCGTAAGCTGACATCACAACACTCCTGTTGCCCCTGGAGCCCACCCAGACCCCAATCCAGAGGTTCCTCTCCTAGGTCCTCCCTCCTAACCCCACGGCGGCCATGGGGTTGAGGTGGGACCACTGAGTCAGAAGTGTGTTGAGGAGGAGAGAAGTTGAGTCTAGTACCTGGCCTGTCCTGCCCCCTCACTCATGTGGAGGGGGGTGCCCTCCTTTGTCCCCAGATTCTGATCAGAATGCGTCTTTACCTCCAAGTCCCACTCAATTGCCCCCCTGTATCTGGACCCCAAGAAGGTACTCTTCAGAGACTTCACTTCCAACACAGTCATTCTCTGTCCCACAGTGCACACTTGGACAGGCAAGCTCCTTTCTTAAGCCTCCATTTCCTCATTTGCCAACTGCCCAGCCCCCTGAGGCAGCCAAGATTGGTCTAGTTGCAAGTGCCACAAATGCCACTTCAAACTAGTGTGAGCAAAAGTAAAAGGAAATTTCTGGGTTATGTAACTGAGAGGCTCAGGGTAAAACAATGGGTTCAGGTATGGCTGGATCCAGGTATCAGATGATGCCTCCAGGACCCGACTGCCTCTCCGGTCTGCTTTCCTCAGTGCTGGCTTCTCTCTCAGCAGGCCCTTCCCCATCACAGCTCCAGGCTTACATCTTCCCAGTCTCTGAGAGTCCCGGTGGAGAGGAAAAAAAGACGAAATGCCTTTTTTTCCTGGTAAATGCAACAAAAGTCCCGGGCCTGAGCTTCATTGGCTGACTCTGGCTCATTTGCCCACCCCTGTGTCAAATCATAGACTCTGATTGGCTGGGCCTGGATCATGTGCCCAGTCTAAACCAACCTCTGGTTTACGGTCGGTTGGACTTGAGACGCATATTCTTTCTTTTTCTTTTTTTTTTTTTTTTTTTAAATTTTTTTTTCCAACGTTTTTTATTTATTTTTGGGACAGAGAGAGACAGAGCATGAACGGGGGAGGGGCAGAGAGAGAGGGAGACACAGAATCAGAAACAGGCTCCAGGCTCCGAGCCATCAGCCCAGAGCCCGACGCGGGGCTCGAACTCACGGACCGCGAGATCGTGACCTGGCTGAAGTCGGACGCTTAACCCACTGTGCCACCCAGGCGCCCCGCATATTCTTTCTTAAGAGAAAACTGAGACTATTACTCCATGGCAGGGGCTGGTCAGGGAACCTCACAGAGCCCTCTCATGACTGCCTGTGGGCCTCCAGTCTCACAGCTACCATTTTGCCAGAGGGCTGGAGTCTGGTCTTGGCTTCAACTGAGCTTCCGTAATGTGCGGTGCTTCGGCCCCACCCCCTGCACCTGTCCATCACAGCAGAGCCAGCTGCCCATTGGTCCGGCTCCTCCGCGGCTGTTACATCAGGAAAGGGAGTTGAATTCCTCAGTTGCTGACTTCTTTCTAAGGTCAGAGGGAGGAGCTGCCATCTAATCACTTTTTTAATTTTTTTTTAACGTCTTTTTTTTTAAACTTTTTTTTTTTAACGTTTATTTATTTTTGAGACAGAGAGAGGCAGAGCATGAACGGGGGAGGGTCAGAGAGAGAGGGAGACACAGAATCAGAAGCAGGCTCCAGGCTCTGGGCCATCATCAGCCCAGAGCCCGACGCGGGGCTCGAACTCACGGACCGCGAGATCGTGACCTGAGCTGAAGTCGGACGCTCAACCGACTGAGCCACCCAGGCGCCCCAAACGTCTATTTATTTTTTGAGAGACAGAGCATGAGCTGGGAAGGGGACAGAGAGAGAGGGGGAGTCGCAGATTCCGAAGCAGGCTCCAGGCTCCGAGCTCTCAGCACAGAACCCGACGCGGGGCTCGAACCTACGAACCATGAGATCATGACCTGAGCCGAAGTTGGCCGGCCCAACCGACTGAGGCACCCGGGCGCCCCTGCCATCTAATCACTACTAAACCAATCTCTGAGCAGACAAGGTTGGCAATAGTTTAGAGAACAGTTTAATCACACATTTAAGAGCTAAAACATACTTCTCACACATAAAAGTCTTTTAAATTCTCTTTTACTTATTGTTCCAAAGGGAGGAAACTAGGATAGCTGATGAGGGAGCACGAGGAAGGCTGAGCACAAGCTATAGCACGCCCCCACCCCCTCCTCTCACCCGGGTGGGATCTGTGTGATATTCCTTGGACACTCCCAGCTACCCAAGAACAAAGGAAAGGGGTTTAAGTGCTCGCCGTGGTGATGTGGGAAACTAAGGCAAATGAAAAATCAAATCCGCTTACTGCCTACAGCCCGTTGATAAGTCCTTGAAACCAGCAGAGGGACCTCCCTCTAGCTCAGCTGCCTCAAGGATGACACTTTCCTGGGGGCAAAAAAAACCTTAGCTTAACACGATCCCTACCTCAAGGATCCTGTAAATCAACTTCCTTTATCTCAACTGCCCCAAGATATATGCTGGCAACCATCCTCCCAGCTTCTGGCCCCTCCCCCATATACATCTGAAGGGTCTCGTGACTGAGGTTTTATCAAACAGTAACAAATGGTGTTTCCCTAGCAACAGCCAACCCCCGCAAGGTCCCGGAACCCTTGCTTCCAAAATTCCTTAGAGACTTACTCCATCACTGATCCCCTCCCAAATGAGGGCATATTTGAGTTACCTGTCACAACCCCAGCGCAGCTCTTTTTGCGCAGGCGTCCTGTCCCCATGCTTTAATAAAATCACTTTTTTTTTGCACCAAGACATCTTTAAGAATTCTTTATTGGGGCGCCTGGGTGGCGCAGTCGGTTAAGCGTCCGACTTCAGCCAGGTCACGATCTCGCGGTCCGTGAGTTCGAGCCCCGCGTCGGGCTCTGGTCTGATGACTCGGAGCCTGGAGCCTGTTCCCATTCTGTGTCTCCCTCTCTCTCTGCCCCTCCCCCGTTCATGCTCTGTCTCTCTGTGTCCCAAAAATAAATAAACGTTGAAAAAAAAAAAAAAAAGAATTCTTTCTTGGCCGTCGGCTCTGGACCCATCACCCCAAAACTTCATCAATAGTCTAGACCAGCGCTGTCCAGTAGGGCAGCCATCAAATACTTGAAATGTGCCTTAAGTGTAAACACAAGACCCGTTTGTTTTCAAGGATTTAGTACCAAAAAAAGGTCTCAGAGCCAAAACCGAAAGGTCTAAAAACCAAAAACATCTCAATAATTTTTTAGTCTCGTCTACATGCTGAAGTGATAATTGTACTATGCTAAGTACAATACATTATTAAAATTAACTGTCTGTCTTTTTGTTATCTTTTTAATGCGGCTGCTAGAAAATTTTAAGACTTTTTTTTTAAATTTTTTTAACGTTTATTTATTTATTTATTTATTTTTTAAATTTTTTTTTCCAACGTTTATTTATTTTTGAGACAGAGAGAGACAGAGCACGAACGGGGGAGGGGCAGAGAGAGAGGGAGACAGAGAATCGGAAACAGGCTCCAGGCTCTGAGCCATCAGCCTAGAACCTGACGCGGGGCTCGAACCCACGGACCGCAAGATCGTGACCTGGCTGAAGTCCGACGCTTAACCGACTGCGCCACCCAGGCGCCCCCAGAAAATTTTGAACTGGAGATGTGGTTTACATTACATTTCTACCAGAAGGCACTGTTCTAAAGTTAAAGAGAAATTTCCTGTACACGTTGCCTCATTTTTATCTCCAGTCTTCAAGGTCACAGACAAAGAGAGCTCTAAGACATCTAGACAGAGTGCCACCCTGTGAATGCATGAATATGGATATTTCTCCAGGGCAAGCACATGTAGAGGCATGCCAATGAGCAAGCCATGTGAATACGTGAGCAGATGCGTAAGGGTATTTGGGAGTGTGTGTGAGTGTGGGTAGATGAGCAGATGTGTGGAGGAGAGTGAGTGTTTCCAGTTAGTCTCTGTCTGGGGACGCGGGGACAGGGGACACCACATCCAGGGTTAGGTCAAGGCGTGGGTCTGGCTTCAGTCCCAGATGTGGGTGGGGCTCCAGTAATTGGTCCTCTTGCCTTAATTCCGTTCCTTTCCTCCCATGGGGCCTTAAAGAAGCAGAATTCTTGGGGTGGAGCTGAGGGGTGGGACTGGGACCGGGGGGGAGAAAGACGTGGCAGGCTCAGGAATCCTGCTTCCAAGCCCGGCTGCCTCAAACCTAAAAGGTGGGGATCCCAGGTGCCCCAGGTTTTCTCCTGAGAGGGGCAGGGGACAAAGTTCATTTGGGGAGACACACACACAGCTTCCTGTAAAGTTCCTGATCATCCTTTAAATTCTTTTGAATTTATTTACATTGAGCATAATTGACATGTCACATTGTGTAAGCCTGATGATACATTTGTATATTGCAACAGGATGACTGCCACGGGTTCCTGACTGTTCTGTCCTGTCTCTGGGTCCACGGGCTTCTCTGCTTGACCCTCCGTGAGACCTCTGGACTCCTAAGACCCTCTGGATCTGGGAGGGGAGGAGAGGATGCCCCAGGGTCAGAGGGTCCCAGATCACTGAAAAGAGGAGGCTGACCTCTCCTCCCCCCACCCTCAACCCAGAGATTTCCTCATCTGCCGCGACACCTTCCGGTGGGTGGGGTGTGTGGGGGCAAATTGGCAGACTGGGAACCACGGGGTCTGAGGAAATCTGCTTGAACCAGGAGGTCAAGATGCAAGCAACAGCCTTCAAAGACAAGAAACAGAGGGCCCCAGACCATAAGGAAGGTTCGGTACCTCAAGGTGGGGAGGGGAGAGGTAAGGGGCTGAAAGCTGGGTCACAGGGCTCCCTCCCCTACCCCAAAAGGCACGTGTGTACGTGTACCCCCCAAACACTCACACACGCCCTCTCCACCTAACCAAGAAGACCTTGTTTCCCCATTCCTTCTCTTTTATCCCCAGAAATCTGTTATCTGCAGGGGTTTGGTTGAGCCAAGATCTCTGAGCCCCCCTCCGACCCCCACCCCAGCCCCAGAGCCCCAGGCAGGTTTCCATTCTCACTGACCCGCCCACAGGTGCAGACCCTGACTATGAAAATATCACCTTGACCTTCAGAAACCAGGAGCAACCAAGGGGCAGCCATTCAGCACCCAAGAATCGAGGCAAGCAGCCACCTGCCAGCCCGCACCTCACAGCCTCGGGAGGGGCCCCAGGTAGGGCATCACGGGAACAAGGGCACTGTGAGGAGGCCTGGGGCAATGGTGTGGGGCGTGGTGGCCTCAGGGCTTGTGAATCACAGTCGCAGGGGTAGCTCCGCAGGTGGCGATGATGATGCGAGGGGTGCTGGTGTTGGGAGTGTTGGTGACAGTGTGGGTAACGTTGGTGAGGTGATCGTGCAGTGGATCAGGAAGGAGCCACCTAGACAAGAGCTGATGAGACTTGTTGCTGGGGACAGTGCTGATAACGACAGGCACTGAGGTGGATGGGCTTCAGTGACAGCTGCTGCTGATGTTGTGAGTGCTGGCGAAGGGGATGGCAAGGGGGAGACCTGATGGTGACAGCGTTACGGACAACTACTGGTGGCTGTGGGCGGGGTGCATGCTGGTGGTCGCAGTGGCTGTATCGGCAGGAGTGGGAGCAGGTGAGACAGCTCTGAGTCGGGGCTCAGTGTAGAGTCAGTGCCGACGGTCTAAGCGGCAGTGTTGGGCCCCGGAGGTCACCTGTCCTGCCTCTGCTCCAGTCCCAGCCTGGTCGAGGCCGGCCCCAGACTCTGCCCAGGTCCCTCGCTGGCTGCACAGAGCCACCCTGAGCCTGTACATCCTCCTTGCCCTGTTCTGCATCGTTCTCTTGGCCTTGGTCCTGGTGAAGAGTGAGTAGGGTCTTCGGTTTCACTTTCCTTTTTGTCGTTCTTTGGTGGGGGGGAGGGGGCTGGGGCGGCGTAAAGGGGGGCCTCGGGAGGTGGGGGAGGCCCCGTGTTCCCACCGGGTCTCCCTTCTCCCTTGTTGCTCTCCCTTCCCCCACCCTTGTTCCCAGGACAGCCCAACTGGGGGCGCTTCAAGGGTGTTCCTGCCTCCCCCGCCCCTCCTCCTGAACAGATTCTGAGGTGTCCCAGGAGCTGCTGGCCGTGAAAAGGGAGCTCCAGAATGGTAAGGGTGGGACCTGGGGGAGGCCCATGGGGTCAGGGTGGGCAGCGGTGATTCACACGTGTCTGTTTCTTGCCTCAGTCTCCATCTCGGGACAACAGTGTCAGGAGGAGCAGAAACAGGGCTGGAGCAGCATCCAGCAGCTCATCACGGAGGCCAGGCAGGACATTGACATGATCAAGAGAAATGTCCACATGGGGAATGAGAAAGTGAAGATGCTGTCAACAGGTGCGCTTGCAGACCCTTACTGGGCGGGCTTGGTCTCATGCTGGGCGCTGGGGGATTGGGGGAGGCGACAGCAGGGGTCTGCCCTCCCCGTGCTCAGGGTTTAGGGGGTGATGGATGTCACCCTCTGGGCGGGGATATTTAAAAAGGGAAGGCCAAGTACATGGGCTCTGCAACACCCAGGCGGGGGCGGGGGCGGGGGCGGGGGCGGGGTGGGCAGGGAAGAGGCTTCCAATAAAGGTGAGGGCCTTGTCTGAGGCCCAGACCAGCTTTCTCCTGTCCCCCTGCCCCCAGACTTAAGCCAGATCAAGACTAAATTACATGAAATCTCCAAGATACTAGAGAAGAAGCCGCAGCCACGTAAGTTGGGCTAGGGAGGTGGATGAGGAGGGAGCCACATCTCTGGCCCTGGTTTCTCTCTGGGGGGGCCGGGGGGAAGGGATCTGCCTGACCTTGGGTCTTCATCCTGCTCAGAGCCCACAGCTCAATAAATGAGAAGACATTGACACCCGGGCTGCAGCTTGGAGGACGGGGCGGCACTTCCCCGTGAAGACGGCCGCATGCGTGCCTCATGGCATCATGGGAGCGATAACACATGACACAGTGGGCGGCTGTGTCAGCAAGGACCGCAGAAGTGTGTCAGCCTGGGCGCGGGTGTTGGTAACACGTGTTGCACTGTGAACACGTGTGAATGTCCTGTGGTATGTTGTGTGTGAATGTCATGGAGCTGTGTGTGCGCGTGTGCGCGTGCGCGTGCGTGTGTGGAGCACCCGCTACATCACTGTAACTGCGGGTGTTGAGTGTGTACCCCGTCACTACCTGTGTTGTGTGAACAGGCGGGTGTCAGTGTGTGACTGATTATGTCACCGAGGGTGTGCAGAGCGGGTACATTTGTGCGTTCCCTTGTTTCTGCACTCACGTTTTGTGATTTGTGACGATAAAGGCCAATGGGAAAGAATGTGGCTTTCAGATCTGTTCCTGGGAGCATCTGGGGGTGGGGGTGGGGACCCGGTGGCAGAGGGTCTGCAAGTATTAAGGGATGAGGAAAGTCACACAGCAAGCACGCGCACGTGATAACCAGGAGCCCTGGGGGCACGAGCGTGTGTGAGCATGAATGCCCTGAATGGGTCCTTTTGTGCCCATGAACTTGTACCCAGCGAGGAACAGTCTCTGTGCCTGAGACTGTGTGCCCAGTAGGGTTTGTGGCCGGAGATATACACTGTTTCCCTAAGTGGGGCGCCTGGGTGGCTCAGTCGGTTAAGCGTCCGACTTCGGCTCAGGTCATGATTTCCCAGTTCGTGGGTTCGAGCCCCGCGTCCGGCTCTGTGCTGACAGCTCGGAGCCTGGAACCTGCTTCGGATTCTGTGTCTCCCTCTCTCTCTTTCCCTCCCCCACTTGCATTCTCTCTCTCTCTCTCTCTCTCTCTCAAAAATAAACATTAAAAAAAAATTAACAATGTCTCCCTAAGTGTAGGGGGACCCACAGATACATCTGAACCCTTAAGCATGTCCCCACGGATGTAACTATTCCTGAGTGTATATGCCCACTGAGCATGTATTCGTGAGTGCGCATGCCCCTAAGTGCCCCTGGCTCGTAGACGTATGTCCCCTAAGAGAACATGTGTCCACAGGCAAACGTTTGTCCCTAAGACAAATGGACATGTGCACACGGGCAGACGTGTGTCCCTGAGAGAACATGTGCCCAAGGATATACACGTGTCCCTAAGACCAGAGACTGTGTCCCCAAGGCATAGGTGTGCTCCCAGGCCAAATAGACGTATGCCCAAGGGCACACATGTGCCCCTGAGACCGAGACATGGGCCCATCGTCAACTGTGTGCCCTTGAGCCGGTAGCCATCCGTGCAGTTTGCCTGAGCGCTTGGCACCCCACGCCAGCCCGGCCCTTGGCCTCAGGGCCACACCCCTCCGTCGGGTGCCCCGGACACGCGCGCCCCCAGGCGGCCGCTCTCTGGAATCTCCGTGAGCGCGCGCGCCCCGCCCACGAGCCTGTCGGCCGCAGCGCCTGCGCACTTAAGCCCTTTTACGGCGCCGTAAAGCTGCTCGGCCGAACCGAAGGCCTCAGTACCCTGGTGAGACCCCGCCTGCCCGCGACCCCTACCCGCGTCTGGCCTCGCCCGTTCTCGGACCCTCCCGCGCCCGGTGGGCCTGGGGCTCCCGGGCTAAGGTCTCGGCGCCCGCGATCCCCGGTCCGTCCGCTTTGGCCCACGCAAGGGGGGGGGGGTCCTTGAGGAGGGTGGGCTCCCTCCCCGGCCCTCTGCCCGGTTCACGCCGGCGTGGAGGGCTGGGGGCCCCCGCCTCTCCGGGTCTTAGCTTACTGGCCCCCATCACAGCCCGGTGGAGGAGTCTCAACGCCCCCCCCCCCCTCCGTCTCACGCTCTGGGCCCTCCTGTAGTCGGCTGCGCACCTGGGGGGCGTCTTGGAGCCCCTGGACCCCCTCCCCCGCCGGCCTTCCCACCCACCCACCCCCACCCCCGCCGCCACGCAGACTTCGTTGGGGCAGGCCCACCCTCCCCAGACCCCGCCGGCCTCTGGCTCCTTCCCTGGTAGTGGGAAGGGGGTTCTGCGCTCCTCCTCTCGACCCCACCCTTGGCAGAGGCTTCACACTTGAATGGGCGAGGACGGGGGGGGCGGGGAGGGAGGGTGTCTCCGCGCCCTTGGGATCCCCCCCAGCAGCTCCTGTCCCCCACACCCCCACCGTAGATCCGCTCCGCGGAGATCTTAGCGCCCCCTCTGGGTTTTCTCCAACAGCCTTTTCCGGGTCTCTTCCCCCACTGACCACTGGCTTGGGGCGCTAGGATGGGAGGATCACAGCGCCCCCTCCTGGGCCCCCCAAACTTCGGGTCTCACAGTCGGCCTCGGCCTCCTCCACCTTGTCCTCCACTGTCCAGCTACATTTCTGGAGGGCGCGGAGATGGAGGGGTTCCCAACGCCTTCTCTGCGCCCCCCCCTGCAGTCTTCCTTACAAACGCAGGCCCGCCCACGTCTCAAGGAGGCGTGCTTCGTGCCTGACACATGGGCGCTGCCAGAGCCGTTTCCTCCTAGCTTGCCCCTCGCATCTCCTCTGTTCGTCCCCCAAACCGCAGCCCCCCTCCCCCCACTCACTCCCGCCATGGGTCTTGACGCACCCTACTGCCTTCTCCCGTTTCTCTGGCTTTCCGCAGGGGAGAGGCGGGGATGTTCTCTTCATCTGCAGAAGTCAGCGCTGTTTTTGCTGGAGCGCTTGCAGGGGACAGTACCCGGGTCTTCTCACGGCCCCCCATCCTTGTCCCCCCCCCCCCATGCACTAGTTCTCTAGGTGCTCCCACAGGTTGCAGAGGGGGTAGGGCACAGAGGTCCTTTCCACGTAGGAGCAATCGCCTGGAACTTAAGAGTGGTTTCCAGCGCCGCCTTCCCCTCCCCCTCTTGTGTCTTCCCACCTCCCCCCTTCCCCCAAAGGTGCAAACCTGCCTCTTTCCCCGTCTTCCTTCACGGGCTTAGGCTTCATGGAGGGGGCGTGCTTTACGCGCAGGCGGACGGGGGGGGGGGGGGGGGGGGGGGGGGGGGGGGGGGGGGGGGGGGG
>NW_024412431.1:954097-1035812 GCF_014898765.1 Herpailurus yagouaroundi | reverse complement strand
CCCCCCCCCCGCTTTCTTTCCCCCTCTTCTTTTCCTACACGGGAGGTCAGCAGTGGAGCACACAGACCCGGTAGCGCGTTCTCCGCACCCCCCTCCCCGCCCCACACGCGTTTCCTTGTGTCCCCGCAGGGCGGCGGCAGGATGGAGGCGCGCTTCACGCGCGGAAAGTCGGCGCTGCTGGAGCGCGCGCTGGTGCGGCCGCGCACCGAGGTGAGCCTGAGCGCCTTCGCGCTGCTCTTCTCCGAGCTGGTACAGCACTGCCAGAGCCGCGTCTTCTCCGTGGCCGAGCTGCAGGCGCGCCTGGCCGCGCTGGGCCGCCAGGTGGGCGCGCGCGTTCTGGACGCCCTGGTGGCCCGCGAAAAGGGTGCCCGGCGCGAGACCAAGGTGCTGGGCGCCCTGCTCTTCGTCAAGGGCGCCGTGTGGAAGGCGCTCTTCGGCAAGGAGGCCGACAAGCTGGAGCAGGCCAACGACGACGCGCGAACCTTCTACATCATAGAGCGGGAGCCGCTCATCAACACCTACATCTCCGTGCCCAAGGAGAACAGCACGCTCAACTGCGCCAGCTTCACGGCGGGCATCGTGGAGGCGGTGCTCACGCACAGCGGCTTTCCTGCTAAGGTCACGGCGCACTGGCACAAGGGCACCACGCTCATGATCAAGTTTGAGGAGGCCGTCATAGCCCGAGACCGGGCGCTGGAGGGCCGCTGACCCCGCGGGAGATAAAGATGCAGAGAGCCCCCTTCCCAAGTGTGTCTTGTGTCTTGTGGGGGGGGCCTCAGAGATCCGCTCAACGCCTCGACCCAGGTCCCTGCCTCAGGCTGGTGAGGGAGGCCGGGACCCGAGCCTGTTTGGGATGCCATGGGGCTGCGGTGGGGGTGGGCTTCCAGACAGGGCCGGGGGAAGGCGGGGGGCAGTGTGGAGAGAAGTCTGCACAAGGAGCTGCTGGCGTGGCTGGAGGCAGGAGGATGCCGACCCTCTCTGGAATCACGATTGGAGGCCAGGCCGGAGAGGTGGGGGGTGAGGGATCAGGCGGAGAGAGGCTCCATCAGGCGGGCACACTACTTCTGTAAAGGACCAGATAGGAGTTTATGCCTAGAAGTCTCTGTCCAGCCACTCTGCTCCGCGGTGTAGACGGCAGCATGCCAAGGATTGGGTGCGGCTGTGTGTCTAGAAAACAGGCGGAGGGGGATCCTTTGCTGACCCCTGCTTTAGAGCCTTGCCTCTCAAAGTGTGGTCCACGACAGGCAGCCTCCGTATCTCCTGGGAGGTTGTCAGAAATGCGGACTCTCGGGCCCCCCCGAAGGCCCACTAACAGCGTGTCATTCGGCAAGATCCCCAGGGGATTCCTGTGTACCCTATTTTGAGAAGCGGTGCTCTAGGGCACAGAGTATGTTCCAACTGGGGTGGCCGGGCCCCACCCCCAGAGTTTCCGATTCTGCAGATCTGAGTGGGCTGAGGATTTGCATTTCTGGAAGTTCCCAGGAACTGGCTGATGCTCCGGGGGGCCGCATTTTAAGAATCCCCCCCCCTGGAGACCTGGGGAAATGGATGGGCTCACTTCCGAAATCTCGGGGCGCCTACCGTATTTTGAAGTTGATATTGATGATACGTGAACATATCCTTGTTGTGTTTTTTTACAATTTTACTTTTAAGTAACGTCTACACCCAACACGGGGCTCGAGCTCACAACCCTGATCAGGATCAAGAGTTGTGTGCCGTACCTACTGAGCTAGCCAGGTGCCCCGTGTGTGCCTTGTTTAAAAAGTAAAATCTGACGCCTGAGGCAACCCTGCCTTTCCCTTCTGCCCACCACCCTCGCGGGGTTCCTGAGAGCTCCTCCTCCCCAGGGTCCATCCTGCCAGACTTTTGGGGGGAAACTTTTCAAATGTCTCTTCCTCCCTCCCCCTCCCCCTTCCCCTGGATTTCAATGAGCCTGATGTGAAGGAGAACTTGGCGGTGCCCTGGGCTGGGTCCCCTCACTGTTGATGGAGGGTTTAAGGGCGGGACGGATGCAGCTTTTCCATTGCGTTTTTGGGGTGCATGGTGGAGGCGGGCATGGGGGTGGGGCCGAGGTGCCGGGTTTGGTCAGGGGGCAGTTTCGGGAATTCCAACCAGGGTGATGGGGGGGGGTGTCGGCACATCTTGAAGATACGTGGTCCATAAATGGAACTTGGGGGTGCCTCCCGTGTATAGCACAGGGATGGCCATGGTCAGGAAATAGCTGTTGCCTGGGGAAGGGGGTGGTCACAGTGGCAGTCTGAATCGGGGGCGAGGGGTCAATGTCTAGGAAGCCAAGGAGGATCGGAGGTCTGGAGTCCAGGAGTCAGCACGGTGGCGGGTGCCGCCCGTCTGGGTGGAGTGGGCAGGGCACCTGGTGCCTGGGAAGCCGGATTTTCAGGGGGAGCTGGGGGAGGCTTTGGGCTTAGCAGCCTCAGGTCCCCCGGGGACCCTGGCGAGCTTGGCCTGCAGGGCCTGCTGGGTGAGGGGCAGGTTGCGGGAGGCAGGGATGGCCCAGCCTGCTGCATCCAGAGGCCTGGCAGTGAAGTTTGCCAGAGAGAAAGGGCAGGGGGAGGAAGAGATGGGCTGGTCCCCGAGGGCGGGATGCGGGGCGGGGGTTTGTGAGCTGCAAATAAAGTCCCTGCTGAAGTCCTGAAGCCCCCAGACAGGTTGGCGGGGGCCCGGGGGTGGGGGGTGAGGAGGAGGAACCCAGCACCAGCCCTCGGTGAGCCAGCCAGACATGAGGCTCCCCCTCGTTGAACAGACCACAAAGTGGGTTCTGTGAGAAGAGGTCATTCGCCCATGGACACACATTGATTATCCAACAGCTATTTATTGAACACCTACTCTGTGTCAGCTGCTGAGGTCACAGCTGAGAGCAAGACCAATGCACCTGCCCTCCTGAAGCTCACATGCTAGCCCTGGGCGTGGGGGGGGGGGGGGCGGCGAGCACACACAGATCCGTGAGTGACAAGTTTGGTTGGAAGGGGAAACGTTCTGTGGTGAGAAAGTAGACCAAAGGTAAAAGGGAGCCGGAGTCAGGGGTGTCATTTTAAACAGGAAGGACGGGGAGCCCAGGATAGCCCTCACTGAAGAGCTAGCAGGGGAGGGGGCATGTGCAAAGGCCCTGAGGCAAAGAGCAAGCCTATATGTGTAAGGGCCAGTGAGGAGGCTGGTGTAGGTGCTGGGGTTGGGGGAGGGCAGAGAGGAGGTGAAGCTGGGGAGACAAGGCAAGCTGCAGGGATTCTGCAATTGCAAAGCACCCTGTAAGACTGTGGGGTTTTTTTCCTCTGAGCCAGAAGGAAACTTCTGGAAGGTCTGGGACAGTGAAGAAGAGATTGAGGCAAGCTAGGGCAGGGGCTATACCGAGGCGGTTGCTGGAGGGGTGAGGAGTGGACAGATTCTGCACATGGCTTTCCCTGAGGATTTGGAGGGTTCAGTGAGGGAAACCGGTGATGACTGTCATCCCAACACGGGCCTGGGTGACCTGCAGAGTGGGGCTGGGAGTCCCCTTTGCGGAGCTCAGGTAGGTAGTTGTGCTCTGGCCTGGGGGCTGGGAGGGGTCTGGAGGAGGCAGACATTGGTGGTGGTGGGGGGGAGGGACAATGGCTTGGTAACAGGTGACCTAGGACGAGCTCTATCCCTGCCCTATCCCGGCCCCAGGTCTCCTGGGTGCCACTGTAGGGCCCTCCCCAGCCCCCTAGGCCCGGGCCCCTGACTCCCAGGTCCAAGGTGGTCCAGTGTGGTCCTCCCCCCACGGAGTCCCCTCCAGGAAGCCTGAGAATCACGTGAGCCATCTGGTTCTTCCTTTTCTTTTTTTAATGTTGATTTATTTTTAGAAAGAGAGAGAGTGCAAGCAGGGGAGGGGCAGAGAGAGAGAGGCAGAGACAGAATGGGAAGCAGGCTCCAGGCTCCGCCCTCAGCACAAACCGATGCGGGGCTTGAACCTGCGAACTGTGAGGTCATGAGCTGAGCCGAAGCCAGACCCTTCACCAAGTGAGCCACCCAGGCGCCCCTGGTTCTTTCTTCCTACACCGGGAGCTGGGGGTGGGGTGGGTAGGCGAGGAGTTTAACGAGGGGTGTCCTGCGATCCTGGCCCGCCTCCCTCCTCAGCCTCTGGTGCAGGGCTGGTGCCACCTGTTTCTTTCAAAACCTGTGTCCGAGTCACACCAGCACCTTTGGACCTGGGTGGCCAGGCCACCCCTGGGCCTGCTAGCATTTACTGAGTGCCTTCTGTATACCAGGTCCATTCAGCACTTCCCATGCGTGAGCTTGTGCCCTCCTGCCAGCAGCCTGGGGGGGGGGGGGGAACCAGCCCACTGCCCTGCCCTGCGGTACTTTTAGGTGTCTAGGGTGTTCTCTGCTCCATTAGATCCCAGAATCTTTGTCTCCAGCCCTGTCTAGTACATGCTTCTTGTAATAAAGTAGAGGGGAAACGGTGGAGAGATACAATTGCTGCTTCAGCTGTTCTGGATACTCAGACGGACTCAGGCACCAGGTTCTGAACTCCCGGCTCCCACGCCTGGAGGCTTCTGAGATGGGGCCATCTTCACCCCCATTTTATTGACATGGGCTGGGGGCAAGGGGGCTGGCTGCCTGAGCCGGGGACCTCTCCCAGGGGTGCTAAGACACGGGGACTGCATCTGGGGAGGCCAGGGGTGGGGCGGGGGTGTGGTCCTGACTCCAGCAGACGGCGGGGCGGCCCGACAGAGGAAGCTCACAGGGGTCTGAGGCTCTCTGGAAAGTTCTCGAGGTGGGTACTCTGAGCCCTTGAAGGCAGGGACATGGTGACAGCCTGCTGGGCTGAGGAGTAAGGGACAGGCCCTCAGGGGCATTGGCAGGAGCCGGGGAGGGGTCAACAGCCCTTCTTCCTCTTGGGCGGGAGAAAGGGTTGCTGGGGCCTTAGCCACAAAACAGGCATCCAGGCCGCGGCTGCGGGCCCCGCCGTGGGCCCGGCTGCTCCTGTGTCTGAGCTGGGGGAGCAACGCAGGGGTGCACCTGGCAGGTGGGCAGGGGGCCATGAGGGTCTGCGTCTCCAAGGACCTCCCGGGGAACCCCAGGGAGGGGGCCGAGGTGGCGGGGGAGGGGCGGTCAGCATGTGGCCAGCCGGTCACACACCCAGCCGTCCAGCCGGCTGCCACAGAAGGCATCGTTCCACTGCCCGGAGCCCTGCATCATCACACAGTCCTCGCCCTGGCCCTGGTTGTTGGGTTCCCCCGGCCGCCAGTTGCTGGAGCAGAAGACTTCAGGTCAGAGGATGGGCTCCGGGGCAGGAGCCCTACTGCCTTCGGCCTAGACGCATCCCTCGGGGTCTGGGCCCCTCCCCCCATCCCTGGATCCCTACTCCCCACGCCCTGCAAGCCCAGGGACACCGGCTGCCCACATCCCCTCCCCTCAACCCGACCACTGCGGACAGGCACCCCCCCCCCCCCCGCCCGCCCCCGTCGGAGTCTGGGCCTCACCTGTAGTTCAGGGGGTTCTCATCCATCCAGATAAACTCCCCCTCTATGTCCAGGTCCCGAAGGCCAATCCAGGTGCCCTTCCTGTTGGCGCGTTTGGCCAGGAAGTCCTGGGGGGCAGGACGGGGCTGCAGGGGCTGCGGGGTTGTGCCTGGGGTCCCCACCCCCACCGCACAAGAGGTCGCGGTGGGATCCCCGCCCCCTGCTGGCCACGCCCTCCGCAGAGCCCCGCCCACCTGCTCCTCTTGGCTGTGGATGCTGACCAGCCGCCCTTGCAGTTTGCTGCAGGCAAACCGGGCCTGGATCCACTTCTTGGCGCCCTCGCCGAAGTAGTAGCACTTCCTCTGGAAGTTGACCCAGTTCTCGGGGCACGTGTTACACGTGGAGCCTGGGGCGGAGGAGAGGCTCAGGGGTGCGGCCGTGGTGGGCGCCGTGGCGGGCGCCGTGGCGGGCTCTGTGGCCGGCGCTGTGGCGGACGTGGCCGGCGCCGTGGCCGGCGCTGTGGCCAGCGCGGTGGCGGACGTTGTGGCCGGCGCCGTGGCGGGCTCTGTGGCCGGCGCCATGGCGGACGTTGTGGCCGGCGCCGTGGCGGGCGCTGTGGCCGGCACGGTGGCGGACGTTGTGGCCAGCGCTGTGGCTGGCACCGTGGGGACAATAGGCAGGGTGGGTGGCAGCGTCTCTCCTGGGGTCACTCTTGGGGTCCGGGCTGAAAGCAGACCAACTTGCAGGTTGCCCCTCTTCCCGGCCAGACCAGCCGCCCGGCGGGAGCACCTCGGCTGCCCGCACCATTGCCACAAATATCGCCCCTCCCCGCCCTCCCCCCCCAAGAATGCCTGTCACCGACGCCGTCATCGTAGACACCTCTTGGCCAGCAGCTCTTTGGCCTCTGCCAGCATCAGCCCCACAAAGAGACCCGCGGCATCACCACGTCACCAGCACTGTGGCCCGTGGCCCCTCGACCACCAACGGCATCACCACAAACACGTTCACGGTCAGAAGCGTGTCAACCTCCAACACCATGGCCACCAACCCCACCGCTCTCAGCGGCACCTTCAGTCCCACCGCCATCACCGGGGGGACCCAGGATCGCCAGCAACCTCTCTCCAGTGCCACCAGCACGGCCAACACCGTCTTCACACCAGCCACGGCTTAATCACCAGGGCCGACCTGCCAAGGCCACGGTTGCCAGCATCATGGTCCCCTTGTATTGTCCCCACCAACAGCTCCAGTGACAACCCTGGTGGCCATTGCTACCGGCACCCTCAAAACCAGCCTTGTTGACCAGATTTGGGGAGAATGCAACGATTTCTGTCTAGTTGGAGGGACCGAGCAGGAGAGCTTAGGGAGGGCTGGGTCCGCATGGCCTTGACCTGGGGCCGCCTTGGTCTCTGTCTCCTCTTGTCCACATCCCGGAGAAACTCTTAGGCACTGTCACCACACCTCCCACCCAGGACTCCCAGATGGGGGGTTAAACCCACTGTTACTGGCTTGACTCACTCTTGATTGAAAACAGCTTTTCTTGGAATGATGTGCAGAGAGGGCTCCAGAGCTTGGGAGGAATTTTTAAAAGAGACCTGGGGTCCCCAACCTCTGGGGGATCAAAGCTGGATGTGTTTCTCACACATGGGCCAGTAACCAGTATGTGGCCACTGGTGCAGGGGGGTGGGGAACATTAAAACCGGAAGGGGGTATCCCTGGGCACTTGAAGAAAACCTGGAGGGAGGTACCCTGCCTGTGTCCCCATCAAGAGACAGCCCTGGAGCTGGCCTCAGCCCCCAGGTCACCCCAGGGACCGGGTAGGAACTGGGAGGTCATCCATCCACATGAACGTGGCCCAGAGCCCTCCGCAGAGGGACCACTGCCGGGTTTCTGGCTGGGATTCCCACAGCCACGGCATGTCCCGGGGGGCTGCACCCCACACCAAGCACAGAACCTTCCTCTTCTCTTCGCCAACTAGGGCAGCAGGGGCTTCCCAGGGGTGGAAAGTCAAAAACCAAGGGTGGGGGTGGGGAGCGCCCGGGTTCCTGTCCCAGGTTGAAGGCACGCTGACGGGATTTCTGCTCTTCCTGAAGCCTGCCGGGGCCACCCCTCACCCCAAGCCTCGTCACCACCAGCATTGCCCCGTCTCTGCAGAGGGGACCCGCCCCCTTGAGCCCCGTGGCTGGTCAGACAATCTTCTGGGAGGGCTGTGGCTGAGGGCGTCCTACTGATGACCCTCTTCTGAGCCACGAGGGGCAGAGGAAGGAGAAGCAAAGCGAACCCAGAGATGGTGACACACAGGGAAGCTTCGACCTGAAGGAGGGAAAAAAGCGTGCGAGCTCCACCCCCCCCGCCCCCCCCCCAGCTCCAGTTCCGTGGAGAGAGGCAGCTGGACTCAGAGAGAAACTGCCGCGTGTCCCCCATGGACCCTGCCGCACACGTAAGCCCACACCCGTCCACGCGGTCACGTGCAGCCCTCTAGCACACACCCCCCCACACCCGTCCCGTCGCTCGCACGCCCCGGCACACCACAGGCCCAGACTCACGAGCACACTCACCGTTGGACACGTGGAGCTCAATCCACAGCTTTACCACCTCCTGCTGGAGCCTTTCCAACGAGTGCAAGGCGGCGCGCCTCTCGTTCAAGCCTCGGGTGATTGGGTGGGGGACGGTGGTCAGAGACGAGCTTGGAGCGCGCCCCCCGCCCCCCCTCCACCTCCACCCTCTACCCTGTCCCCTCCCAAGGCTCACTCTGGGACTTGAGGTTGCTCAGGTCCGAACGAAGTCCATCCAGGTTCCGGGAGAGCTCAGAGTCTGACGGGGCCGGGCTGGGGTCAGGGCTGGGAGTCCCCGAGCCCGGCCCCCAGCCTCACGGTCCCTCCCAGCTCTAGGACCCCCGTCCCCACCAGCCTCTCACCCTGAGCTTTCATTCTTGTCTGTTCAGCTTGGATTTCCTCCATGTTCTGTGACACCTGGGCAGCTGGGTGCAGGGGAGGGGGCTCAGTGGTAAGCAGGTCCTCAGGGCCGCCCCTGCCCCCCCCCCTCAGCTCCCCCGCTGGCCCCTTTGTCCTTCTCGCCTCTGTCTTCGGGGTCCCCTGCTCACTTTGCCATTCACGGGTGGCCTAGAGCACTCTGTCCACATGTTAATCCAGGCTCCCCCACCCCCACCCCACTCCTCCTCCTCGACCTGAGCTGACATCACTCACCCCGGGATTTCTGGGCCATCTCGTCCCCTCTGTGTCTTTCCAAGTCCTTGGCAACCTGAGAGACTGGGACCGCAGGAAAGACGATGTGTCCTCAGGAACCAGGAAGGCACGTCCTCAAATCCTTCCCCTCCCTGGCCCCGAGTGCAGGGTCCCCTCACATTTTCATTTTGGGGACAAGGTACCGAGGAAGACGCAGGCAAGAATAGGATGAACACGTGCACCCTCCCCCCCACCCAGAACGCAACGTAAAAGCAGCTGGCGTTTCCTGAAAGCTCACTGGAGGCAGGTCTAAATGCTTCACCAAGTCTCAGCTCGTTTCTGCCTCGATACCCTGAAATGATGCCCACTTTACAGGTGAGGGAACCGAGGCCTGGAGCCATTACTTAACAGCCCATCAGACACCTCGTAGAGCCCCCCGTCTCTCCCAGAGGCTCCGGGTTTTCACCCCAAGGGGAGGGGGCGATGCAGGCTGACCCCCACTTCCCGGCAGGGGATGCTGGAGCGCAGTCCTTCTCCCATGTCCCACAGTGGCCAGTGGCCGAAGCAGGACGAGAGCCCCCCTCCCTGCCTCCTCTCCCCCCCACCCCTCCCCCCTACCGTTCTGGGCAGCGGTTTCTTCCAGCTGTTTCAGATTCTGCACAGCGTCCCAGTCTGGGGAGGAGAGAAGAGGAGGGGCGAAGACGGGTTTTCAGGAGCCCCCGACCACACCCCCCCCACACCTGTCAGCTGGGGAGGGAGGCCTTGGGTATATACCACTTGGGAGGCACAGAAAGGATGGGAGACAGAGACGCTGGACGGGGTGGGGAGCTCTCGGGTGGGGGGGGGGCAGAGGGCCTCGGGAGGGGACCGCTGGGGACAAGGTGGGAGGCACGATGGGGAAATTGGACTCGGAGGGGCGTGACGTCCCAGCATCTGAAAGTGGGGTTCTGGGAGAGAGCACAAGAGAGGGGCCGCATGGGGCTGGGGGTGTCCTCACGCCAAAAGAGAAGCAGGGTCAGCAGCCCGGCCCACAGCATGACGGTCGCCAGCCCCAACAGTGCCATCTGGGTCCCTTGCCGACAGCACCGCCGCCGCCTTCCGGGAAGGTTTGGGAACTCTGCTGGGCGTCGAGGGGGGAGCGCCAAGGGGTGCGGCGTGAGACGGGGCTTGGCTCTGCCTGTCCCCCCGTCACCCACAGCCCCTAAGTCCTGGGAGCCCGTCCAGAGCCCACACTAAAGCCGTGGGTCTCAGTGGACCCCCAGCCTGCTCCGCACACCTTCCCCACATGCCGCCTTCGTGCCCCACCGGTGCCCCCCCGCCCCGACCCCGTCCACTTCTGCGTCTGTGCATCTCTGAATCTGTCCCTCCGGCCGTCCAGCCCTTCTGCCCACACCCCGGTGGTCAGCAAGCCTGACTTGGGGCCAGGGCGCCGTCCAGAAAGGCAGCCCGGGGTGGGGGGCCGGGAGCTGAGACCCTCCCTCCGTGGTCCCCCATCAGGTGGCCGACTGCCACCCAGCTCTCGCCGTGACCCTCTTCCCTTACCCCCTCACGCACCACCTCGAGCTCCAGCCTCATGCCCCGGGAAGCTGGGTCCTCCTTCCCCTTGGACCTCCTGCCCTCACCCTGTGGCTGTCTTCCACCCCGCACCCCTTCTCTAAACCCAGGACGCTGGGTCTGTGTTCTTCCTCCATATCCAAGCCCTTCCCCAGCCTTTTCCCCCGGATGTCAGACCCCCCGGAGCCTCACCACAATCCCTGGGGCCCCCAGGACTCTACCTTGACTCCCCACCGTGGGTCCGGGCCCCCTGCCCTCGCCCTGGCCGTGAGGATTCATCGTGCTGGATTCTACTTGCTCTGAATCCCCGTTCTACTTCCAAATCTATCGGGCTCCCAGCACCCGAGCTGGAGCCGATTTTTTTTGTTGGAGGGCGTTGAGTCAGGGCAGGGAGGGGCCTGCGGCTTCCCCCTCCTGCTTGGCTCTGTGCCCAGAAGGCCAGTCGGGGCTCACCTCCCCCTCACCCCTTGCTGGGCCTTCTTCCCAGAGAGAGACCCAGGAACCCCTCTCCTCTCCTGGGTGGAAGGGAGGAGGCCAGGTGCTCGGTTTTGCCAGGGTC
Organism: Herpailurus yagouaroundi; assembly: GCF_014898765.1. Classification (NCBI taxonomy): domain Eukaryota; kingdom Metazoa; phylum Chordata; class Mammalia; order Carnivora; family Felidae; genus Herpailurus; species Herpailurus yagouaroundi. The sequence continues at coordinate 1,025,079 of NW_024412431.1, read as the reverse complement.
AGCTCCAGAGAGCCCTCTCACCTGAGTAGACATGTTCCTCCATGGCCGCCCTGCTTGGATTCTCCCAGTGACAGGCTGCTCACCACCTCCCAAGGCAGCCCACTTAGCGGGTGTCGTCGCGGCTCTGGCCGGGATCCGGGTTCTGAGGAGCATTAAGGTTAGACGTCAGGCTCTGGTTACGGGCTCAGGACAGCGTCTGGGACTCGAGGAGCTCGGTGACCATTGGCTGATTTCGTTTCGTCCGTGACCAGGAGTCAGCGCGGCATTTCACTGGGAGACACAGGCCTGAGACCAGAGGTGGGCGCCCCAGAGCCGACGCAGGCCGGGTACACGGCAGGTGCCTCATAAATGCAGCGAGTGACCGAACCTCAAAACCAACCGCCTCATCCATAAAACGCCAATAACACCCGCACCACAGGGTGGTGACGTGCCCTTCACGGATGTGTCAGGTGCTTCGATCAAGGGCTGGTCCGTCGCCCCACAAATATCATCAGCTTGCTGCTGTCACCGCCGGTTGCCAACGTGGCTTGGGACTCAACCTTCCCGAGCGTCAGGGTCCCCTCTATAGAATGGGAGGGACGCTCGTACCCAACTCACGAGGTCGAGGTAGGATCAAATGAGATGACAACATAGGTGAGTGTCTCGGCAAGATGCCGTGCGCGCACAGTGGGTCTTCAGATCCTAAACACTTATCAGGCACCTGCTGTGTGTCAGGCCTTGCTGGGCGGTGCAGAAACTCCGTCACCAGACCTCAGCTTCCTCTTCTGCAATGTGCCCAAGGCATCTTTAAAGTATCTTGACTTTTAAAAAAAAAATTGTTTTTAAGTTTATTTGTTTATTTTGAGAGAGGGAGTGAGCAGGGAGGGGCAGAGAGAGAGAGGGAGAGAGGGAGAGAGAGAATCCCCAGCAGGCTCCACACTGCCAGCGCAGAGCCTGACGCGGGGCTCGAGCCCATGAACCGTGAGATCATGACCTGAGCCGAAATCAGGAGTCAGAGGCTTAACCGAGGGAGCCACCCAGGCGCCCCAAAGTCTTTTGAGCACCTATTTTGTGCCAAAGAGGGCGGGTTTGGTTACAGGCTGCCTCTCTTGCCGTAGGACTATGGGCAATATGCTTCCCCTCTCTGAGCCCCGGGGAGGTGGGTGTGGGGAGTGACCAGGCTCTGATTAACGGCAGCTCCCACTGGACCTTGTGCCATCATGGAAGAGGCCAGAGGCGTGACCATCCTGCAGCCAAACGTGCCTGAGCCCAAGCTGGACAGACTGGGGGCTGAGTCCCGGCTTCTCCCAGGACGAGCGACTTAAGTTTGCTCATCTGTCAACGAGGGGTGACCGTTCCAAGCCCACTGGATGAAGCACGATGGGCGTGGCACGCAGCAGGCGCTCGGTTAACCTGCTGGTGGGGAGCTGGGGAAACTGAGGCCCCGAGGAGGTAAGTAATTTGTCCATGCCACACGATGGTAGAACGGGGACTTGAACCCAGGACAGGTGACATCGGAGCCTATTAGCTCAACCACCTGGGGACACGGCCTCCTGATGGGTGTCTGCCAGTGAGTGCCAGGGGGCAGGGTCCTGATGCCGGGCCGTCTTTCTGACTTAGGAGCTCCCAGCCCTGCGGACGGCTTTCCGCGGCCCTCCGGGGTCCACACGATCAGCCCCCGGTGCACCCACCAAGCTCATCTGTTCTGCTCGGTCACACCAGGCGCTGGCTTCAACTGCCCCGACCCAGGACCCCGCGCGCCTGCCGATTCCGTCCACGCTGCCCGCTGCCCACCGCCCGTCTGTCCCTTGAGACCCAGCCCCGAGGCCGCTCCTTCCAAGGAACCTTCAACGTCCCACGTCCCAACACACACGCACACGCACACAGAGGGTCACACGCGCGTGCTCCCACATTCACACGCAGACGCGCGGTCGCACGCCCACCCACTCGCACGTATCTCGCACTCACATGCGCCGCGAACGGCGTCGCTGTCCTGGTCCGCTGGGGCGGGTTGGAGGGGCCGGCGGGGCCGCGGGCGGTGGTGAGGACCTTGGCCTGGGGAGACAGTTTTCTTCTGAAAGCAGGCCCACCCACGGCTTCTATTTTCACAGGCCTAATTATGGGCTTGCCACCTGGTTACCCATATTACACGCATGGCCTCCCCTGATGCTCCCCACAACCGGGTAAAGTCCGTCCTATTATTATCTCCATTACGCAGGTGAGCAAAACTGAGGTCCAGAGAGGCTAAGCCACATTCCCAGAGTGCTGGAGGAAGTAAGTGGGAGAGTGAGGACTGAACTAATGTGGCTAAGTCACTATACCACTGTGGCAGGGAAGAGGGAAGGGAAGGAGAGAGAAAGAGAGAGGGATGAGCAGGGAGGGAGCCCGGAGGTAGGGAAGAAACAGAAAGATCCATGAGATAACATTCTGGTCAAATAGTAACAATTTTGTTACAGGGTTGAATTTAATACCAGTGTGTGCCAGGGAGTTGGGGGGGGGGGGACAGTTCCCGGTGTCCCAGGTGCATCGAAACATTTAACGTTCGCACGTTATGAGGTAGATGCTTTTGTTCCTCATGCTGCCTTCTTGGTGAAGAATGTGGAGCGCAGAGAGGTTAGGTAACTTGTCCAAAGTTGCACAGCTCATAAATGGCAACGCCGGGATTCGAACCCAGGCAGCACAGGCCCCAAGTCAGCAGCCCTAACCCCCGTGCCCCTAGCCTTGGATTTATGGGGACTTCTTTTTTTTTTTTTTTTTTTTAATTTTATTTTTGAGAGACAGAGAGAGACAGCAGGAGTGGGGGAGGAGCAGAGAGAGAGGGAGACACAGAATCGGAAGCAGGCTCCAGGCTCTGAGCCGTCAGCACAGAGCCCGACGTGGGGCTCGAACCCACGAACCGTGGGATCATGACCTGAGCCAAAGTCGGACGCCTGACCGACTGAGCCACTCGGGCGCCCCTTATGGGGACTTCTTCACACCTCACACCCTGCCCTTCCTCCCTAAACTGTGTCCTCTGATCCTTAACCCTCTTCCCATTCTTGATTGGGGGACACCCCAGGCCAATCCCCACGCCGGGAAGGACTGCCTCCATCCTCCAGGCTTGATGTGCTGCCTCTCACTCTGGAAGATGCCCATTTGGGCCCCTGTGTCCCACTTTCCCACCGGGACCGATCTGGGCCAACCACCAGATGGGGAGGGGCCTGGCCCGACATGTCCCCTGGACTTTGCACTCCAGGACAGCAGGCACGAAGCTGCCTCGTGTGTCACACTGTGTTTCCAGCATGAAGGGGTGGCCCTCAGGACATGTGTACTGCCTGAATGACTGTTGGGTTGAGGCTGTTCATTCAGGGCCCCAACTGTCCCTCTCAACTCGATCTGGGCTACTTGCGGGGACTTGAACCCACGGCGTGTTTTGCCAAGGGACAGGGGATGGTCATTGTAGGGAAGAGAGTGGTCAGGTGGGCACCAGAGAGAGGTCACTGGGGCTGCTGGGTGGACAGAAGGCAGCAGGAGCCCTGGCGGCGGGGGGGAGGGGACCCTGAGTGTCATCATGGGGCCAGGTGGGGGTGGGGACACTGGGGAGCTGTCACCAGGTCCAGGCACCAGAGGAGGTGTCTGGGGCAGTGGCTGTGGGAATGACTGGACGGGTTTGAGAAGAGACGGGCTTTGGTGATGGGTGAGGATGGGGGGGGGCACCCGGAAGATGCTGTAACAATTGACTGGGTCTCAGTCGCAGCCTCTGGTAGACAGCGGGGCTGTCCTAGTGCTGAGGACCCAGGAAGGAAGAGGAGAAAGTTTGGGAAGAAGCCTCGCTGGGTGGCAGTGAAGACACAGGACGGGGTAGGAGGTGTCGAATCGAGGATGGGGTGGGGATGCTGTTTGGTGTTCCTGAGCCTCTGAGAGCTCTGCAGCCCAGGTGCCCAGCCCCCGTCCACACTGGTGCCCACCGTCTCCACCGTGTCCTTCCGGAAGGTTCCACGGCTCCTGCGAAGCTGGGTCCCTGCCAAGACTGAACTTAGACAAGAGGATGCTTTGGGGGTGACATCTCAACCCCCCTACTCGGGGCTGCAGTAAACCCTGTCACGCGACTGACCCCTCCCTCTTCCCTTCTGCGGTATCGACCCAGGGCTCTGTTCACTTCAAGGGAAAAACAGGAAACCGTGCGGATGTGGGCCCCCATCGAGGGTGTCAGTTCTTCTTTCACGTTTGGGATCCTTGAGCCCGGGGCAGCACCCCCCCCCCCCGGCCCCCCCGCCCCGGCCCCCGCTCGGCACAGACCTGGATCTGGACACAGGAGGAACGAGTCAGGAGTCCTGCAACAACCACAAACGATCCCCGGGCGGGTCCCCACCCTGGCCCCGGCCCGACGCTATTCAACCCCAACTCACCCCCAAGGGTGTTCGGATCCCCAACCCTCTCACCTGTGCTCTGTGCGGAGAGGAGCCTCAACCTCTAAATTTAGAACCTCAGCACCTAGAACAGGGCCCCGCGTTCAATTCCAATGTGATGAAGGAACATCCACGCTGACCCCAACCCCACCCTGGTGGCCCAGCCCCCGGCTCTCCCCACCTGATCGGTCCCTCCTGGTGTTGCAAAAGGGAGAAAGGAAGGAGGGGGGTGTGTGGGGCGGGAGGGAAGTGGGTGTGTCAAATCCCAAAGGGCTTGCAGGAGGAGGTGGCTTTAAAACCGGGTTTCTCATTCTCAGTTCTGTTGGCACTGGGGCCGGATGATTCCTTGTTGTTGGGGTGGGGGGCTGTCCTGTAGATTGCAGGGTCTTTGGCAACATCCCTGGCCTCTAGCCTCTGGCTCCCAGTAGTAGTCCCCCCTTCTACCTAGTCACGACGCCAAAAATGTCTCCAGACATCGCCGAATGCCTCCTGAGGGGCAGAATCACCCCCAGTTGAGAACCACTGCTTTGAAGCATGATTGACAGACAAAGAGAAGGTGCTGGCTTCGGGCTTGAACACACTTTCTCTGTGTCTCTGTCTGTCCCTCCATCTGCTGGGGACAGATGCCCTCTCCTCTTTCATTTACTCAACGACCATTATTTGGGCACCTACTGGGTGCCAGGTTCGGAGAACAAAGGCCCAGGTCTTGCGAGGGAGGTTTCGGTTTTTCATCGTGATAAAATATACAGAACACAAAATTTACTATTTGAATCATTTGCAGTGGCGTTAAGCACACTCACACCACGCCACCATCCCCACCCTCAGTCTCTAGAACTTTCCATCTTGCCAAACTGAGACTCCGTTCCCCCCGAAACACCAACTCCCCCTGCCCTCGCCCAGCCCCTGGCTCCCTCCATCTACTTCCTGTCTCTGGGGAGGGGACTCCTCTAGGGACAGCATCTAACTGGGATCCTACAGGGTCTGTGCTTTGGTGTTTAGTCCCTTTCACTTAGCATGACACCCTCACGGTTCATCCACGATGCAGCATAAAAACAAAGTTTAAAATTCACAAATCCGCAGGACAGTCTTAGGTGCTGGAAAAGCAGGGTTAGGGTCCTGGGGGTGGGGGTGGGGGTGGGGGAGAAGGGCTAGTTTAGACTGGAGGGTTCTGAACCTGAGGGACGTGAAGTGAGGTCTGAGCAGACCCCTCGGGAAGGTTGGATTTTCCTTCTGTTTCACGCTGGCTGCCGGAGGCCCTCTCCCTGGGGCTTTGCAACCTCAAAGCCTTGAGTGGTGCCCCGCCCCCTCCCAGACAGGGGAAATCCATTCATTCTTTTCCCAGAGGCCCCAGGTCCCAGAGAGGGGCTTGCCCTGCGGCCTCCCCCAGCTTGGCCACGTGGCTTCCCCAGCCTCTGCCCTCTTTGGGTCTCAGTTTCCCCGACGGAGGAGGGCACCGGGCTTTGGGTCCTGGCCAGCGCCTCCCTGACAGGCACAGAAGCCTTATCACCTCCTGCAGGAAGGACCCCAGTGCTCTGGGAAAGTGGAACTTCTGCAGGGCCGGGGTCGGGCTCACGTGAGAGCCGAGTGAGGGGTACAGGTGGGGGCCCCCAACACGCAGGCACACAGAGGCACGCACACACACGGGGTGACGTGACACCGTCATCGGCAGAGGCACGCAGGTACAGAGAGACCGACGGTCCCTACGCGGCTTAACCGCAGACACACACACGCACGACGAATCACACGAGGGATACGCACAGGTAGGCGCGGGGGTAGGGACACACACACAGGTCCAAATGTGGCCACCCCCCACACACAAGATAGACACACCCCGTGTGCACAGAGACACAAGTAACACAATCACACGTACTAACCCAACCCCCCCCCCCCCCCCCGCCCATAAACGCACGGAAACATACAAAGAAACGAAACACACAGACACGCGGAGAACATTCCAGGCCCACGGACACGTGCAGACAGACACAGACACACACGGTCACACAGACACGCACGAGGGTCCCCTTTGCTGTCCCAGAGGAGAGGCTGATGGGGAAAAAGTAGCTCTCTTCCACTGACAGCCCTCCAATTGCCTCTGCTCTCCTCCCCGCCCCCATGCACGCCTCAGTTTCCCCTCAGGGACTTCTCTCTGCCTCTCCAAGACCCCCCCTCGGCTTCAATCACCCCCAACCCCTGCTGATTTCCTACTCTCCATCTTCTGCCCAGCCCCCTCCCCTGACCTTCATTTGGTCCTGAACTCACTCCTCACTCACTCACAGGCTCAGAGGCCCACCCCCCCACCCCCACCAACAGCCCTCTGCACTCCCCTCTCCCCAGCCCTGAGCTCCTACATTAAATGGGCACCTTCCCCAGAACTGGGAGCTGAGGGGCCAGAGGGCTAGCCCCAGCTCCCAGCCACACACCCCCCCCCACTCACTCACACCTCTCCTCACTCCCCTCCCCGACCCCCACCCCTGCAGTGACCTTGTCAACAGGAAGAGGGAAGGCCAGTGTGGGACAGGAGGAGGCTGGCTTTGCATTTTCATCTTCCCGGAGCCTGGGGGTCTGGAGCCCAGCTGGTTTTGTTCCTGTGTGTTGCTGGGATGGAGGGAGAGGTTGGAGGGGGGCTCAGGATGAGGGGGTCCAGAAGTCGGCTTGTCCACATCCTTTCTTCAGAAGGCCTTCCGGGGCCCACTGCCCACACCTCCACACCACCCCCCAGATCCCAGCACATCCCCAGTGACTGGGGGGCTGAGCCAGCTCATCCCAGGAATCCTGAGAACGTTCCAGGCCCGCACTGGGAGATTCGGGGATTTCTTTCTGACAATGTCCACGGTTCTTTGAGGGGACAGGGTACCGTGTGGGGACCAGGCTGAAGGATGGCTCCCAGCCCCTCAGGGATTCAGAAATCCAGGCCCCAGGTCCCCGGCCCCTCAGAGACCCAGGCCCCCAGCCCCGTAAGACTTTGGTCTAGATCGCGTGCTTTTTCTACTCCATGGGGCCCTTTTGCGCGAAGGTTCTCCAGCTGGGCCAGCACAGGAGGCGTGTGCCCCCTGCTGGACACATCTGGTCACTGCCCCCCACTGGGCGACGCCCCACTGGGTGGGCAGAGGAGAGGGCGGGTGGCGTTCCAGCTCCACCCCCTTTCCCTGCGGGCTGACTGTATCCTCTCGGGCCTCAGTTTCCCCATCTGTAAAGTGAGAATAAGCACAATCCTCCTACCTAGGGCCTCGTGCTCCTAAAGCTTTCCAGAGGTGCCGAACGGAGACAAGCCCCTGGGGAGCGCTGGAGTCTCTCCCGTGAGTAACCCCTACACTCCGCCCCGCGAAGGCCCCTCCAAGGAAGCCCTGGCCCCCCGCAGCCAGCCGGGCCCCGTGTGGCTGGCGCCTTCTCCTGCACGGTTGCCCCTTTGCTGCAGCCACACCCACAGGCCTCTCTGGGTTTCGAGGCCTCTCCGTGGCCCTTCTTCGTCCTCCAGGTGTCTGCTCTCTGAGGGAGGTGACAGTCACCCCTGGGACGGTCTCTATGACCTACCTCCTGTGCGTGGACGCGTGTGGTTTGCTTGTTACCGGTACCCGCCGGAAGGTGCGCTCCGGGAGTGGGAGGGGCGGGACTGTCACCGCGTCCCCAGCCCAGGGCTCGGCACACGGCACACGGCACGCCGTAGCTGCGCCACGAGGCGTCACAGCCGTGTGAGCGTCCTAGGACTGCGCTAAGGACGTACCAGCCGCTGACTCGGCGGCTTTAAACAACATACGTTTATTATCTCACAGAGCTGGAGGTCAGAAGTCCCAGCACAGGCCTCACTGGGCTAAAATCAAGGCGTCCACAGGGCTATGCTCCTGGAAAGTCAAGGGGAGAATCGGTTTCCTTGCTGTTCTTTCCGCTTCTACAGGGGCCCACACCTCTTGGCTTGTGGCCCCTTCCTCCAGCTTTGAAGTCGGCAGCGGAGAACTTCTGATCCCTCTCCGACTCTGCTGCTGTTGTCACATCTCCTTCTCAGACTCTGATCTTCCTGCCTCCCTCTTCGGTTTTTAACTTATTTATTTATTTTGAGAGAGAGAGAGAGAGAGAGAGAGAGAGAGAGAGAGAGAGGATCCCAAGCAGGCTCTGCACCCTCAGCACAGAGCCCGACGCGGGGCTCAAACTCACGAACAGTGAGATCCTGACCTGAACCGAAATCGAGAGCCAGATGCTTAACCCACTGAGCCACCCAGGCGCCCCCTGATTGCCTCCCTCTTATAAGGACTCGTGATGCTGACATTGGGGCCACCCGGATAACCCGGGACGGCCTCCACCTCCAGATCCTTGATTTAACGAATCCCGTCTGTAAAGTCCCTTTCACCACGTAAGGCTACATCATCACAGGTTCCGGGGACTGGGACAGGGACACCTTTTGGGAACCATTATTCCGCTGATCGCAATGCTCGAAAATGCTGTTGCTGTTGCCAACCCATTTGGTGGATGCAAAACCAGAGGCACAGAGAGGAAAGTCACGTGCCCAGCCTCACCCAGTGTGTAAGTGGCAAGCACACCCACCGGAGCCATCTGTGTCTGGAGCCAGGGATGGGATGGGGGTGGGGGTTTGAGGCAGATGGGGAAGGGGCTAGCAAGGGCTTGAGGAGAGTGTGTCCTGCCCTACCTTGGGGGACTCCCCAGACACCTCAGCCAACCTGGTAAGAGGCCTTGGGATCTCAGGGGGTTTCCTAGGATGGGGGGAGGGCAGTCGGAGTTTGGAAAGAACAGTCTATTCTGTCACAAGGTCACTTCCTGGGAAAGTGGGGTGATGGGTGGGGCCGGTCTGTCCAGGAAACCTGGCTGGGCTTCAGGGTCACCACTGACTTGCTGACTCAGCCCCAGAAAGTGGTCGTGTGTCACTCAGGGGGCTGGTGGTGGGGACACCCACTGGGAAAGGGTCAGGGGGCACCGGGGGTACCCTCCATGCCCCTACTCCCTGCTTCCCAGCACAAGACCCCTTGGCCCCTCGGAGACAGACCCTCATTTCTCTCCCCTGCCTTCCCCCCTCAGACTAGAAGTGCAGGGTATGGGGGGTTGCTTTTCCAGAACCTTCCACCTGCAACCTTATCCTGGGAGCATACCATGTTCTATCCCTCCTCATCACCTTCCCCTCTGCCCACCAGACTGGGAGCCCCAGAAAGGCACCAACCACAACCTGAACCCCAACATTGCGTTATGACAATTTTCTTTTTTTAAAAAAAAATTTTTTTTAACGTTTTATTTATTTTTGAGACAGTGAGAGACAGAGCATGAACAGGGGAGGGTCAGAGAGAGGGAGACACAGAATCGGAAACAGGCTCCAGGCTCTGAGCTGTCAGCACAGAGCCCGACGCGGGGCTCGAACTCACGGACCGAGAGATCATGACCTGAGCCGAAGTCGGCCACCCAACCGACTGAGCCACCCAGGCGCCCCTCATTATGACAATTTTCAAGCATACAGAAAAAATGAGTTTAAGAATGAGAAACCTACCCCTAGACTGCAAAATTGGTATATTACACATCAATGCATCCCTCTGCCCCTCAATCCCCATCTTAAAATTTTCTGCATTTTTTAAAGTAAGTTGCAGACATCAGCTCATTTCCCCCTAAAACTCTAGCCCACAAAACACCAACTAGAGTCCAATATTTGCCATTCTGACTTTTTTTCCTTTTGAGTAAAACAATAAAACGTGCAAATCCCGAGTGCGTTTTCTTCGACCTTTGACCAATGCATTCGCCTGTGGAACCCAAATCCCTGTTAAGACGTATCCATTCCTTCGGAAAGTTCTTTCACGGCTCTCCCTAAGCAACCCCTGCCTCTGCTCCCACATAACTACAGTTCTCACGTCTCCTTTACCCCAGAGTAGTTTTGCCTGTTTCGATAATTTCATATAAATGGGCTCGTAAAGTCTGTAATATTTCACAAATGGCTGCTTCCGCTCTGCCTGTTTTTTCGGATTCCTCTGTGGCCAGAGACCCTGACCTCTTGTTCTCCATTGGAATCCCTGTGCCTGGCATATCATAAATGCTGAGAAGTGTTTATGGGTAGGGAAATAATTGCACTGAGTGAGTGAATGAATGAATGAATGAATGAAATTGCTCCTTGCTCACAAGAGAGTTGATCTGACTCTTTCTCTCCAGCTTTGCTCACCAACCTCCTCCTTGGTCTTGGTTCAGGGGCTGTAATACCAAATAGCAGAGACCTCCCCCCCCCCCCCCCCACCTCCTGCTTCCCCGTCCCCAGGCTTATCTTCCCACGAGAACACGGATTATCAGGCACATGTTACCACCAGCTTCCTGCTTTCCCCCTTTATCTGCCTCAACCTCCAGCAGCATTTCCTCCCTTCCTGCGCCTCTCTAGATAAACTCTTCCACCTGGATTTAGAACTGCTGAAGGCTTTCCTGGGTCAGAAATACCCTCCCCGAGCCGCCGGAGCTTCGAGACATTGCTGAGCGTGGGGACCCAAGATGGCACAACCCCTTTGGGAGACCGGAAGTCACGTTCACCTACCATCCGACCCACGCCTAGAGATTCCCCCGAGAGAAGCGACCATGGAAATCCGTAGAGAGATCTGTGCAGGAGTGTTCGCGGCAGCTTAATTCATACTAATTAACATCGCAGCCGCACAAACACCTGTCAACAGGTGAACGGATGCGCACGTTGTGGTCCAGCCACGCGATGGCAGACGAGACAGAGACGAAAAGGAACAGACTGGATACACACAAGAGCGTGGGTGAATCTCGAAAACATCACGCCTGGAGAGAGAAGCCGGGCACAAGAGGGTCCATACCGTGGGGCTCAATTCAGACGACATCCAGAAAAAGCAAGCGTAGCGAGTCACGATGGACGGCAGAGCGGCAGTGGCCTGGGGCAGGGGGTCGGGAAGGAATGTGAGGGGAGGTTGGAAATGTTCCGTCTGGAACCTTGTTGAATTGTAAGCTTGAAGTGGGTGCGTTGCCTTTTTAAAATTGTGATCGTGGCGTAAATGCACATAACAAAATACACATCTTAGCTATTTCAACAGATGTTTATTTATTTTGAGAGAGAGAGAGGGAGGGAGAGAGAGAATCCCAAGCAGGCTCCATGCTGTCAACACAGAGCCCAGCGTGGGGCTCGATCGCACAAACTGTGAGATCCTGACCTGAGCCCAAAGCAGGAGTCAGAGGCGTAACCCATTGAGCCACCCAGGCGCCCCGTGTCTTAGCTATTTTTAAGCGTGTGGTATAGTGCATACACTTAACAGTAGTGTTAAGTATATTCACATTGTTGGGCAACCAATCTCTAGAAGTTTTTCGTTTTGCAAAACTGAAACTCTATACTCATGAAACAACAGCTGTCCGTTTCTCCCTCCCTCCCAGGGACTGGCCATCACCATTCGACTTTCGGTTCCTACAAGTTGGACTACTCTAGATACCTCACGTAAGTGAAATAGTACACGATCCGTCCTTTTGTGACCGGTTTTATTTCACTGACCATAGTGTCCTCAAGTTTCATCCGTGTTGTAGCAGGTGTCAGAATGTCCTTTTTTTTTAAGTTTATATTTATTTGGGGGGCACCTGAGTGGCTCAGGCATTAAGCCTCTGACTTTGGCTCAGGTCATGATCTTACGGTTCATGAGTTTGAGCCCCACGGCGGGTGAGCCCCCCTTCTCTCTCTCTCTCTCTCTCTCTCTGTCCCTTGCTCATTTGCACACTCTCTCTCTCACAAAAAGAAGTTTATTTTTTGAGAGAGAGAGAGTGACAGGAGAGAGAGAGACCCAACGGAAGGAGGGGCAGAGAAAAGAGAGAGAGAATCCCAAGCAGGCTCTATGCCGTCAGCATAGAGCCCGACATGGGGCCCGATCGCATGAACCGTGAGATTATGACCTGAGCCCAGATCGAGAGGCAGACGCTTAACCGACTGAGTCACCCAGGTGCCCCAGAATGTCTTTCCTTTAAGGCTGAATCATATTCCATTGTATAGATGGACTGCATTTTGTGTATCTGTTCATCGGGCAGCGGACGCTTGGGTTGGAATGGGATTGCTGGATCAATGGTAATCTGTTCCTAATTTGGGGGGGGGGGGGTCCGCATACTGTTTTCCACAGCGGCTGCCCCATTTTACTTTCCCACCAGCCATACATGAGGGTTCCAGTTTCTCCACGTCCTGGCCGGCACCTGCCGTTTTGTCGTTGCTGTTTTTTGACAGACCTTGTCCGAATGGGTGTGATAAGTTGGTACATTCTATTGTGTATCAGTTGCACGTCAACAAAGTCGATTTTTAAAATAATTTACAAAAATTTGTTTTTTAGAGAGAAAGAGAGAGACCAGGAGTGGGGGAAAGGGGCAGAGGGAGAGAGAGAATCTTAAGCAGACTCCACGCTCAGCAGGAGCCCAAGGCGGGGCTCGATCCCGTGACCATGAGATCGTGACCTGATCCAAAATCAAGAGTCGGTCGCTCAACCGACGGAGCCGCCCAGTCGCCTCTAAAATTATTTTTTAAAAAATAGTTATATGGGGAGCAAGTGCAAACGAGGACCACGCGAGACAAATAGAGACATGTGGCCACCTTAGTCAAAGTAGGAGGTATATGTGTATTGTCAGCTGACGGGACGTGACGGTTAGATCTCAAGTGGTGACTGCCATGTTATGGGTGTTCAAAGTTTGTTACTGGTGTTTCCAGTGGCTTCTGTGAAGTCAAGATGCTTTTATGGCGGGGCATAGGCACCCACAGACATGTTAAGGTATGTTGCAGGATTATCACAGAGGGCTGGTTACCGCTGAGTTATGGGTGACCTTCAGGGAAACTCCTATTTAGTCCCCAGTGGCTGTGGTGATAAATTACCTCAAACTTAGTGGCTTAAAACAACACAGACTCATTATCTCACGGTTCTGGAAAGCAGATGTCTGACATCAGTCTCGCTGGCCCGAAGTCAAGGTGTCCGCAGAGTGGCATTGGTCTTGAGGCTCTGGGGGGAAATTGGTTTTTTATCCTTTCGGGGGTGGGTGGGAGGTTAAGACGTTATTTTTAAAATTAAAAAAAAAAAAATTGGGGGCACCTGGGTGGCTCAGTCATTTAAGCCTCCGACTTCGGCTCAGGTCATAATCTCACCGTCTGGGAGTTCGAGCCCCACATCGGGCTCTGTGCTGTCAGCTCAGAGCCTGGAGCCCGCTTCCGATTCTGTGTCTCCCTCTCTCTCTCTGCCCCTCCCCTGCTCACGCTCTGTCTCTCTCTGTCTCAAAAATAAATAAAAACATTAAAAAAAAATAAGGATTTAAAAAATTAAATTAAATTAAATTAAATTAAAAATTTCGTAGCCACGTCTCCCTCCCCGATGTTCTCCTGCCTCCTCCTTTCACTTTCGAGGACCCTTGTGATTACAACGGGCTCACCTGGACAACCCGGGATGACGTCCTCACCGCAAAACCCTTAATTCAATCACACGTGCCTAGTCCCTGTGGCCATATAAGGCGGCATATTCATAGGTTCAGGGCATTAGGACACGGACATCTTTGGGGGACTGTCGTTCTGTCCGCTACGGGCCTATCAGGTGTTCTGAGCAATCACTGTTATGTCCCGGGCACATTACAGGTGTATTTCGGATCTTACGGGGGGCTCTCAGAGCCTCTGGGGTCTCCAGGAAAGGAGGTCCATCATTAAGACTGCTGGCCTGGCCCAGCCAGCCTCTCGGCGGGGGGGAAACATCACAGGGCTTCTCAGTATTCAGGTCCCCTCCTGTATCAGCTTTAGAATGTAGTCTTTCTGGCAAGACTGATTCTCCAGGAAAACAAAAGCCAACCAAAGGCCGAGGTCTGTTCTGGGGTTAGGTTAGGCTCCAGGGACGCCTTGCTTCCCAGGGAGGTCGAATCTTGGAGGAGGGAGGGCCTGGGACCAAGAAGCCAAAGTTGGGGAACTTGACCCTGACCCTTTCATGCAGGGTCTTCGTGTGCCAACTGGATGCTGACAGGTTTGAGCCAGGCAGCGGGGAGGCAGTGCCTGCGAGCTGACCGGGAGGGGGCAGGGCAGATGGCAGAGGGCATGAGGGGGGGCTCTAGGCCAGTCACCTTGTCTGGGCTCCTACCCAGGGCCCCCTCAGGCCCCAGACCCCAATGTCTGAGCTGAGGGGCTTGCTCTAGCCGGAGCCGGGTCTCTGAAAGATTCCAGGGCAGGGGCGCCTGGGTGGCTCAGGCGGTCGAGCATCCAACTTTGGCTCAGGTCACGATCTCGAAGTTTGTGTGTTCAAGCCCGTGTCAGCTTGAACTGGGCCGACAGCTCAGAGCCGGGAGCCCGCTTCAGATTCTGTGTCTCCCTCTCTCTCTCCCTGCCACTCTCTCTCTCTGTCAAAAATCAGTAAACATTAAAAAAATAAATAAAAGATCCCAGGGCAGCTCCTGCTTAACTCTGGGGCCACCCCCTTCTGCCTCAACCACGGTGCCCATTCAGCTCCATTCCCGGGAGAGACACCTGGGCCTCTTTGCCCGTCTGTGCTGCGGGGTGTCTGTCCTCCAGACCATCACTGACCCCACTCACCAAGCACTTGGGCCACCAGGCAGGTGCTCTGGCTGCTGCCCTACCTGCGAGTCTGTTTGTCAGCTGGTCACGTCTGGTGCGAGGCTGCACAGTGGTCCCTAAAGATATCCACGTCATGATCCCTGGAACCTTGACCGTCATCTTACATGGCAACAGAGATTTTGCAGATGTGACTAAGAATTTAGAGGTGGGAAGATGTAGGTATTTCAGAATTTGGCGGGTCTTTGTCCTTTGTTCCTGGAAGGGATCATCTGCACCCTTGGGATTTCCCGAGTGATAGGAGTGTCTTTGTCATTTGTGGGGGCCCCTTGGGCCACACCTGAGTTATACGGAGGGGATAGCTCAGGGAGGGGGGGGGCTGGTCATGCCAGAGAGACCAGCTCTCTGAGCTCCAGAGACGGGATCGTGTGGCCTGTGATTCCATCAACCACGCCTTCAAAATGAAGTCCCAATAAAAATTCTGGACACCAACTCTCAGAGGAGCCTCCTGGTTGGTGGAAACATCACTGTGCCGGGAAAGTGACATGACCTGAGTCCCTGGGGACTGAACACAAAAGCTCTGTGTTTGGGACCCTCCTGGCCGTCGCCACACGGGTCTCTTCATTGGGCCAGTCTGGATGTGTCCTTTATAATAAAACTGTAAGAACTGTAGCAAACTCTCCTGAGTTCTATGAGTCATTCTAGCGAATTAGGGAACCGGGGAGAGGGGGGATTGTGAGATCCTCTGAATTTCTACCAGTCGGTCAGAATCAGTTAGTTCAAAGAGCAGGTGGCCTAGGCAACCCCAAACTTGCAGCGGGTGTCTGCAGTGAGGGCGATCTTGCTTTGCTGGTTCAGTCAGAAGAGCATACGACTCTTGATCGCGGGGTCATGAGTTCGAGCCCCGTGTTGGGTGTAGAGATCACTTAAATAAAAAAATTTTTTTTTAATTTTTTTTCAACGTTTTTTATTTATTTTTGGGACAGAGAGAGACACAGCATGAACGGGGGAGGGGCAGAGAGAGAGGGAGACACAGAATCGGAAACAGGCTCCAGGCTCCGAGCCATCAGCCCAGAGCCTGACGCGGGGCTCTAACTCACGGACCTCGAGATCGTGACCTGGCTGAAGTCGGACGCTTAACCAACTGCGCCAATAAAATTTTTAAAAGATGGGGGGGGGGCGCCTGGGTGGCTCAGTTGGTTGAGCGTCCGACTCTTGATTTCAGCTCAGGTCACGATCTCACGGTTTTGTGAGTTCAAGCCCCGCGTCGGGCTCTGCACTGACGGTGTTTACCTGCTTGGGATTCTCTCTCTCTCTCTCAAAAATAAATAAATGTTTAGAAAGAAAAAGGAACTGTACCTTTCACCTGTGGGTGGCATCTGAGCTAAGTCAGGGTGATTAGTTTTACAACTGTTTACAATATCCCAGGGGATCCTCCTGGATTATCTGGGTGGGCCCTAAACAGCAATCACAAGCTGTTTTGTAAGAAGGGAGGCAGAGGGAGATTTGACTTGGACGGCACTGTGGTCAGTGAAGCAAGATACTACCCCACCGATTTTGGAAACGGAAGAAGGGGCCAGGAGCCAGGGAGTGTGAGGGGTGCAGGTCTAGACACTAGAAAAGGCAAGGAGGCTGATTCTCCCCTGGAGTTTCCAGAGGGAGCCTGGCTCTGGTGACACCTTGATCTTGGTCCAGGAAAACTAACTTTGGACTTCAGATTTCCAGAACCGTAAGAGGATGGTGTTGTTAGTAAGCCATCAAGCTGGCGGTCATTAGTTACAGCAGCGCCACAACACTCATACCCCTCCAAGCTGACTGCCTGGAAATTCATCAGTCTGGCCAGCAGTCCCCTAGGTAGGTTATCTGTTGGGGACAGAGGTGGCTCCTGAGCCTGGTTAGTGCCTCGCTCTGGGCGAGCAGAGCACCCAGTAGAGGAGAGCACCCAGAGAAGTGTCGGGGTTCTCAGCGAGGTCTCCCCTGGCCAGGGGGTCTGGGAGCTCCCAAGCTGCCCAGGACTAAAGGCCACTAACCTGTCCTTCCCCTCAGTTGGACCTATCTCCACTGGAAATTCTGGGAGAGCCCCCATGTCTCCAGGACAGGAGCAGGAAACTTTGGGAGTGCAGGGTGAATTCAGATCAAAAGTCCCCAGCTGCGAAAGCCAGGCTCGGTGCACCCTGCACCCCCCAGAATGGGTTCAGCCATACTTAACACCCCCTGCTTGCAAAGACCTTCCTTCCCAGGTCCTCCCGTTGTTGCTCAAAAGGCCATGTTCTCTGCAATGTATTTCCTGATCGCTCCAGCCAGTGGTCACCGAACCTAGGTGCCCAAGCCAGAAAGGACTTGCTCTTCAGGCCCGGGCAGCCCCTCTCCCACCTGCCTCAGGGCCTTGTCCACTCCTTGGAGTCACTGATCATAGCATTGTTCCAGTGCCCTGCTAGATCAGAGCGCTCGGTCTGAGTCATTCCAGTGTCCCCGGTGCCCTACAGCCGTCCTGGCCCAGTACACGTTATGCCCTGAGTTTTGGGGCACCATAGGACCGGGAGGTCACTGAGAGAGGTCAGGGTCACTCACAGGGATAAATATCAGGGTCTCTGAGATTAAACGTTGAACAGCTCACCAAAGCCATGAACCAAGATTCATTTCTCAAGCATTTATTGATGCTTCCTAAGGGCTGCGAAGACAACTCACAAAACCCCCGTCTGTAAGGCTTCCCAGTCTGGGGGGAAAAAAATGCAAGAACACCAAACAGCTCGTCCAGAGTTGCCCGGTGTTGGCCGGGGAGGGAGGTGGGGACAGTGGGCCGCCCGCGGTTTGGGTCGGGTGGAGGCTCGGTTATGACCACCTGAGGGCCGGCGGTGAGGCTGGAGCAGAGGTCCCAGGGCCTGTACCTGACAGGACTGGGCGGGATGGCTCTCGGTAGCCGTGGATGGGGGAAAATGAAGAAATCGATGGCGGTGGGCGGCGCCGGGAAGGTGAACCGCTCAGGGGACCGCCCGCCGGGCGGTGGGCGGGACACGGGGCGGGGTCAACAGCTGCGCCTCTTCTCACAAATCCAGTTGTCCCTCTCATTGTCGCACGGTGCATCGTTCCACATCCCAGTGCGTAGCATCATCACGCAGTCCTCGCGCCCCATAGAGTCATTGGGCTCCCCCAGGTTCCAGTGGCTGCGGAGGTTTGTCGGGGGGCTGTTTCTGGGAGTCTGAGGACGGGCCTGGCGTCCAGCCCTGAGGATCTATCCTGTTTATTGCTTGGGTCCAACCTAGACACTCCGAGGGTCTAACTTGAGCGTGCACCTGGGAGACAGCTTTCTAAACTCCCGGAATTTAAACCCTCCGCCAGGTCCTGGGGTCCAGCCTGCCCATCCCCACAGGTCTGGCCACAGCACTGCCCCTGGGGTCTGACCCGTCCCTCTCCCCAAGTCCCTTCCCTCACCTGAAGCTGAGCGGGACTCCGTCTACCCACTGGTAGCCCTGGATCTGGCGCGCGCGGCGCACGGCCCTCAGGCCCAGCCAGTAACCGCGGCCGCGCGTGTTCCGACTCAGGAAGCCCTGCGCGGGGAAGGACACTGAGCCCGCGGGGTCCGCCTCGCCCCCGCCCCGCCCCTCCCAGGCCCCGCCCCCTCAGGTGAATTCCGCCTCCCTCCTGGGACCTCGGGGGGGGGGGGGCGGGGGAGGACTGCCCACCTGCTCCTCCAGGTCCCCCACTATCACCAGATGTCCGCCGGAGCCCGCGCAGTTGCGCTGCGACTCCTCCCACGTGGCCCGCAGGATGGAGAAAAGGTAGCAGGAGCCCTGGAAGGGCAGCCACGATGCGGGGCACTCCTCACAGGAGCCTGTGGGATGGCGAAGGTCAAAGAGGTGAATTGCCCCCGGGGTAGAGCAGACGGAAAAAATTGGGGGGAGGTGGACCCCCGAGGTCTAGGGGCGGAGCCACAGAGAACAGGCCAAGGTCAAAGGGCAGGACGGGGCGCATCCCGAGGCCCACACGTAGGGTCCACTTGTCCCCTCCTCTCTCCCCTCTGTCTTGCTCACTGTTCCCCAGCCGGGCGGCCTCCAGAGCCCTGAGGAGCTCACTGCGGATGTCCTCGCGGTCCCTGCTCGCTTCAGCCAAGCTCTGGGTCACTGCGAGGTCAAGGGAGTCCAGATTATGGCTCAGGTCAGGGTCGGGAGTAGGGTCATGATTAGGTAAAAAGTCAGCATCCACGTCCGGGGTCATGGTCATGGTCAAGAATGACATCACCGTCAAGGACTGTTACAGCTGGTTGGGGCCAAGTTGCGCTTGGGGTTAGGAGTTGGAGTCGAGATCAGAGTCCAGCGGTCAGAGGTCAGGATCACAGGATAGGGTCGCGGTAACCCTCTTCAGGATAGGTGTTAGTATGTGAGTCAAGGGTTGAGTGACAGCCCGGGTGAGGGATCAGGGGTCGAGGCAATGTCCAGCTCTCACCGCGATCGCTCAGTTCTTTGAGGGCACTTTCCTGCTCGATCAGCTTCGCCTGCGCCTCCCCCAGCTCCGCGCGTGCCTTCTCTAGCAGCGTCTGTGTCCCCGAGCCTGGGAAGGACGGGGGGGAGGATAGGCGCGGGACGTCGGTGACCAACCTGCCCCGCCCCCACCTGCCACAGACCATCCCGGCTCGCCGCCTCCAATCCCGGCCCAAGCCCCGCCCCAGCACACTCGTCTTACAGCAGCTGTTGCAGGCTCGGACCTCCGCGTTCAAAACACCCAGCGCCGCCTTCTGCTTCGAGGCTGGAATGACCCCCGCACGCCCCCCACACACTCCAGGTCATCTGCGGGGACTCAAACAGGACACCCTCCCCCACTCCGGGGCCAACCCCTGGGACCGAAGGGGTCCTCACCCACCCACTACCCTGTCTCCAGGGTCCTAGACACTCCCGGCCCTCACATCTGGGGGGGGGGGGGAGGCGCTAAGAGTCACCGAGTCACCGTTCTGCACGCACCGTTTGTCCTCAGCAGGTCCTGGTGGCCGAACAGCGCCCCTCGCTCTGTGGAGGCTGTGGAGAGAGGCTCCTGCAGGCGGGGCCGGGGCCTCCGGAACTCTCCCCTTGCCCAGGGGGTGCAGGAGCTCCCGTCTCCGGACGCACAGAAGGGACGGGCAGGCGCACAGCGCACGTGATGTGCACACACACACACACACACACACACACGCCGAGGAGAGACATGCACGCATATGCATACACAGGTGGGTGCACACAGCCCAAAGACATGCACAAACTCTGTTCACACGTGTTCACACCCCCGACCCGGACAGGGGTCCGGGACCCAGCTGGGGGCGTCCTGAGACAGAGGGAAGGTCTATGTCCCCCCCGGGGGGCCTCATTACACGGTCACTCACCCTTAGAAAATAGGATGCTCAGAATGAGGGCCCACAGGGCTAAGGCTGCCACCAGCACCAGGGCCAGGAAGAGGAGTCTCCGTCCCCAGCGTCCCCAGTGCCCTGGGATAACACAGATGGGCTCCGTGGGTCCCTCCTGCACCAGGACTGCCCTGGATCTCTGGCCCCCCGAGGACAGAGCCCTGGGTGCTTGGGTTCCTCCCAGGGAACCGAGATTCAGAGAGACGAAGCAACTTGCTCATGGTCACACAGCTTCTAAGTGGCAGAGTTAGAATCTGAACCCAGGTGCAGCTGGTTCTGGTGCCTGTGGTGTCTCTTCTGCACCCACTGCATGGACCCGCTCTTGGCTGTTCCCCTCCCTGCTCCCGTCAAACCCCAAACCTCTGGCCTGAGAGACCCCAGGGGGCCGGGGAGGCTGTCTTTTTGCTCATACCTCCAGGGACTTCCTCGAGCCTGCTGTCCCACTTGCTGTACCCGGCAGTGTCCATGGTGAGCAGGCGCCCAGCCCTGGGCATAGATATAAATGTAGCCCCCTGCTGGTCCCGCCTACTCTTTTCCTTCCTTTCCATCTCCTTCCTCTCAGTTCCTGGTACCAGGGACTCATGGACCAATCACAGTGCAGGGCCCTCTCTGTTCTGGGCTGGTTTAGGGATAAGTGTGAAGTTTGTGTGTGTGTTGAGGGGTAGTGGAGTTAGAGGTGAGGGGTAGAAGGGCCAGAGGGAGTGGAGAGGGGTGGGGAGTGGTGTGTGTGTGTGTGTGTGTGTGTGTGTGTGTGTGTGCGCGTGCGCACGCACGCAGTTCCAGCCTCCCTGGCCCGGTAGCTGCAGCAACATCTCCCTGAGGATACTGGTGGCTTCATTTTGGAGCTCACCCCCATCTCTTATAGGTGTGGGGGCCAGACCCCTTCCCAAGAGGAGCAGGTTGAGCCCAGCCAAGTTCTGGCCCTGAGAAAGTCTCCTCAGGCCTGGCCCTCCAGGCCAGCTCAGCTTCCTCAACTCCCCTGCAGGTGCCTGGAGGCTGGATTTGACCCCCGATTTGACCTTGACTCAATCCTTCTTGGCCAGAAGGGAGAACACAGACATCTGTTGGGTGGTGGCCAGCTAAGCTTCTGCATTGGGTGAGTGGGGATGTATGTGTGTAGTTTCTGGAAGCCTCAGCTTCTCTCCTCTGTGCAAAGGGGGACAGTGAGGGAGAGTGACATGGCCTCCCCCCGAGGGATGCCAAGATAAAGACGTGAGCTTATGCATGTCCACCCCTGAGCACAAAGCCCACCAAATGTTCATTCTTTCTTTTTTTTTTTTAATTTTTTTTTCAACGTTTATTTATTTTTGGGACAGAGAGAGACAGAGCATGAACGGGGGAGGGGCAGAGAGAGAGGGAGACACAGAATCGGAAACAGGCTCCAGGCTCTGAGCCATCAGCCCAGAGCCTGACGCGGGGCTCGAACTCATGGACCGCGAGATCGTGACCTGGCTGAAGTCGGACGCTTAACCGACTGCGCCACCCAGGCGCCCCCCAAATGTTCA
Organism: Herpailurus yagouaroundi; assembly: GCF_014898765.1. Lineage (NCBI taxonomy): Eukaryota > Metazoa > Chordata > Mammalia > Carnivora > Felidae > Herpailurus > Herpailurus yagouaroundi. The sequence goes on along the minus strand of NW_024412431.1, from coordinate 1,003,353 downwards.
TTCTTTCAATAAATATTGGGCACCTACCTTGGGCCAGGCATCAATCTAGGAACTGGGCACACATCAGTGCCCCACCCAAACAAGCAAATTCCTTCCTTCTCAGAGCAAGCATTCCAGATGGGGGTAGAGAGGGACAGACAACGAAATAATGAACATAACGAAAAAGTTAAGTTGTGTAGCCTCGTGGTTCTTGACCGGGGGCGGTTATGCTTCCCAGGAGACCCGCGGCCATGTCTGGAGACGTTTGTGACTATCACAGTAGGTGGAGGGTGGAGGACACCCACAGGACACCCCCCCGCCCCCCGCCCCCCGCCAAAAACCATCGACTCCCAATGTCCATAACGCTGAGGGTGAGAACCCTAATGTCATATATAAACAAGCTCTTAGTGCCATGAAAAAAAGAAGATTAAGTCAAGCAGGATAAAAGGCTTGGGGCGCCGGGGAGGGGGGGTGGGGTGCCAGGGCTGGGCAGTAAGTGCCCTTCACTGAGGGGGACAAATGTTATCTTTTTTATCGAGTACTTCCCTCATTCCAGCCCCCCTGGTAGATGCAGAAACACACTCCACCTTCCCAAATCCTCTCAACAACCCTCAGAAATAACAAACATTATCCGCATGTTATTTAAAAATTGTATTTGCTGCCCATTTCCCTACCTTGTTCCAGAAAGACATGAGAGAGACACACATGATAAAGTAAGATGAAAAGACAGAGAGGGGCGCCTGGGTGGCTCAGTCGGTTGAGCGTCAGACCCTTGGTTTCGGCTCATCTCACAGTTTTGTGGGTTCAAGCCCCACAGGTGGCTCGAACTGGCAGCACAGAGCCTGCCTGGGGTTCTCTCTCTCTGCCCCTCCCCTGCTCGCACTGTCTCTGTCTCTGTCAAAGTAAATAAACTTAAACAAAAAACGATGAAAAGACAGAGGATTTTTTTTTTTTTTTTTTTTTTGAGAAGGCAAAGGAAAACTGAGAATCAGGGAGGGAACAGGAATCTAAGAGAGTCTGGTGCACAAAATTCAGCCAGAGGTGCCGGGCTCTTGATAAATGCAGCAGGAAAAGTAGGGTCAGACATCTGGAAATGTGCAGCAAATTCTTGGAGCGGAATCTCTCCAACAGACGTGTAGACCAAGTCCCCATTGAACTTTCCATAAATATGGTAGCAATTTTCTACCACTGGGTCAAAGTGGACAGCTCCGTGGCCAGGCAGGGCTTTCTCGAAAGCAGACTTACCTTAAATGAACGGCTGTCCTCACTGTTTGGGGGTGCTTTTAGCATGTTTCCCGAAGCAGTAACTTTGAGACCATGGAGAATCTGGCTGAGTGAAGGGTGAGACGAGGGCTTCGGTGGGTACCTGGGGTCTGTCATTGGTGCTTGGTCTCTCTAAATAAGAATCCTGAGCCGAGAGGAAATCATTTCAGTGGGAGAAAATGGGCCTCGTACAGAGTAAGATATAAAATCTCACCTATGAGCCAGATAACCTCAGGCAAAGCACTTACTCTCTTGGTACCCCATTTCTTCATCGTTACCATCAACAGGTGATAAAGCTTTTGTCAACCCAACTCGTTACGTTTCTGTGGCCATGTAGGAGACAGATGGGGAAGGGGCAGAGAGAGGGCAAGAGAGAGAATCCCAAGCCCAAAGTCACACATCACGAGCTCATGAGCTGAGCCAAAGTCAGATGCTTAACCGGCTGAGCCACCCAGGCGCCCCAAACGTTGTGATTATTTTTAACTCGAAATATTTTGATTCACTTTCTCAAGTGCCTGAAAACAAAGTTTTGTTGAGGTATCACTGACATACAATAAGCTGTCCACCTTTAAAGTGTACAGTTTGACGGGTTTCGAGTAAACCCACGAAACCATCACAATCTGGAGCGTGAAAGCACCCATCACCACCCATGTTTCTTTGCACCCCCTGGTCAGCCGCCCCACCCCCAACATCCCCCAGCAACCACCGATCTGCTTTTTGTCTTTAGATTCGCTTGCATTTCTCTGGAATTTTGTAGAAATGGCAGCATACAGCCTCTCGAGACTGGTTTCGTTTGCTCAGCATAATTATTTTGATTCATCCATGTGGCTGCATTAATACCTCCTTCCTTCCTACTGCTGAGTAGAATTTTGTTGCCTGAATATGCCAGCTCAATTATACGCTCACCTGCTGGTGGGCATTTGGGCTGCTTCCGGTTGTGGCGATCACGAATAAAAGTGCCGTGAACTTCTGGGAGCAAGTGTTTTCGTGCACGGACGCTCTCCTTTCTCCTGGGTATATACCCAGGAGTGGATGGTTGCGTTACATGGGAGGCGTGCGTCTCAGTTTTTAAGAAACTGCCAAGACGATTTTCCGAAGTGGCTGTGCCGTGTGTCAACCCGACCGGCAACGGATGAGAGTTTCGTTTCCTCCGCGTTCTTGCCAGGACATGGCATGGTTAGCCTTTTTCATTTGGGCCATTCTGTCATGTGCGCGGTGTGATTTTCATTTGCGTTCCCTTGATGAATAATGAAGGTGGGGCATCCTTTCACGTGTTTCTTTGCCACCTGAATATTTCCTTTGGTGACCTGTCTCTTCAGATCTTTTGCCCATTGAAAGAAACGGATTGCCTCGTTGCGTCTGAGAGAGCAAGATGGTCACCGGCAGCTTTACTGGAGCCGAAGAAGCTGGGCCAGGGTTCTCGTTCTTGCTGTGTCTGCTCAGACTGGCACAGTCTGCTCCAAAAATACGGCTCAGTATGTGCCCGCCAGTGTCTCCGTCACTATGAAGTGAAGGATACAGGCTTCACTAAGTTGGATTAAGTGAGCTTCCTTGAATGGATTATCCAAGATAACTACCTTAATGCTCACTCATTGTACATGTATAAAAATACTTCAATGAGGAGTGTTTTTTAAAACTGGGTTGCCGGGACCCCTGGGTGGCTCGGTCGGTTAAGCCTCTGACTTCGGCTCAGGTTACGATCTCACGGTCTGCGCGTTCGGTCTGAGTTCGAGCCCCACATCGGGCATCGGGCACCGGGCTCCCGTCAGGCTCTGTGCTGACAGTTCAGAGCCTGGAGCCTGTTTCAGATTCTTCATCTCCGTCTCTCTCTCTGCTCCCTCCCTACTCGTGCTCCGTCTCTGTCTCTAAAAAAGAAATGATCGTTAATTAAAAAAAAAAAAAATGGGTTGCTTATTTTATTGTTTTGAGAGTTCGTTAGAATATGCTGGTAACAAATCTTTTATCAGATATGAGGTTTTCCAACCTTTTCTCCTAGTCTGTGGCTTTTCTCTTCATTCCCTTAACAGCAGCTTTCAAAGAGCCAAGTTTTAAATGCTGACAAAATCCAATTTACCCATTTTTCTTTTATGAATCTTGCTTTTGGTGTTCTAGCTAGGGAATCTTTGCCTAATCCAAACACTTCTCCCATGCTTTTTCCTAACCGTGTTAGGTTTTGCGTTTGGGTCTTTGAGACAGTTGGGAGTTAATTTTGAGTCAGGTGCAAGGTCTTACAATTGAAAAAAAAAAAATTGGGGGAGTGTATTAGCTTGAAATGTTGTTAAACTAGAGGCAACCCGAGGTCTAAAACAGTATAGCAGAGCGATAGAGAGCAGGGCTCCGGAGAGAGAGGAACCTGGGGTTGATTCTTGGCGGCGACATTGTAAGCCTCAAATTCCTCCTCGGTAAAACGGAAGTAGTAAAGGGCTGTCAGCACGCTATCCACATCCCCTTGGCTTTGACCTCACTCGCTGTAATCTCCTGGAATTCTTCGCCTGAAGAGTTTTTTCCCCCTCACCCAAGTGGAGGGCAGGCTGGGAGGAGCGCTCTGAGCCACTTCTTCCAAACTGCCTTCCAGCGATGCCCAGTGGGATTCAGCCCCAGCGCCCACCCCAGTACCCAGCACCGACTCTTTCCCATCCCAGTCCCATTTCCCTACTTTCTTCCCGGGGCCTCTAGAATCACCGCCCAGGGAAAGGACACATTTTCACGTTCTTAAACTCTGCTTCTGGGGTGACCCCAAGACTCCTGGTCTGCGTCCTGAGATCCGCGGAGTAACTCACTCAGCCTGGCGGGGACGCGTCAGAGGTAGCTGTTCTGGCCGGTGCCGTTATCATCGGCTCGCCGTCGTTGCCATCCAAGGTCAAGCGGGACCCCGACTGAATGGAATTATCCACGTTCGGGGAGAGCGTCGGCCAGAAAAGATTTAAGAATTGTTGATTTGTGGCTCGTTTCCCTGGGGGGGTGGGGGGTGGCTGGTGAGCGAAAAGGATGACCAGCAAGACGACGATAACACGAGATGGCCTCTACTTGAAAAATCCTGGCCACTAATTCCCCCCACCTGGGCACACCTTCCTTTGTGCGACCGTGACTCCTCCCAACCGGAGGCGGCGTCTATTCTCCGCCCCTCGGGAACGGGCGTCATCCCGTGACTCGCTTTAACCAATCGGTGGGCGGCGGCGGCGGCACGTGACTGGCCAGGTTGGGCCCCAGCATGCCTTGCGGCTTCCGCCTTGCCGCCTTCACGCCGCCGGCTGCCACGTCAGGGGGCCTGGCTCGGCCCCTGGAGGCTGAGGGGCGGCGAGGCGCGGTCAGCGGCCGCTTGGCCCTTCCAGCTCTTCTGTCCTCCGAATCCAACGAACCCGCTCATTCCGGGCGAGGCCAGGAACAGAGCCGCGCCAGCCACGCCGCGGAATTGTGAACACTCGCAGAGGGCTGTTGTTGGGAGCCACCGATTTGGGGGTGGGGGTTGCCCCGCAGCCGCTCACTGGAGCAGCCACGGGCCTCGACGGGTGCACCCTTGGGCCCCCGAGCGGACGCTGCGGTTACGATGGGGTCTGGGGTGAGCGGGGAGGGACGCCCCTCTCCGCAGGCGTCCCGGGAAGGCGGCGGGTGTGTCAGAGGACATTTCCAGACACGGGACAGGCAGCGCTTTTTTACTTCCAGCATCAGCATTCTCGGAAGCATGACTCTCCAGAACCTCGGCCCCCGCTCAGGCCCCGGGGCGGCCATCTGGCTTCTGCCCCGCAGCTTCCCCCAGTGCCAGGGCTTCCCTGCTCCAACGGCTTCCTCACGGAACCCGGGATCTTGTGGATTTCTGGGGGTGCGTTTACGGAAGTGGCCACGTCCAGCTTCCGGCGGCCTCTGGGACGCCTGCTCACGTGCCTCGCGAGCTGCTCTCTGTCAGACGCCTTTCTAGGCACTGGAGATTCAGCAAGGTCCAAAATGGGCAACGATATCGGTTTTTATGGAGATCACAATCTTGGGAAAGGAAAGACCGTAAACATATGGACAAATATGCGCCGGGGACCCAGCAATTCCACTCCTAGGTATCTACCCAAGAGAATTGAAAACACGTCCGCACAAAACCTTGAGGATGCATGTTCACAGCGGCATGGTTCCGAATAACCAAAAAGCGGAACTGAGCCGAATGTCCATCGACTGGTGAATGGACAAATACAGTGCGCTATATCCATTCGATGGGGACTATTCAGCCCTAGAAAGGAACCAAGCGCCGATAGGTGCTATAAAGTGGATGAACCTCGAAAACATGCAAAATGAAAGAAGCCAGACACAAAAGGCCACAGATTGTGTGACTCCATTTTTATGACGTGTCCAGAATAGGGAAACCTATAGAAACAGAAACTTAACTGGTGGTTGCCTAGGGCTGGGAGTGATGGGGGAAACTAGAAGGTGATGGTTGGGGCGCTGGGTGGCTCCAGCCCGGCGTCAAGGCTCTGTGCGGACAGCTCGGAGCCTGGAGCCTGTTTCAGAGTCTGTGTCTCCCTCTCTCTCTCTGCCCCCCCGCCCGCCCCCCCCATGCTCTGTCTCTGTCTCTCAAAAATATATATAAATAAACGTTAAAAAATCTTAAAAAGAAAAAAGGTGATGGTTAAAGGGTACATGAATTCTTTATAGATTCATTCATTTTTTTTTTTTTAATTTTAGAGAGAGAGAGTGTGTGAGTGGGGGAGAGGGGCAGAGGGAGAGGGAGAGAGAATCTTAAGCAAGCTCCAGGCTCCGCACAGAGCCTGATGCAGACAGGGTTCGATCCCATGACCTGGGGACCATGACCTGAGCTGAAATCAAGAGTGAGCCTACCAGGTGCCCACGGGTACATGGGACCTGGGGATTATGAAATGTTCTTAACTTTGGTTGTAGTGACGGATGCAGAATCATGTGAATATAATAAAAACCACTGAATGGTAAGGGAGAATTGTGTGGCATGTGAACCGTATTTCAATAAAGCCAGGAAAGAAGGGGAAACATCGAAGCAGAGATCTAAATGAAGTAAGGGAATGGCCCTGAACATACTGGAAGAAACACACGCCAGCCAGAGGGAGCCCCGTGGTGACAGGAACGTGCTAGGGTGCGGTGAGCAAGGAAAAACCCACAGACTTAACTCTTGTTTACGTAACACACACCCATTTAATGACTCCTAGGGCCCGGGAGCTGGGAGTACAGTCAAGAATACGAAGCCAAAATTTTAGCTGTCATAGAAGTCAGACATTAAACCGAGAATTCCAGTTACTACATTACTAGAATAAAATGTCCCATAAATTCATTTCTTTTTCTAATTAGTGGCTTTCTCCCTTACTTATTAGCAGGCAGCTCAGATTTTCTCTCTTGTCTCTTGAGTTGTCCAAGAATTTGTAGGGGCCCGAAAAACCAAATGTCCGAGGAGAGGGAACAGAATGGCCCTTCCCCTCAAATGGAAATTGGCTTATCTGTCCCCTCCTGTACAGTTTCTCTCCAAGACATATGGTGGTGCTACTGAAGCCTGGTTCCCGTGGTCTGATCAGTGAGTGATACAGACAGCCTTTCTGGGCCCAGATACCCACAGGCCTATGCTGTGTTTCTTTGCAGGAAGAAGATTCCAGTCCTTCTATCAGCAAGTGGCCTGCTACCCCCACCCCCATCCCTGGTACTCGTCCTCGTAGGTCACACACAGCAGCCCCTCATTAATTCATTCAACAGATTTGACTGCTAGTGTGTATCATGCCCTGTTGAAGGTCCTGGCCGTGGAATGGTGAATAAGGCAGCCAATCCCAGCCCAGATGGCTCTAAACCTGCATATTTGAAAAGCAAAACTTTGGGGGGAAATCCAGGTAGGAAGGTTTCTTTTTAAAAAAAATTTTTTTTAAATTTATTTTTGAGAACGAGAGACAGAGCACGAGCAGGGGAGGGGCAGAGAGCGAGGGAGACCCAGAATCGGAAGCAGGCTCCAGGCTCTGAGCCATCAGCACAGAGCCCGACGCGGCGCTCGAACCCACGAACCACGAGACCATGACCTGAGCCGAAGTCGGACGCTTAACCAATTGAGCCACCCAGGCACCCCAATAGAAGATACTATTTTTAAGTAATCTGTACACCCAGTGTGGGGCTTGAACCTATGACCCTGAGATCAAGAGTCTGTCAGTCACATGCTCCACCAACTGAGCCAGCCAGGCGCCCCTGTCTTGTGTTTGTTTTTAAAAACTGGGGCGTCTGGGTGGCTCAGTCGGTTGAGTGTCCGACTTCAGCTCAGGTCACGATCTCACGATCCGTGAGTTTGAGCCCCGCGTCAGGCTCTGGGCTGATGGCTCAGAGCCTGGAGCCTGCTTCGGATTCTGTGTCTCCCTCTCTCTCTGACCCTCCCCCGTTCATGCTCTGTCTCTCTCTGTCTCAAAAATAAATAAACTTAAAAAAAATTAAAAAAAAAAAAAACTAATTTATCGGGGCGCCTGGCTGGCTCAGTTGGTTAAGTGTCCGGCTCTTGATTTCAGCTCAGGTCACGATCTCACGGTTTGTGAGTTCAAGCCCCACATCAGGCTCCGTGCTGAGAGCTGGAGACTGCTTGGGATTCTCTCTCTCTCTCCCTCTCTCTCTCTGCCCCTCCCCTGCTCTCTCTCTCTCAAAAAATAAACTTAAAAAAAACTGATTTATCAAGTGAAATCCTTAACTCCTTCATGTTCAGTCTCTTGTTCTCTATCTCCCTCTTCCTTCTCTCCCCTCTGCTCCTTAGTTCAAGAAAGTCTTTAAACTTTGAGCTACTTTTACTGCTTCTCATTGAATTTCACTGTGGCTTCAGATGGTTTCCCAACTCCCGAGATTTTGAGTAGCCACTGGATGTTGATACATTCTTCTGTTTAGCTTTCTTGTAAATTGTTTGTATCCTTCCTCCATTGTTTCCAGGAAGCAGTTTGTTTTTTTCTTATTCATTTATAGAAGTTCTGGGGGGGGGGGGGGCGGTGCCTGGGTGGCTCAGTCAGTTAAGCGTCTGACTTCAGCTCAGGTCATGATCCTGCGGGTTTGCGAGTTCGAGCCCCGAGTCGGGCTCTGTGCTGCCAGCTCAGAGCCTGGACCTGCTTCCAGTTCTGTGTCTCCTGCTCTCTGCCCCGCCCCCTACTCACCCTCTCTCTCAAAAGTAAACATTAAAAAAAAGTTTCGTTTACAGGTCTGTATGTATCACGGATAAGAGATGCGAATATCATCTCCTGGGTGATGGCTAGTGTTTCCATCTTCCTTATGGTGTCTCTGAGTGCTTGTCACTAAGTCAGACTTGGTGGCTATCTGCTCTGAAGCAAACGAACGAGAAGACCTAGTCTCTGGATATCAGTAACCCAGGGTCTCGCCAGGCAGCACGTGAGACTCGCCGTCCTGTGACATCGATGTGAGTCACACACAACGACACCACGTACGGATGTTTAAGTACGTGTGTCACAGACCATCACAGAGCTTGGAGTAGATGCCCATGACACAGAGCGGGGAAGAAGTCAGGTGTCAGAAGTCAGCAATGCTCAGAGGACAGTTCAGGACCGAGGAAGTCTTTTCCCAAAAAACGGGAGGGTCTTGCTGCTTTTCTCAGAAGTCCCCTTCTTCCGAGATGCAAGGCTTGTGCTTCCTTTCTCATCAGAAACGGAGCCCGCGTCAACAGGCACCGACAGCTGACTTAGCAGCAGGATTTCACTGTGGAGCAGAACTTTCTGGGAGGTCACACCCTCCTTCTGGGGCTCTCCAGGACAGCAGTACTCAGGAGGGGCGTGGGCTCAGTGGGAGGAAACAGGAAAAAAAAAAAAAAAGCCGCAAAGGATTGCACAACCTCATCCGAATAAGGTTCTTGGAAAGGGGGTAGATAGGATTGATTCATCAGCCCTTACGGAGGGAGAAACAGTGAATGCTCTTTGGAGGAGCAGAGGTGGCCTTCTGGAAGTGGGCATCGAGGACACGTCCACTGGCGAGAGAAAAAGGAAGGGTCTGTCATGCAGAGGGCACGGCCAAGGCACAAGAGGCAGGAAGTTGGGTCTCTTTTGTATGTGGCTGGGGCTGAAGCTGCCTTGGGGAGCCAGGGGAAGCTGTCCAGCCCAGCGAGGCAACCAGAAGGCGACCCACCCCTGTCCCATGCCCAAAATTCACTGAAAGGGGAATTAAAAGGAAAGGGAGGTTCCTGGCATGAAGCTGGCCACAGACCTTTAACCACCCAGACCCAAAAGAGCCCTGGACCCAGAAGAGGGAAGGGAGACCCACTGGGTTGGGGTGGGGAGGCAGAACATGTGACCAGGGATTTGAAAACAATGTCATGAGTCTCAGAAGCACAGGGAACGTGAGGACCACTGGAGGCATCGGACTCAGCCTAGAGGATCCGGGAGGGCTTCCTGGAGGAGGTGGTGACGTCTGGAGGAGCCAGAATTATTCTGGAGGGGATGTGTGGATGAAGGAGCGTCCCCGCTGTGATATTAGCATGTGCAGAGTTTGGGAGTGGGACTCTTGGAAAGGCTGAGACTAACTCAGGGGCAGTAGTCTGGGGCTGGACCACACAAGGACTCAAATAGCAGGGACTAGGAGTTTGGACTAAGCAGGGGCACCTGGGGGTGCTCAGTCGGTTGAGCATCCGACTTCGGCTCAGGTCATGATCTCGCAGTTCATGGGATCAAGCCCCGTTCCAGGCTCTATGCTGACAGCGTGGAGCCTGCTTGGGATTCTCTCCCTCTCCTGCTTCTCCCCCCCAATCACATGCACACGTGAGCACACACACACACTCTCGGAATAAATAAACTTAAAAAAAGAAATACGTAAAAAATAAAGTGGGAAGAAGGCAGAAGTCCCAGGGTTCAGCTCCAAGGCTAAGACCACTCTGTGGCTTCCATTTTCTCCGGAGACGGGAGGCTCGCCACTCCCCAGGGAACCTGGCTGAGTGCAAAGGCTGTGTTAAGCATTGGCTGTGGCTGTCAGTCTTGGCTTTGCCTTTTTATTATGAGAAAACGTGAGCACACACAAAGGTATGCAGAGAAAAAGTAGAAACACAAAAACCCACGCGATCTCCACTCGGCTTCACCAGGTTTTGACTTGGTCACATATTTCGGATCCTCTTAAAAGGAAATAAGTTGTGCTCTCTCTTCCTGATCTCCGCCGTAGCGGATCAAGGTGAAAAGGGGAATCCCACGTGCGAACTTCTCATCTGCAAGTTCTTGCCTCAACCTCTGTGGTCGGGGGGTCGGGGGGGGGGGTTGGGGAGATGGGAGACAGACGGACCGGGGTGGCCAGGGTGCTGGAGCAGTGCACCAGGCTCCGTGGTCTCCCGTGCTCTCCAGAGCTGGATATGCCGTCAGAGCCTTTGGCAGCAGGAGAAATGAAACAAAAAGATGGCCGTGCACTGCACAGTCCGTGGGGTCAAGGCTGAAGAAATCCCCGAGAAAGTTCTAAAGATGTGGGAGCATGAGTTGAGAAATACTAACTTCTCCGGCACGAGAAACTTTGGTGTGGGGATCCAGGAGCGCGTCGATGTGGGGACCCAAGCACCGGTATGTATGGCCTGTGTGGTGCTGAGTAGGTCGGGCTTCGGCATCGGATGAGAAAGTCCGGACGCTCTGTGTGAGGGCCAGACATGGAACGATCAAAGAGGAGGTCATGGCGTTGGTCCCAGCAGAAGGATGATGGGACCACCCTGCCCGACACGTCAATTCCTGCTTCGATCCAAAAGGCCCGGAAAAACTTTTCAGTGGGAGCGGGGCGGTGGGGGCGGATAGTAAATAAATGGTAACCGGCAGGTCCTGTGCACCTTCTCTCTTTTCTCCCCCGAGGCGACTGCCATCTCAGACTTGGTGTTTACTATGTTAACACCCACTTCAACTGCGCATTTAGACAATATATTGGGTGGTTTTACACATCCAGAAGCTTTCTGTAAGTGGTGCCCTTGTTTTGTACCCTTCCACAATTTACCTTTTACCTCCTCCACACTACAAGATATATCTTTTCAACACTCTTCATTAAAAAGAAAAAAAAAAAAAAAGCTAAGCATTTGTGCTTAGTAAACAAAGGACAGGATAAAACTTCCATAATTTGATAAGCAGCAATTTCCAGGAACCCACAGCAGTGTCTTCCTTTTTAAAAAAATTTTTTTAATGTTTATTATTTATTTTCGGAGAGAGGGAGACCCAGAATCCGAAGCAGGCTCCAGGCTCCGAGCTGTCAGCACAGAGCCTGACGGGGGGCTCGAACTCATGAACCTCGAGACCATGACCTGAGCCAAAGTCGGATGCTCAACTGACTGAGCCACCCGGGCGTCCCTAAACATCCCAAGTAGATTTTTGACAGAGTTGTTTTATTGTGGTAAAAGACACACATACAACATAGAATTTTTCGTCTTAATCATATTTAAGCACACAGCTCAACAGCATCAATCACATTCACACTGTTGTGCAACCATTTGGATTTACAGATTAATTGCAAAGATAGTGCAGGAAGTTCCGTATACACTTAACTCAGCTTCCTCTCCTGTTAACATCTTAAATTACTGTCAGTTGTCAAAAAGAGGAAAGGAACATTGGTGCAATACCATTAGCGAAACAAAAGGCTTCGTCTGTGTTTCAGGTTTTTCCACGGGTGTCCTTTTCCCGTTCCAGGATTGAATCCAGGACCCCACGTGGCATTGAGTCCAGACCCCACGTTAGCCTCCTAGGACTGCCGCGACAAAGGACCACACGCAGGGCGGCTAACACACCGGACATGTGTTGTCTCACGGCTCTGGAGGCTGGAAGTCTGAGATCCAGCCGTGGGCAAGTTGGTCTGGTTCCTTCCGAGGCGTCTCTCGTGGGGGCATAGACGCTGTCTCCTCCCTGTGTCCTCACACGATTATCCCTCTGTGCGCGTCTGTGTCCTAACCTCCTCTGATAAGGACCCCAGTCATACTGGGTTAGGGTCCGTCCTCATGACCTTATTAAAAAAAAAAATTGTGTGTGTGTTTATTTTATTTTTGAGAGTGAGAGAGACAGAGCACGAGCGGGGGAGGGGCAGAGAGACAGGGAGACGCACAACCCGAAGCAGATTCCAGGCTCTGAGCTGTCAGCACAGAGCCCGATGCTGGGCTCGAACTCACGGGGCCGCAAGATCATGACCTGAGGCAAAGTTGATCGCTTAACTGAGCCACCCAGGCACCCCTTACTTCTTAATATTGGATATAAGGGGGCAAGGAGGGAAAATATTTAAAAGGCTATTTGGTGGTGGCGGGGGGAGGGTGCAAAATTTAAAAGAAGGTTAATAAACACTGCTTTATTCCTATGAGGTGAGTCCCTAAGCCGGCCCCACTCCAAGGGGAAGAGAATTAATTCCCTCCTCCCACAGGAAGCACTCTTAAAAAATGTGTAAACAGGGGTGCCCGGGTGGCTCAGTTGGTTAAGTGTCCAACTTGATTTCAACTCAGGTCACGATCTCATGGTTCGTGGGTTTAAGCCCCATATTAGGCTCTGGGCTGACTCTGGACTCTGCTTGGGATTCTCTCTCTGCCCCTCCCCTGTTAGCTCTCTCTCTCTCTCTCTCAAAAATAAATAAAAACTTAAAAAAAATTTTTTTTACATGTGTGAACCTGTGTGGTTTTTTTAAATTTTTTTTTTTACATTTATTTATTTTTGAGAGACAGAGCACAAGTGGGGGGAGGGGCAGAGAGAGAGGGAGACACAGAATCCGAAGCAGGCTTCAGGTTCTGAGCCGTCAGCACAGAGCCCGACGCGGGGCTCCAACTCATGAACCGTGAGATCGTGACCTGAGCTGAAGTCGTACGCTCAACCGACTGAGCCACCCAGGCGCCCCGTGCGAACCCATGTTAAAACCAGCACAGTAATTAATAAATATTTTTCAGGGGGGAGATAACACAAACTGGAAGTTATGCAAATATCCTGCTTCTCTCATTAGAGTAGCACATGTTAACTATAAGCATCTGTCTGTGGGTTTTGCCTTGGTGGTTGTTACCACCAAGTGGTTGTTACCATGGTGTTCAATGTTTTTAATGTTTATTTATTTTTGAGAGAGAGAGAGAGACAGAATGTCAGCAGGGGAGGGACAGAGAGAGGGAGACGCAGAATCCGAAGCAGGCTCCAGGCTCTGAGCTGTCAGCACAGACCCTGACGTGGGGCTTGAACTCACAAACCGTGAGATCGTGACCTGAGCCGAAGGTGGACGCTTAGCCGACAGGGCCACCCAGGTGCCCCAATACGCTATATTTTACAGCACTCAGGGGCACCTGGGTGGCTCAGTCAGTTAAGCGTCTGACTCTTGATTTAGGCTCAGGTCACGATCTCACGGTTCGTGGGTTCGAGCCTCACATCGGGCTCTGCACTGACAGTGCGGGGCCTGCTTGGGATTCTCTCTCTCTCTCTCTCTCTCTCTCTCTGCCCTTACCCAGCTTGCTCTAAGTAAACAAATAAACTTAAAAAAGTTTTTTTCAAGCATTCACCTGGATTGCAAGCTCATCCTGACTGGAGCTCTGACGGTAGAATTTGGGGCACCCGGCAACCTATCTGAGCCGGAGTATGTGAGCACCACCTTCCTCGACTCAGTAGAAATCCCAGATTCTTAGGCCTACGGGTCAGGGAGCCCGGGGAGGATCCCCGGGGAAAGCTCATGTCAGGGTTTCGCACCCGCACCCCCACTAGGGCGTTTCCTTCTCCCGAGACTCGCCTGGGGCAGCACGGGGTGATTTGTCCATCCAGTGGCTTCTGTTCCACGTCTGAGAGCCCCCGGCAGGTGAAGCGGTTACTCTTGAACCGTCTGCAGCGGCAGAAAGTTCTGGTGTCTGGAGAGGAGTCCGGAGGGGGCTCTGACCCCCCACTTCTTGGGCTCAGCGTCTCCCTAGGCACTTGGCAGGAAGTTCTTCTTTCAGTCTGACCCTCTGGCCTGAGCAGCTCTCCCATCACACACACTGGGTCACCAGGCGCGCGCAAGCGTCTCCCAGGCGCCAAGGACGGACTACTCGCGAATTTACTCACGACTCGGGTTCGCGTGCTGGAAGCAAAACGAGCCAGTCCCTGAGAGCCGGTCTCTGTTCAGCTCCGCGTGGAGGGGCATCATGTTAACAGCTTGGAATCAGCCACAGCGGCAGGATGTACACGAGGGAGACTGGCGGACGCTTCGCATCAGGACTCGCTTCCCCCCCCTCACCACCCCACCCCGTCCCCCCTGCAGAGCGCAGGTTGTTAAACGTTCGTTCGTTCGCCTGGGGCTTGTTTCCGGTTTAGGCGTTCCCCAAACACAAGTGTTGCACCTCCTTGCAGGGTGCCTGGTTCGTTTCCTTCTCTCCCTCCCCTTTCCAAGTGGAGCAAACAGCCTGTCTTCCAGAAAATCCTGTGGCCAGGTGCATGCCCCAGGGTCACGGTGGCTCCCTGGACAGGCAGACCTGCTCCTCGGCATTTTTTTTTTTTTAATGTTTATTTATTTTGAGAGAGAGAGTGCATGCACAAGGGGGGGGGGGGGGGGGGCAGAGAGAGAGCAAGAGAGGGAGAGAGGATCCCAAGTCGGCTCCGCTCTGTCAGCACAGGGCCCGACACAGGGCTCAAACCCACAAACGGTGAGATCCTGACCTGAGCCTAAATCAAGATGCTTAACCGACGGAGCCACCCAGACAACTCCCCCGCCCCCGGGGCAGTTGCAATTCGATGAATCGACTCCCCACTTCCTGGCCGGCAGTGACAGAATTGTGTCCGTTGTGATGGGAACTGGAGAAGTAATCGTTTCCCTGGAAGAATGTCCACTCCCGGGGCTGGACCGGCACAGGCAGGCTGTTGGGGCAGGCGGGACAGGGCTGGGACTCAGGACACCCCTATCCCTGTGTCTGCCCACTCTTCAGTCCCTCGAGGGTTGGGGGTCTGTCCTGGATTCTACACCCCGAACGGCCCATTTCCCTCCCTACTGCCGGCCCGCCCCCCCCCAGCCCAGGAGAACTCTGGAGTCCCGACCCCCGTCTCTTCCAGACTGGGACAAGCAGGGAGCGCAGAACAAGAGACCGGCTTAGTGTAGTGCCTGCTGTGTGCACGCTCCACACTGGGCCCTCAGGGAGCTTGTTTCTCAGTCTAGATCTTGGTTCATCCCGTCTGAAGACGCACGAGGAGGGCGGGGGTGGAGCCTCCTCCACCCCTTCCCTCCCCACCCCTGCACCAGAGTGGGGAGAGGCTCTGGGTGGGCCACCAGGGCAGCTGACCAGGAAACCAGCCCCACCTCTCTCTGGGAAGTGCCCCCCTCCCTGCCCAGGCAATGTCTGCCACCAAAGACCAGGCTTGGAAGCCCGTGGCCCTGGGGGCCTATAGCTGACCTTGGACAAGGACAGCCACAGCAGCCCAGTAAAGAGCAGGAGAGGGAAGAACAGACACCCTGAGGGAGCGGAGGATGGGTGCTTCCAGCATACCTGTGTTCCTGCCTCCGCCTGCCCCAGGGAAGCCTGTCCCCCAGCCCCCACCTCCCGGGGCCCAAGAGCCTGGCAGTGTTGGTCACCTGCGCTCCGTGCCCTAACCCTGTTGTACCTGTGAAGTTCTGGAAACCACGGATTGTCAGAATCCAAAGTCTTTGGGGACAAGTGGTCCCGCTGGTCATCAGCCCTTCCTCCTCTGAATGGGCAGAGAGGCTATCAGAGTCTGCCCAAGCCGAGACCAGAGAGGGCCAGCCCCTGCCGCCCTTCCCAAGATCTGAGTCCCAACCTGGCCTCGCCCAGGGTGCCCGGCTGCCGAGCCATCCCTGGAGTGGCGCATGTCCACCTACGGTCCCCAAACGCCTTGTCCGGGACTCCTGGGGACCCACGGCTTTTCTTTCTCGCCCCGTGGTGCTCACCTCCAAAACCTACTTTCGCTCAGGAAAAGGAACGGGGCACCGGGCTGTGACACATCACTGTAAGAGGCCGGAGGGAGAGGGCAGAGCTTCTGATGCGGAATGAGACGGGCTGGGCCTTCCAGGAATTCCAAGAGGTGGTGCAGGGTGGTCTGGGGGCAACAGCCAGGAGGACTGGTCCACCTGTGCCACGGCCAGGCCATGGGATGCTTTGGATGAGATCCGACAACGTGGAAAGTAGGGCTAACTTGTGATGCCTCCTTCACTGAGGGCAGCTCGGACCGTGCCCCCCTCGCCCTGGAACCATCACCTCCCTCTGACTTCCACTGTGCCCTCTTGGCTTCCTGATGGCCTCATTGATGGCGATTTTGGGACTGACTTCGGGAGTCCGGGCTGAGTCACAACTGCTTGTTTATTTAATAGCTGCTATCGTTGGGCATTCTTCTAGCTACTTCATACACGAGTTGATTTAATCTTCCCACGTTGGGGTAGATAATGTCACCTGCAGGTTACAGATTAGAGCAAACCGCCATAGCCTGAGGGGTTCGGGTCCAGGCCCAGGACGGAGGTGGGGCTGCAAGCCAGGACTCATCTCCCTCCTCTGGGTTTCCCTGGTCAGCTGTCTGGTGGCCTCTCCCACAGTCCCTCTCACCTCTGGTGCAGGGAAGGGGGAGGGAGGACAGAGGCAGGGTGACGGGGAGGCTGCTTTTAGAATCCTTGCCCCCTGGCCCTCCAGCAGCAGCTCTCTCTGGGGGTCAGTGTCCTCATCCTCAAAGGCTACTGGCTGGACAGTCAGGAGCCTCACCGTGGCCTCTGGGTAGGGCTGGCATTGCCAGGCATTTGATAGGCGATCGTATTGCAAAATATGCGAGACACTCACCACATATAATATAATTATATATATATATTATATATATATAGTAATATATATATAATATAATTGACACATAACATTGTATTAGTTTCAAGAATGCAGCATAATGATTCAATAGATGTATATATTGCAAAGTGATCTCCACAATAAATCTAGTTCCATAGTTAACAGTTATACATTTTTTCCCCTCATGATGAGAATTTTGAAGATCTGTTCTCTGTTTTTTTAAAAATTTTAACATTTATTTATTTAGAGACAGAGAGAGAGAGTGCACAAGCAGGGAGGGGCAGAGAGAGAGAGAGCAAGACACAGAATCTGAAGCAGGCTCCAGGCTCTGAGCTGTCAGCACAAAGTCAGACGCGGGGCTCGAACCCACCTGAGCCGAAGTCAGCCGCTCAACTGACTGAGCCCCCCAGGCGCCCTTGCTGTCTTATGAATGTCTTCTAAGTTTCCAATTTCTGCACATCCCTGACAACATTTGCGATTATCTTTTTTATTCTAGCTGTTCTAGTGGGTGTAAAGGGAGATCCCATTGTGGATTTCATTTCCCTGGGGGCACTTATTAAAATGCAGATCCTTGGGGTGGCCGGGTGGCTCAGTCTGTTCAGCGGCTGACTCTTGATTTCTGCTGAGGTCATGATTTCGTGGTTCATGGGATTGAGCCTCTCGTCTGGCTCTGCGTTCAATGTGTGGAGCCTGCTTGGGATTCTCTCTCTCTCCCTCTCTCTCTGCCCCTCCCCCACCTCTCAAAATAAACTTAAAAAAAAATGCAGATTCTTAACCCACACCCAAGAGAGTCCAATTCAGTGAGTCTGGGGTGAGGCCCAGGAAAATCGGGGTGGTGGGGAGTCTTTTGTGATAACTAGATTTCACTTCCGATACAAGCCCTGTTTTCTCCTGGCCCTTTCCTCCAAGCCTGTCATCACAATTGACCACACGTTCAGCCCATAACTTGGGACAGAGACCATAGGAAGTAGAGATGGGCAGGCATGGGGTCCTCAGCAGCATCTATGGGCTCGCTCCGAAACAGGACTTTCAGTTACCTGAGCCAGTTAGTCATTTGTTCATTTGTTTATACCTGTCTGTGTTGTTGCCTCTTGCTAACAACTGCACACATCCTAACCCATGCACACCCTTACAGCTGAAAAGGACAAAGCCAGTCCTGGGCCCTGAACAGGGAGATCATGTTAAATCCGTGCTTTTAGGAATGGGGTGAGAGGCATGTGTCTTATTCGGCTCAGGCTGCTATTTTAAAAATACCATAGTCTGTGTGGCTTATAAGCAACAGGGGTCTGGAAGCCGGGAAGTCCAACGTCAAGGTGCCTGTAGATATGGTTCCTGGTGAGGGCTCTCTTCCTCACTGGAAGATGGCTGCCTTCTCGCTGTACCTCTCATGGAGGAGAGAGGGGGCTCTGGTGTCTCTCCCTCTTCTTTTTTAATTTTTCAAAAATGTTTATTTATTTTTAAGAGAGAGAGGGATACAGAGTGTGAGCAGGGGAAGGGCAGAGAGAGAGGGAGACACAGAATCTGAAGCAGGCTCCAGGTTCTGAGCTGTCAGCACAGAGCCCAACGTGGGGCTCGAACTCATGAACCAGGAGAACATAAGCTGATTGCCATTTGCGACTATGTGGATGGAACTGGAGGGTATTATGCTAAGCAAAATTAGTCAATCAGAGAAAGACAAACATCATATGACTTCACTCATATGAGGAATGTCAGATACAAAACAGATGAACATATGGGAAGGGAAGCAAAAATAATATAAAAACAGGGAGGGGGACAAACCATAAGAGACTCTTAAATATGGAGAACAAACAGAGGGAGCATGGGCTAAACGGGTCAGGGGCTAAGGAAGCTACTCCTGAAATCATTGTTGCACTATACGCTAACTAACTTGGATGTAAATTAAAAAAAAAATTAAAAATAAAATAAAATAAAAATAAAAAATAATAAAGTTAAACAGCTACAAAAAAAGGGGGTCTAGAAATTTCCATCTGATTTTGACAAGAAAGGATGAAGTCAAGAGAAGAGATGTTTCCACATAACAAGCCAGTAGATGATATTCATAGTTGATAACTTGAGAAGAGTCTCATAGGCCTATAACCAAGAAGCAATGGCACTGGCCACAAGATCGCCCAAGTGGCCATGAAGGTGGACAAGAGAACCACCTCCCAGCTTTTCCACATTTGCCAGGAACCTGTCATTTGGGGCATGCTGAGTGACAGATCCAATCCCCTCATAGATTCAAATGGACAGAACAGAATATTTAGTGAAACATTAACTTCCTTTTCATTGGGGTAAAATACACATAACATAAAATTGACCATTTTTACCACTTTAAAGTGTACAATTCGGAGGCATTGAGCACATTCACAATGTTGCGCAACCATCCCCACTCTCTGGTTCCAGAACTTTTCATCACCCAAAAGAGGAAATCCTGGACCAATTAGCACTTACTCGCCCCCCCCCCCCCCCAGTCCCTGGCAACCACGAATCTGCTTTCTGCCTTTACGAAGATTTGCCTACTTTGGACATTCCATATATGTGACATTTTGTGTCTGGTTTCTCCCACTGAGCATAATGTTTTCAAAGTTCATCTATGTTGTAGCAGGTGTCAGTACTTAGTTCCTTTTTATGACTGAATAATATCCCCTTGTATGAATATACTAGAGTTTGTTTACCCGTTCATCGGTTGATGGGCATTTGGGCTGTTTCCTCCTTTTGCCTATTGTGAATAGTGCTGAACTGTTAGCTTTCACTTGACCTTTCCTTAGTACCCTATATATCTAGTGATAGCAGTTCTGTTTACTGATGCCATAACCTCTGTTGTCTGCATCCCACCCTCCACTGAAGACCACCATCTTGGCTGTGGTTTGGCCGTGGTCAATCTTCAGTCTGGCAAATAAGGTCAACTCAATTGGGAGTCCCCTGTAAGCCTAGAAAAACAATACCAATGCCACTCATGTCTTTTGGTGTTGACAACATTATCCATTAGTATCGGAACAGTTATGAAGAATTTCAAGAGGGTCCCACCATGGGGAGATCTATCTGTTTCCCAAATATTTCTTCCCAAAGCAACAGAAAACAAGAGGGGGAAGCAAGGTATGGTATAGCTTGAACACAAAGAATGACAGAATGTAAAAGGATCATGAGGAAAAGTGAAGAATCATGGAATTGAAATATGAGGGCCCCACCCTTGTGCTCCATGCTTGAATCAAAGGCAATGGAGGGAACCTACAGTGGATACAAAAAAGGGAAACTAGCAAAACAATCTGAGGTTGATCTAGACCTAGCTCTGGATAGACTAAGCTCACCCTACGTCTGAAAATACTGCAGTGATGCCTGAGCAGATGAGAGAGAGTGCAAATTCTAGAAAAGGAATGAATATAAGGGACAGTCTTCAATACGCATAGCTTCCGGAGAAAGAAAGGGGAAAAAGGAAGAGAGAGGAGCTGGTTGGCAATCTGGTGGTGAAGAGGAATGGAAGGGGAAAATGTAGAGCCCTTCAAGACAAAAGAAAACTATGAACTGGAGGTCTCTCAACCTATTCCTGCCACCAACAAAGCAGAACAAAAAAATACTAAAGTAAGTCCCTTTGCTGTGTTGACAGAAGAGGGCGCCATCAAGCCTCATAGCTCATGGACTGTTCCCAGTAACAAAAACCCGAACAAAAGGAACATAGTTAAGTCCACAGAGAGTAATTGCAAAAATTCAGGAAACGAAAATCCACACAAATCAACAAAGGAAGAACGACTCCCAGAAAAGAGTCAAGATGTAGAAGTAAATTGTAAGTCAGCGCTCCAAACAGAATTCAATACTGTGTAGTCAAACGGGCATTTGCCCATATGAAAAAAAAAAAATCTCCTTACATCAAAAATTCAAAAACTAAAATACTGACACGGACAGGGATAAATGAAGGAAATAAATAGAAAGAAAAGGCAAAATTATCTCAGACCTGTAGACTAAATTATAAGGTACTCAAGAGAGAATAGACTCCAACGAAAATTTGATAAAGCGTAGTAGAAAAAAGACAGGAAAACAACAACAAAAAATAATAATGACTTGAGAAAGAAGTCAAACAGGGTCAGAGAGAAATGGATTAAAATGGAAGTCCAGACTGAAAGAATAATGTGTGTATTTTTGGAGTCCCTGGAGAAGAAAGACAAAATAAAACAGAGCTAAATATTTAAACCATACTCAAAAAAATTTTTTTCAGAAATAGAAAATCACCTGAATTTACACATTGAAAAGGCTCAGCAGGTACTTAGGAAAATTAGCCCAGAATGGCCGACTCTGAAACATATTTTTTAATTATTCAATTTCAAAGATTAAATCTTCAAGTCCTCCAGATCAAACAATTTACCAAGTCAAAAGAATTCTACTGATTTAAGACTTCTCAAAACTAACATTCAAAACAAGACAACAATGAGTGTCATTTAAAAAACACAGCAAGGGGCGCCTGGGTGGCGCAGTCGGTTGAGCCTCCGACTTCAGCCAGGTCACAATCTTGCGGTCCGTGAGTTCGAGCCCCGCGTCAGGCTCTGGGCTGATGGCTCAGAGCCTGGAGCCTGTTTCGGATTCTGTGTCTCCCTCTCTCTCTGCCCCTCCCCCGTTCATGCTCTGTCTCTCTCTGTCCCAAAAATAAATAAACGTTGAAAAAAAAATTTTAAAAACACAGCAAAACTGGGCACCTGGGGGGGTTCAGGTGGTTAAGCAACCAACTGTTGATTTCAGCTCAGGTCATGATCTCACCATCTGTGAGATCAAGCCCTGCATCGGGGCCCTTAAGATTCTCTCTCTTCTTCTTTCTCTGCCCCTTCCCCATTTCTCTTTTTTAAAAAACCCAAACTTTAAAAAACAAAACAAAAACTCAATGAACAAAAGCACAAACCTAAGATTTGATACCCAGCCCAGCTGTCCTTCAATTACACACAAGATGTTAAGGAATTCTGTACCCATTAGTCTTTGCTGAAGAACCCATGAAAGGATATACTTCAACAACAGGATAATTGTTTCTCACAGAGACATGAATTATAAATTCTGAAACTACTTCCTGTGTATTCTAGGATTGAGCAAATGATTAGCAAATATATTGTGAATAATGAGAGCCAGGTCTCTCACTGTTGCTGAAAGATGTTACAAATAAGGACAGGGGAGGGACGACTGGGTGGTTCAGTTGGGTAAGTGTCCGACTTTGGCTCAGGTCATGATCTCAAGGTTCATGGGTTTCAGCCCCACATCAGGCTCTGTGCTGACAGCTCAGAGCCTGCAGCCTGCTTCAGATTCTGTGTCTCCCTCTCGCTCTCTGCCCCTCCCCCACCATGCTCACGCACACACGCGCGCTCTCTCTGCCAAAAATAAATAAAAACATTAAAAATTTTTACAAAAACTTACAAGTAAGCACAGGGGAAAGGCCAGAATGAACTCTGCAGTGTTGGACAGGAAGTAGAGTATCGGTATGAATTTGTGCTTTTTTTTTTTAAGTAATCTCTACACCCAACAGGGGCTCGAACTCACAACCCCAAGATCAAGAGTCGCATGCTCTACTGAGTCAACCAAGCATCCCTGAACTCATAGTTTTTAATATATGTACACAGACAAATAGATACAGAAATAAATATAGAAGTCTATGTGTATGTGTTTCAGTTAGTACACATGCATGTATTTCCTAGCTCTGCCTCCTGAGGAGACCTAGAGCACTGGACACCCCAAACCAAAAGCATACCTAAACCATAATGAGATAGCACTTCACATCCACTGAGATAGCTATTATAAAAAAATAAATAATACGGGGCACCTGGGTGGCTCAATCGGTTGAGCATCCAACTTCAGTTTAGGTCATGATCTAATAGTTTGTGAGTTCGAGCCTCACGTCAGACTCTGTGCTGACAGTTCAGAGCCTGGAGCCTGCTTTGGGTTCTGTGTCTCCCTCTCTCTCTGTCCCTCCCTCACTTATTGTTTCTCTCTCTCTCTCTCTCTCTCTCTCTCAAAAATAAATAAACATTAAAAAAATTAAGAAAAAGAAATAAAGGGCACAGATGCCATTTAAAAAATTAAAAATTAAAAAATAAAGTTAAAGAAATTAAAAATAGGGGCACATGGGTGGCTCAGTTGGTTAAGCGTCTAACTCTTGATCTTACGGTTTGTGAGTTCGAGCCCTGTGTTAGGCTCCGCACTGACAGTGTGGGGCCTGCTTGGGATTCTCTCTCTCCCTCTCTCTCTGTCCCTTCCCCCCACCTTCAAAAGAAAATCAAAATAAACTTTATTTTATTTATTTTCTTTTAAATTTTTTTTTCAACATTTATTTATTTTTGGGACAGAGAGAGACAGAGCATGAACGGGGGAGGGGCAGAGAGAGAGGGAGACACAGAATCGGAAACAGGCTCCAGGCTCTGAGCCATCAGCCCAGAGCCTGACGCGGGGCTCGAACTCATGGACCGCGAGATCGTGACCTGGCTGAAGTCGGACGCTTCACTGACTGCGCCACCCAGGCGCCCCCAAAATAAACTTTAAAAAAAAGGAATAATTGACTAGTACTTATCAAAAAGGTTAAGGACACGAAGACAATTAAGACACTGAACGTCTGGAGCTGTAAGAGGTACCTTTGCGCTGTTTTAAGCCACAAAGTTTGTGGTAATTTGTTACAGCATCAATAGGACACTAACACACACATTTAGTAATAAAGTTTTTATGAAGACAGTCACAAAACTTTACTGAAGGACATTTAAAAGTGCCGTATAAAGACATGATGTGTTGAGGAATGAATGAACACATAGATAGATAGATAGATAGATAGATAGATAGATACATTGATAGATGATAGATAATAGATGGATAGATAGATGGATAGATGATAGATAGATGGATAGATAGATAGATAGATGATAGATAGATAGATACATTGATAGATAATAGATAGATAGATAATAGGTGGATAGATGATAGATGGATAGATAGATAGAAAATAGATTGATAATAGATAGATGATAGATACACTGATTGATAGATGATAGATGGATAGATAGATACATTGGTTGATAGGTGATAGATAGATAGATGATAGATAGATAGATAGATAGATAGATAGATAATAGATAGATAAATGATAGATGATAGATAGATAAATAGATAGCCAGACACATAGACACGTACATACTTATATGTATATATGTATATTCCCAACCCAAATTACAAATTAATCCAAAACTGTATCTGAGAAATAAAATACACGGTAGTAGAGAGAAACCGAGTGAAAGAAAACAATACCCTAGTTTCTATCAAATATAATTTAACACTATAGTAAGTGAAACAGTGGCCGAAAAAATAGACAGAAGTTCAATGGAACACATAATGCAGTGTGTGACTTTATTAAGGGGATGTCATGGGGGGTGTTGGAGAGGGGCTGAGACCATCAACAGAAGAAGGGAGACGTCTACAGCCTACGAAGGGACAGATCTTAGAGGAGCAGGGGGTCTCGGAATCTCTCTCAGGACCTTAAAGGCCTCCATGCAGAAGGGTGGGAGTCCACCAGCAGGAGAAGCAGAAAGAATGAAGCCCGAGAGAAACGAGCAGCCTCCATGCATGAGCTCGTTGCCTGATCTCTGGAGACGGGGTGGGGCACGGGGAGCACTGGCCCTCAGAGGCCCGGGCAGGGGGACGAGGGCTTCTTACAGATCCAGAAGTTTTCTGTACTACATCTGTTGTCATTCCAGCCGTCACTGTACAATTCCACACAGTCCTCATCCCCGTGGTTGTTGGGTTCCCCTTCTTTCCAGAAGCTGTGAACACCATCAAAGCCATCGGCCCCCCTGCTCCACCCAGAGCCCACTCCCCAGCCCAGTCCCCGGCCTTTGGTGGCAAAAGCCCCAGTAGCAGTCAGAGAGTGGCGAGGATTCAGAGGCAGCGTTTTCAAAACGAGGGTTCAAACACCACTCCCACTGGAATCAGCGCTTGCAAAGTACAAATGCAGATTCCTGGGCCCACACCTAGATTTATAGAATCAGACTCCCCCACCCTGGGATGGAGTCAGGACTCTGCATCTCCACCAAGCAAGCCCATCAGATGATGCTTTCCAATTCCAGAGTCTGAGCATCCGGGTTTGGGTTTCAGTGCCCACCCTTCCCAGGCCATTGTCTCCGGGAGATCACCTGAGTTGGAGGGGAGTGTCGTCCACCCATCTCCAAGAACCCTCATTGTGGTGGTCACTGAGGCCGATCCATGTGCGCTGGCTATTTTTCGTATTCCAAGACTTCAGAAATTTCTGGGGCGGGGGAGGACGGGCAGTGAGACATCACCCTTCCCCATGTCTGCCCACATTCCCATGGTCCCCTGCCCCCCCCCCCCACCAACGGAAGACCTGTGGTCCAGCCGATAGCCCTCACTCAAGTTGTATGTGTTCACACGCGCGCATGTCGTGGCTGTGATAATGTGCGTACACATGTGGAAACGCGTTTACTTGAGCCTCGGCTTCATGTCTGGGGAGAGATTCTGCACAGTCTCGAGAGGGCTCTGAGTTCCCTTTCTGTTCACACATGGGTTCCTCTTGGGCATGTTCTTCTCTCACATGACCTTCCCAAGGCCACCTCTTCCAGGAAGCCTTTCCTGCCATCTCCCCGCCCCAGGCCTCCATCTCGGGGAGGGCAGAAGAGGGACAGAAGGCTTTTCGCTGGCCTTCCCGAGGTCCCGCCCCAGTCGGGCGCTCTGCTCAGCTCACCTGCTCCTCAGTGCTGTTGATGACCACCAGCTGGGCCCTCATGTTCTGACACGCGGCGATGGACTCTTTCCAGGTGTTCTGGGTCAGGGAGAAGAAGTAGCAGCTTCCCTGGAAAAGTTCCCATTTCCAGGGGCAGTGGCGGCACAGGCCAGCTGGGGAGGAGAGTGGGGTTGGGACAGACAGGCCCCCAGCAGGTGCATCAGATCTTGGGAACCCAGGGCCGGGCCCCTGTGTTCAGCTGTCGGCTCAGTCCCCAGGAAATCCGTGTCACGGACCCCAGCCTGGAGAAGCCAGGAGCCATAGAAGGTGGGCTCCAGCCCCACCTGGGAGCCCCAAACTCCCTCCCGACCTTGGCGTCTGATGCTTACCCAGGGTGGCATTCATCCAGGTCAGCTGCTGGAGTATCTCCTCCAGGGATGATTGTTTCTGGGCCTGAGAAACATCCCCTGGGAAAAGAGGACTTCAATTATTAAGCACCTAGGGTGTGCTTGGTGTGGAGAGGGCCCCGTGACAACATTATCAGTGGATTTCACAATGGACCCCAAGAGTCCATTGTGCACACAACAAAACTGAGGCTCTGAAAATGACTTGCCTGACATCGTCCCCAGGGTCTCACCCGGGGATCCAGTCTCCTCCCCCACCTCTACCCTCCCTCCTTCACCCCTGGGGAGAGGGGTATGCGGTGGCTCATCCAAAGTCACACAGCCTCTGAGCCCTCTCCTGCCCCAAACCCAGCATCTAGCCCTTCACCGAGGCCAGGGCTCTCCTGATGGTTCCTCTCCCGATGGTCCCCTGTGTCTCTCTGCAGGGATTGGTGGATCCTGGAGACTGCAACAGACCAGAGGATTCCCCTTTATTTATTTTTTATTTAAAAAAAAATTTAAATATTTATTTTTGAGAGAGGAAGATAGAGACAGAGTGTGAGCAGGGGAGGGGCAGAGAGAGGGAGACACAGAATCCGAAGCAGGCTCCAGGCTCCGAGCTGTCAGTACAGAGCCCGACGCGGGGCTCGAACCCACCAACCAAGAGATTATGACCCCGGCTGAAGTCAGATGCTTAACCGACTGAGCCACCCAGGCGCCCCAATTTTTTTTTTAATGTTTATTTATTTTTGAGCGAGCGAGAGAGAAACAGCAAGTGGGGGAGGGATAGAAAGAGAGGGGGGCGGAGGATCCAAAGCAGGCTCTGTGCCGACAGCAGGGAGCCCAATGCGGGCCTCAAACTCGTGAACCATGAGATCATGACCTGAGCCGAAGTAGGACGCTCAACCAACTGAACCACCCAGGAGCCCCGAGAATTGCCCTTTCATCAGCACCAGCTTCAGGCCTGACCTGGTGTCAAATCTGGTTTCAAGGTCTCTGGGAGCCTAGGTCCCGTGTGGAGGAAGACGAGCTACATTTCACAGATGAAGAAACAAGCTCAGAGAGGGGTAGTAACCAGCCCCAGCCACACAGAAGGCGATGCGGAATAGCACCGAGACCTTCCCAGAGGGACAACCTAAAGCGACCCAAGACTCCGAGCCCCCAGCCTCCGGCTCACCTTGAACCAGAGTGGTCACCAGGAGCATGAAGAAGCCCAGAGAGACGAGAAGCAGCAGCAGAGGCAGGTGGGCCTGGGTCAGACACCCTGAAGGACCAGCAGACGGGCAGAGCTGAGGTCCGCAGGGACGGACACTGCCCCACCCCCCCACCCCCCATGCTGGAGCGGGGGCCTCTCAGCTGCCCCTTGCCCAGATGCCCGCTCTGGACACGCCCACCTCGGTACCTGGCAGGCTCCGTGAGCTCCTGAGCAGGCCGGTGTATTTCTTAGCCAGTCTCTGGTCCCCAAACACCTCCACCTCTGAACGGGACAGAACACACTTAGCCGAGCTTTGAAGCCGAGCCTGCCCGAGCCCCGCCGTCAGGACTGCAAGCCGGAGGCCAGACCTGACTCCCCCAGGAGCCTGGAGGGAGCCCGGCCCTCCCTGCCGTCACCCCAGGGTGGGGGCTCAGCCTCACCGGGGTCATCCGGCTCCTTGGGGTCACACATCTCCGCCATCCTCCTCTTCTCTCCGGCTCCCCTCCACGCGGTGGTTTTTATAACCCCACGTGCTGCCCCAGCAGCCCCTCCTTAGGAACATTCCTCCCCGATTCAGGAAGAAGAACACAAAACAGGACACTGCTTCCTCTCGGAAAAGAGGGTGGAGGAATGAAGTGCTGACACAAGTAGGAGAGAAGGCACGGAGGGTGGGGGCAGGAGCCGCACGGTCAACCCCGGGGTCACAAGGCGCTGTTCCAACCCTATCCAGTCCTGCGAGCGCTGGCCCGGCCTGGTCGGAGTCTCAGTTTCCTCAGGTGGGAAGCGGGACAAGCGCCCTGCCTCGAACTGTTTCTGTGAGGTTTACCACGGGGTGCTAGTGCTGGGTATATACATCGCCTATTCTAATAATAGGTGCTCAGTAGCAATAGCGTTTGGCACGTGCCTGGCAGTTCCCCAGGGTGTGTGTTCCCCCTTGTGGAACAAGCAATAAATCTGGATCTGTTCGACCGCGAGTGAGTTCCTGGTGGTCTTTGGCTGGGGGGTGGGGGTGCGCCCTGAGAGATCTCACATTTGCCCTATGAGGAAGACACGGTTTTTCTATTGCTTTACAGATGAGGAAACTGAGAAACAGAGAGGGAAAGGAACTGCCTGAGGTCACACAGCTTGTAAGTGGCGGTACTTGGAATAGGACCCTGGCCGGTGGGCCTCTGGGTCCCTGCTTAACCACTACTTAACGTTTCCTTGATTAACCAACTATTAAGTAATTACTCTTTTCCTCTTTTTGATTATGAAGCATTTTGCAGAGTCACTCTGAAACGTGTATATCAAACTCTCCTTTTGCATATGTATGGACTCCTGGTTTCCAACCTGATTCAATTGGTTATACATTACTCTCTCTCTCTCTCTCTCTCTCTCTCTTTTTAATCTAAAATGACTCTCTTGGGGGTGCCTGGGTGGCTCAGTTAGTTTTAATTAAGCGTCTGACTTCCCCTCTGGTCATGAACTCCATGTTCATGAGTTAGAGCCCCAGGTCAAGCTCGATGTTGTCAGCAAGAAGCCCGCTTCAGATCCTGTCTCTCTCTCTCTCTCTCCCTCTCCCTCTCCCCCTCTCTCTCTTCCTCTCAAAAATAAACAAACATTAAAAATAAGCAAAGTCTCTTGTAGACAGCATACAATTGGATCATCTTTTTTAGGCCATTCTGTCAATCTCTACATTTTATTTATTTATTTATTTTTAATTTACATCTAAGTTAGTTAGTATATAGTGCAATAATGATTTCAGGAGTAGATTCCAGTGACTCATCCCCTATGTAAACACTCAGTGCTCATCCAAACAAGTGTCTTCCTTAATGCCCCTTATCCATTTAGCCCATCTTCACTCCCACAACCCCTCCAGCAACGCTCAGTTTGTTCTCTATATTTAAGGGTCTCTTATGTTTTGTCCTTCTCCTTGTTTTTATATTATTTTGTTTCCCTTCCCTATGTTCATCTGTTTTGTATCTTAAATTCCTCATATGAGTGAAGTCATATGATATTTGTCTCTCTCTGACTAATTTCACTTAGCATAATACCCTCTAGTTCCATCCACATTGTTGCAAATGGCAAGATTTCGTTCTTTTTGATTGCCGAGTAATACTCCATTATCTATATATCCATACCACATCTTCTTTATCGACTCGTCCATCAATGGACATTGGGCTCTTTCCATACTTTGGTTATTGTTGATAGTACTGCTATAAATATTCGGGTGCATGTGCCCCTTTGAAACAGCACACCTGTATCCCTTGGATAAATACCTAGTAGTGCAATTGCTGGGTTGTAGGGTAGTTCTATTTTTAATTTTTTGTCAATCTCTACATTTTATTTTATTTTATTTTTTAATTTTTTTTTAACGTTTATTTATTTTTGGGACAGAGACAGACAGAGCATGAACGGGGGAGGGGCAGAGAGAGAGGGAGACACAGAATCGGAAACAGGCTCCAGGGTCCGAGCCATCAGCCCAGAGCCCGACGCGGGGCTCGAACTCACGGACTGCGAGATCGTGACCTGAGCTGAAGTCGGACGCTTAACCGACTGCGCCACCCAGGCGCCCCAATCTCTACATTTTAATTGGAGAGTTTAGTTCATTTATATTTAATGTAATTACTGGTAATTTAGGAGTTACATCTCCCATTTTGCTATTTGTTTTTTATATGTCTTAGGTCTTTCTTGGTTATTAGTTTCATTTACTATATATTTTTGAATTATTTTTTGGTTGCCCTGGGGATTACTATTAACATATTAATTTATCACAATCTAGGTAGGATCAATACCAATTTAGTTAAAATCACTGATTTAGAATCATTGCCTAGTAATTCCAACATCTGTGCTCTCTCAGAAACAGTTTTTAGTCACTTTTTCTGCCCCACCCCCGCCTCCCTGCCCGTGTATGGGTAATATTTCATTGTTTCTTCGTATGTCCCATAATGTTTTTGTTGAAAAATGGACACTTTAAATAATACGGCAGCTATGGAAATCAGAGTTTTCCTCCTCCTGAAGGTTTGCTGTCACTGTTGTTTGTTGTTTTTTTTGCTTATTTAATGACTTTTCTGAACTAATTCTGTAAAGTCTCTGTCATGTAAGCCCACTAAAATCTCTACTCAGCTTAGAAGTTAGCTGATGGCTGGACAGAGATTTCCTTGAATGCCTCTAAAAGTCTCCCAGTCTCTGCTGAGGGACTTTGTGTGTTCAGACACACCTTCAACACACAGCCAGAAAGTTTGAAGCTCTGCCTTAGCCTTCACTTCCTGCTTTCCCAGAGCCTTAAAGCCAGCCAGAACTGAGAGCTTAGGGCTTTCTCAGATCTTTCCTGGGTGTGCACAAACCCCTGTGCGTACAGGTGACCTTTCAGATCCCAAGAATATATCAGAACTTTTCAAAGCCCCAAGGACATCTCTCATTCCTTAACTTTTCCTTTTGAGACTTTTGATTAGGCTGGTATTTGCCTCATTGGCTCAGGCAGCTGTCCTGTTAAAACATTTGAGGAGTGTCCCCTGGAGAGAGGCTTTTAGCACTGGGCAAGTTCAAGCAGGGTCAGTTGAAGACTACCCTTTCAAGTGTGGGCTTTCAGGGAAATCAGACAGACCAAATGATGACTCCTGCTCAGCAGTGAGGATTTTTAAGAGCTCCAGCTGTGTTCTTCTCCCTCCAGAACCAGCTATCCAGACTGTTACTTTTCAGGGCTACTTCTGAGTTGGAGGGTGGGGAATCGAACCAGAGTAAGTTAAGATGCTCCTGAGCTCACTGTTCTTTACTGAGATTCAGCTCTTTGTCTTGACTACATGCTCCCTGAATTATTGTGAGATTTTGGTTGATTTCCAGAGTTCTAAAAATGCTGGTTCTGACAAATTTTGCAGTTTATTCCATCACTTTCCTAGAAGGACAAAACTTACTGTGGCATTTTTGCTGATGTTGCTTCTTCCTCCCATATTTTTGATGCTTAAATTGTCTTTGATTTGGCCGGTGGAAGCCTTTCAAACCGGCTTCTGTGTCCTCTTGACATCTGCTTATCCGTTTTTTTGCCAATCAGTTTTCCTTCCTGTTGGTCTGCAACCTCAGGACTTTCCCTGGGTGAAATCTGAAACTAGTCCCCATACATATAAGGCAGGAAGAAAGAAGGCGGCCACTCCAGATCGGTAGGTGGCAGTTTTAATAAGCAAAGGAATGACATTCGAGGCTTGTCTTGGGTGTCTGCAAGATGAGTAGATCTCCACACCTGCCCACCAGAATCTTAAAAATTTCTGTAGAGACCTTAATGGGACCCATTCGGGGCTCCTGGGTGGCTCAGTCGGTTGAGCGTCCGACTTCGGCTCAGGTCATGATCTCGCAGTCTGTGAGTTCGAGCCCCACGTCGGGCTCTGTGCTGACGGCTCAGAGCCCGGAGCCTGCTTTGGATTCTGTGTCTCCCTCTCTCTCTGTCCTTCCCCTGCTCATGCTCTGTCTCTCTCTCTCTCTGTCAAAAATAAATAAACATTAAAAAAAATTTTTTTTTAAAGGGACATTCATATATACCATCCAGATGGTATATCTCAGCACCACATCGCTATCTCAAGGCTATGTCCTTGGGGCAGCCTCTGGGAATAGAAAAGGCAAGTGGAACCCACATTCCAAGGATTGAGGAATGGGAGAGGAGCCTCTGAGTGCCCAGGTCCAGCTCACAGGTCAACCAGCGGTCCTCCTGGTGACCTACTCCAACACTTCCTTTCTATTCTAACTGGGTGTTCCAGGCTTTCCCTGTCCCAACTCTGGAGTCAGCCATTTCCCAAAGAGGCTGGGTTGCTTTTAAGTGGAGAATGGCATTTCAGAAACCAGGACCTGGGTGTTAAGTGTGCTCATTTCTTTGAAGTATCACTGGTCCCAAGACCTCTCAGTAGAAAAATGGGAACACACGCACGCACGCACGCACGCACACACTTCTCTAAATATTTTGAAAGCCATGATTTTATACCAACACCTCCAATTAAGTACAATAGGGTTCATTCTAGTTTTCTTTCTGTTCAACTTGGCAGCACCCTGATATCGGGTGCTGATATCTGATACCGGGAAACCTGATTCCCATTATCCTGAATGAATGAATGCCCCGCTATATAATCAGTCTCCCTTTCTGACACCATTCCTCTACCTGTATGGATGTCTTCCTTACTTTGCTTGGACATTGACTCCTCCCACCAGGCAGACTGACCACCGTGTTGCCCTTACCTCGCCTGGGTTCTGACCCCCCCATACCAGTACAACCCTCCATGTGGATGTCCCCCTCACCAGGTTTGGACTCCAACACTCTAGTGGCCGCCACTTGAAACATTAACTCTCGTCTTCCAGTAACTGGCTGATTTCCTCTGTCCCTGAAACATGTCCTTATCGCTGCAAGCCTTCCCATACCCAGAACTGGCGTCCGCCTGCCCCTGGGTATAGAAGATGCCACTGCTCTTGACTCACCTACAAAGGGCTCATTTTATCTCTGAAAACCAGCTCATCAAAACTCCCTTTCATCCACCACTCTGAACTAGCTCCATCGGAAAGAACGGGTTTTTCTAGTTGTCGCCATGATAGTGAGGGTCTTTTGGGTTGTTCTACATTTTTTAAATTTTTTAAAAAAATTTATTATGTTAGTGTTTTTATTTATTTTTGGGAGAGAGAGAGCACAAGTGGGGGGTGGGCAGAGAGAGAGGGAGACACAGAATCCAAAGCAGGCTCTGGGCTCCGAGCTGTCAGCACAGAGCCCCACGCGGGGCTCGAACTCCCAAACCGCGAGATCATGATCTGAGCCGAAGTCGGACGCTCAACTGACGGAGCCACCCAGGCGGCCCTGGTCCTTCTGCATTGTAACCAGAAGTGAAAATCCTACCAGCATTCCTTGAGCACTTAGTGCTAAATGCTTTTTTGGACGTGATCTCAGTCAATTCCCATTACGCAGCCACTGTTGTTCCCACTTTACCTGGGAGTAAAAAGAGGACTGCGTCACCTGCCCATGAATGCTGGAACTGCGGGACAGACCTCCTCTTCATTCGGCTCTGTGCCCCAAACTCCGACCAACTGAAAAAAGCGGGAGGGGGGATTTGATAGCGCTCTCAGACTCAGGAAGTCTGAGGGAAGGAGGAAGGCAGGAGGAGGGGAGGCGGCAGATTCAGGCTCCAAACTTGTGTGTCTGTCAACTACCTGTCTCCCCCAGAACGGAACTTTCTAGACCAAGGGGGCACCTCGTAAATACTTGCTGGCTTTGCAAGGCATACGGTCTCTGCCACAACCGCTCAGCTCTGCCGCTATGACGTGGAGGCCCCGCTGACAATATGTCAGCGAATGGAGAGGGGGCTGTCTTTCGCCAAAGGGTTTATAACAACAGCGGGGGGCTGGCTGTTCAGGGGGAGGAGACTGAGTCTGTTTTCTTCACTACTCTGTCCCCAGGGTCAAGAACCCTCATTCCATCCGTGGCTGTTAAAGGTCTGCCTAAATGAATTATTATCGCTTGTACATTTCACACATGGGGACGGCCGGAGGCTCAGAGAGTGGAGGAGACCTGCCCGTGGCTGCACAGCAGGAGAGGCAGGGCTGGGGTCCAAGTCTGCCTCGGTTAGCATCCTCTTGGTGCCCAGCTGGACTTTCAGAGGAGTCGCTGACTTCCCATCTGCAGACACACGAGCGGAGCCCTGACATCAACCCCTCGTCCGAACGCCAGACAAGATACTCTCTTGGGCGGGCCAAGTCCTACCACCTTTGTGATTAACCCTTCCGTCTGCGGCTGAACACCTCGTGATGGATCCCAGACTAGCCATCCAGTTTTCCCTCCTGGGACTTGGAGTCCTGCTGAAAGACTTTCAGTTCCCCCGGGGAAGTCACATTCTGCCTCACTTCCTGATCTTTGCATGTGCCAGTCGCCCCGACGACACTCCTCCTCCCACCTCCCCATTCCGTCTCTGCGCAAGCAGTTCGCCCTTCAGAGTGTAGCCTTTCCCCCAAAGCACAACCGCCTTCTTTCTGGAAGTTCTGCGTGTGCTCCAGCGTCACCAAACTGTTCTAAGTCTCAGCCGACACCAACTGGACGTCCCACAAATTTCACTCCGTGATGACATTATCAACCTGGAGGTAGCATCAGATCTGATTAAAAAAAAAAAATTCAACTGAAGACCTTATTGCCTTTATCCAATTATTCATGAATTGAGCAGCATCTAATATGGCGGATAGAAAGGAGTTTTGAGGAGCTTAAAGGGCAAGAGACTTTATAGGCAGAACAGGGAAAGAACAAGGAAATTGTGCCAGGCCAAAAAGCAGGTTGACTAGGGGCAGCTGGGTGGCTCAGTCGGTTAAGCATCCGACTCTTGATTTCAGCTCAGGGCATGATCTCACAGCTCATGGGTTCGAGCCCCGCATTGGGTGCTGGGTATTGACAGTCCAGAGCCCGCTTGAGTTTCTCTCTCCCTCTCTCTCTGCCCCTCCCTCACACACTCTCTCTCTCTCTCAAAATAAATAAATCCACTTAAAACAACAACAACAAAAAAGTAGGTTGGTTGCTGCAACTTTCCTTGCCGTGTAGGGGACAGCAGGGGTCCGTGAAGCAGGTCACCTAACTAGTGCTGATCAGGTGTTTCCGGACTGGCTGGTTAAGATTCCACTTCTGAGATGGGGCGCCTGGGTGGCTCAGTTAGTTGGGCGTCTGACTTCCGCTCAGGTCATGGTCTCACGGGTCGTACGTTTGAGTACCGCTTCGGACTCACTGCTGTCAGTGTGCAGCTTTCTTGGGCTTCTCGCTCTCAATCTCTCTCTCTCTCTCTGTCTCTCTCAAAAATAAAATTGACATTAAAAAATTTTCCACTTCTGAGAGAGCAAAACAGTGATTAAGTTAAGCTTCCGTCCCATGCCGTGGGGCTTGGCACGTGTGGGGCCTGTTGCCTTGTTTTTAACAGATCCCACGGGTTAAAGGCTCAGTGACACCGGACTGTCCCCAGCTTCAGACACCAATTGTAAGCCCAGGCCACTCATACCTCTGAGCCAGTGGCTATAAATCAGGGGTTCCTATGACCCCCTCCTCAGGACTCTTCAAATAACTTGCCAAAATGACTCATAAAACTTAGGGGGAAACTTGCATATACTTCCTGGTTTATTATAAAGCATGTTATAAAGGACACAGATGAGCAGGCAAATGAAGGGGTGCCCAGAATGAGTCCAGAGGGTCCCCATGGAACTGAGCTGCACAGCCTCCCACATGCGGACACCTCACTAACCAGGAAGCTAACCAAGTCTTGTTGTTCAAGGATTGTTGTAGAGCTCAACCTCCAGCCCCTAGAAGCTCCAACCTTCAAATCCCTTGAGCTTCATGGGGACCAGGCCCATCCAGGCCCTCTGCTGAGTCATCTCGTTAACATAAACTCAGGTATGATGCAAAGGGGGCGCCTTATAAATAACACATGATCCTTTTATCACTCAGAGAATTACAGAGGTCTTAGGAGTTTTCTGCCAGGAGCCAAACACAAAGACTAACTCTTCTTCTATCGGAGAAGCCATCTTTTTTAAAATTTTTTTTTCAACGTTTTTTATTTATTTTTTGGGACAGAGAGAGACAGAGCATGAACGGGGGAGGGGCAGAGACAGAGGGAGACACAGAATCGGAAACAGGCTCCAGGCTCCGAGCCATCAGCCCAGAGCCCGACGCGGGGCTCGAACTCACGGACCGCGAGATCGTGACCTGGCTGAAGTCGGACGCTTAACCGACTGCGCCACCCAGGCGCCCCTCGGAGAAGCCATCTTAGATGCCCACCAGGCTGGGGCAGGTGCGTCCTCCAGGCTCTTCCTGGATCTGTCTTTCAGATCTGCCTCCCCCCTGCAGACCGAGTTCCCTGTAGAGAAGCTGGCTCAGAAGAGGTGTTCTGTAAATGTCAAACTGAATGAGCAAACATTGGCTCTCTCCCCTGCCCAGTTCAACTTCAACACCTCACGTGGCTGCTCAGTCCTACATCCCCACCCACATTCTCACCGCTCTTCCACTAAGGAATCTCATCACCTTTCAATTCCACCTCTTCCAGGAAGTCTTCCTTCCTTACCTACTTGCAGCCCATTCCCAAACTAACTGGGCTGCACGGACTCTGACACACCCTATAAGCTTTGACTTGATACAAAATCTTCCCCCCAAGATCTACCCCAGGTCAGAGCCCACTTAACCTCTCATGGCTCAGACAAGTGACACCTGTGCTTTTAGAGATGTCATTCTCTCCCTCTTTGAAATGTTGGCCAGGCTGGGGCTGGCAGGAACTTGCCACCAGCAGAATTCCGTGAACCTCAGCTAACAGCCACAGACCAGAAGGAGACCACCGAGGGCTGTGGTCAGGAATCAAGAAATGGGCAGCCCGCTGGGTGTCTCACCAGGCTGGACAGTGCCACCCAGCGCCCAAGGCGGCTTCAGCGCTGGTTTACAGAAGGCATGCCACGCGTTCCTGCCTCCGTGCCTTCGCACTGGCTGGGACCCCTGCTTCCTCCGCGTCTCCTATGTTTGCAAGTTCTTGAGAGTGACGTCACAGTCCTCTGGGTCTGCTCATTTTCCATGAGCGTTAGTCCTTCCTGGGCACTGCTGCCCGTGACAGCACCAGGAAGAAGGGCGTGGCCCCACCGCAGAGCTCTGCCCTGCAGGGAAGCCAACGCCTGGGTCCACTCTTGCTTCTGTCCTGAAAACTCCATTCCTGGGGATGCGGATGATCTGTGCCTCACGTCTTGGAACAGAGAGACTTGCAGGAACATAGGCCTGGCTTCTCTCATCACCTTTAGTCCTCTAGGTGTCACCAAACTTCTTGGAAAAGGGTTTTCCTCACTGCTGCCTCCCCCCACTCCGTGAACACGACCAATGACAGTATCTACTTTTGCCTTGGGAAAACCAACAGACCCATTGTTGTCGTGGTCCCACCCCCTAAGAAGAGCTTCTTCCTTCCTGCTTGAAACTCCACTCTCCCAGGACTTCCCTCCCTGGTCACGTCCTCTCTGGGGTCTCCTCAATCTCTCCAGCCCCTCCTCCATCCCCTTCACAGGCTCCTCTTCTTCTGCCTGACCTTGAAATGCGCCTGGCATTCATGAGTCTTTGCTCTCCAAATCCCCTTCTGCTGTTGGGAGGTTGAGGACAAAAGGCAGCCAGAAACTGGTCCGGTTTCCAGAAACTCCAGTTTCTCTAGACTGAAGTCATCCTGGGTCTACAGGGACAGCAAAGTTACAGGGAGGCACCAAGGCCATTACTGAAGGAGAAACTCTCCAAGATCCAACAGGTTGAGAATGAAAGTGCAAACTGGTCATAGGAATCAAATGGTCAAGCTAGGGTATAGGGAGACCAGGGTGAGGCTATAGAACCACCTTGGCCCAGTGCTATTTCACACATGAAATCTTCAATTACCTTCCTTTCCAATGTTTCCTGTGATGTTTAGTCTGTTCAGGTTTCCCCACTTCTTGGGTCCTTTGTTTTGTTTTTAAGTTTATTGATTTATCTTGAGAGAGAGAGAGAGAGCAGGAGGGGCAAAAAGAGAGGGAGAGAGAGAGAGAGTCCCAAGCAGGCTCTGTCAGTGCAGAGCCCAAGGCAGGGCTCGGACTCAGGAAACACGAGATCATGACCTGAACTGAAACCAAGAGCCAGATGTTCACCTGACTGGGCCACCCAGGCACCCCATTCTTGTATCCTTTGGATAGCTTGTATCACTCTGTGATTTATTTCTGAATTGTTCATTTATTTATCCCAACTCCCCTCACATTGTCCATTACTATAAAAGAGATTGCTACAAACCAAATGGATTAAAACAACACACATTTATCATCCCAGGTTTTTGTGGGTCGGGAATCTAGACATGACTTTGTGGATCCTTTGCCTGGGGTGTTTCATGAGGCTGAGATCAAGGGAATGGCCAAGATTAGGATCTGATCAGAAGGCTCACCTGGGGAATGATTTATTTCCAAGCTCACTCACATGGTTTTTGGTTGCATTCAGTTCTTGTTGCACTAAGGGCCTCAGCTCCTAGCTGACTGTTGGCAAAGGATGCCTTCAGGTTTTTTTTTTTTTTTTTTTTTGCCACATGAATTGTTCCAACATGGCAACTTGCTTCATGAAAGCCAACAAGGGAGAAAATGTGCCAGAGAGATAGAAGTCAAATCTTTTGTAACCTAGTCACAAAAATGACATTTCTTTCAATGATGAGGTATTATATCAGTTAGAAGCAAATCACTCCTTGGAAGAAGATTACACAAGGCCATGAATACCAGGAGGTGGAGACCTCTGGGGACAATTTTAGAAATTGCTTACCATACCCCACCAGAATACAAATTCTATTACAGAAGCAACACTTTTTTCATGTTAACTATCACTTCTCCAGTATTTTGAAGGGTGAATGGCCTGTTGTAGATGCTCCTCTAATATTTGTAAAACGAAATACTGAATGGAGTAAGCTGTATGGATCAAGAGTAGAATAGTTAGGGATTGTTCAATTCAACGTGTCGTTTATTATGTTCAGGGGTTCTGTTCAAAGGATATTGAAATGAATCAAAGAACAGTGGGATGGATGGAACTTTTATAGCAGTTAAACCAGGGGTGGCAGACTGTAGGGTGAACACAGACAGGGAGGAGCCACTGGCCTACAGAAGCCATGGGTCTGCTCACCTGCATCACCTTGTAGGGCTCCAGGAAGTGATCAGCTGATATTAGGCTTGATGAGTGTGATATACCTGCCAAGATGTGTCAGTTAGCTATTGCTGCCTAACAAACCACCCCCCAAATCAATAGTTCAAAATAAAAACTATTTGTTTCACATTGTGTGGTTCAGAAATTTGGGTCAGGCTCAGATGGAAAGTTCTGCTGAGCATAGCAGGGCTCATTCACACATCTGTAGGTTAGCTAAGTTTGTTTACTTAGCCAGTGAAGTTTTTTTTTTTAACTTTTATTTATTTTTGAGAGACAGAGAGAGATAGAGCATGAATGGGGAAGGAGCAGACAGAGCGGGAGACACAGAACTTGAAGCAGGCTCCAGGCTCTGAGCTGTCAGCACAGAGCCCGATGCGGGGCTTGAACCCACAAACTGTGAGATCATGACCTGAGCAGAAGTCAGACGCTCAACTGACTGAGCCAACCAGGTGCCCCACCAGTGAAGTTTTAAAACATAACTGAAAATACTTTAACCAAGAAAATACTTAGACAATCAAGAGAAGAGGTCACCTTGAAACTGAGTGTGGTTGGACTTCTTCAACCAATAGGTATATCAAAAGCAATACTATGACTTCCAATGTTATATCATTAAAAACCATGCAAGCTTCTCCCTTGTTTGCTGGAAGATTCACTTTCAGAGGCTTGGGGCATCATGTAATAAGTCCAACTACCCCAAGGCTGCCATGCTATAGATGTCATGTGGGGCGACCGCATGGAGGTTCCTGAAACTACAGACAGAGTAGTACAATGAGACCCCAACCATTTGAGCAGTCCCAGCCAGGAACCAGACATGTGAATAAAGATGACCCCCAAATAATTTCAGCCCCAAACCACTCAGGAACGCCAGCCCTTTGAGTCTTCCCAGCTTAAGATGCCATGGAGCCAAATAAACCATCCCCCGCCCCCTACCCCCCACGGAATTTTGTCCACAGAATCCACAAACATATTTAAAAGAAAAATGGCTACTGTTTTCTACTGAGTTTGGGGGTGGTTTGTTACACAGCCATAAAATATTGGAATAGATGGCCTCATTCATAGCTGGAGGTTGACTGGCTGGTGATTGAGGCCATAGAAGTGATGGAGTCATATATCTTTCACGACCCAGGCTAGCTTGGGCTAAATCAGAGTAGGCAGCCTTCATCCATCACCAATAGAAACAGCAAAAAACAAGTATAAATTGTCATCACCAAATTTTCAGAACTCTGGAAAACAGTCAAAGATTTAGAGCAACCAAGTAAATCCTGAACTAATAATAATAATAAAAAGGGCAACCCCAAAATGGTAAAAGGCTTTGTGGCATTTTTATTTGCCCTTGTCCCACCCTCTCCCTGGTATGGCATTGTCTTAAAAAGGGAAGCCCATGTTCCCAGTGTGAGACCCTTGTCCCTGGTTCTGGAGGGAACAGAGGAGGCTTTATTCAAAAATTATAATGAGTGCCTGTTCTAACCTGTCTGGAAACTACCTGAAAGACTGACACAAAGTACACATCTCTGTTTTACTTACTTGGCATTCAAGTAAACTTGGCTTAACAACCTGTAGACATCTGAGGCAAAGATTATGGTCAAACCATACACTACATTGCCTGGGGCTCAGGATCAAAAGCTGGGGAGAGTGTTTTTGGAAAACTGGGATATTCAGAAACACCTGTGTATCAACTGGGATGTAGAAAGTCTGGTGCATGCCCAAGGCAAAATACATGCTCAGAAAAGACCTGAGAAGACCCCAAGGTTTACTTCAGGCTGATTCTAGGCTCAGTGCAAGCCTGGCTAAGTGTTGAAGGAGTGCTCTGGCACAGAAGCCATTTGTGAAGACAGAAAGGTGGGGTTTTTGTTTTATTTGCTTGCTTTTTTAGCTCATGGCGTTTAAAACAAATCTCTGCAAAAACACCAGCTGAACCACAAACTAAGCAACAGAGACTTCAGTGACCATGCACATGAAGGAATATGGTATTTGCAAGAATTGTCAGAGAAAGTCACTTACTTAAAAAATGCATTACTGGAGCTCTCACCAATCAAAACACAAAAACAATAACATCCAACATCAAATTCTAGAGCCAAGGGAGAATCTGATACCCAAAGTTATCACATTATAAACATACAAATGTCCAGTTTTCGACAAAAAAAAAAAATCAAAGGCATACAAAGAAACATAAAAGTATGGCCCATTCAAAGGAAAAAAACAAATTGACAGAAACCATCCCTGAAGAAGTCCAAATACTGGACTTACTAGAAAAAGATTTCTAAACAACCGTCTTAACTGGTCTCAACAAGCGAAAAGAAAATATGGACAAAGATTTAAAAGAAATGGGGAAAACAATGTATGAATAGAATGAGCATGTCAATAAAGAGATAGGAATTATAAAAAAGGAACCAAACAAAAATCATAGAATTGAAAATTTCAAGACTGAAAATTAAAGATCACTAGTAGTGTTCAACAGTATATTTAAGCAGGTAGAAGAAAGAATCAGAAAAGTTGAAGATAGCACAATTGAGATTATCAGACCTGAGGAGCAGAAAGAAAAAAGAATGAAGAAAAATAAACAGAGTCTAAGAGACCTTTGGGATACAGTCAAATGGACCAATACACACATTATGGGATTCCCAGGAGGAGGAGAGAGAGAGAGGTAGAAATGCCATTTGAAAACAAAAACAAAAAGAAAGAAACAACAAAAAACAAACAAACAAACAAAAATACACAATGATTGAAACTCCCCAAATTTGGTAAAAAACATGGATCTACAAATCCATGAACTTCAACGAGCTCTAAATAAGATGAAACTCAAAGAGACTGAGACCCATCGTAATCAAACTGTCAGAAGACAAAGTGAAAATCTTGAGAGCAGCAAGAGAAGTGATTCATCATCTCCAAGGGATCTTCAATACTAAAAGCTGACTTCTCACCAGAAGTCATGGCAATCAGAAGAGACTGTGGTGACATATTTAAAGTGCTGAAAGGAAAAAAAAAAACTATCCACCAAGAATTCTATATCTGGCGAAACTATCCTTCAAAGATAAAGAAGAAATCAAAATATTCTCAGACAAACAAAAGCTGAGAGAGTTCATGACCACTAGGCTTGCCCTGCAAGAAATGCTAAAGGAAGTCCCTAGGGACTGAATCTACCACTACCTTGATTTAATTTCCAGCCTCCAGAACAAAAGAGATAAATTTCTGTTGTTTATAAGCCACCCATTCTATGGTATTTTGTTATGAAATCCCAAAGGGACTACAACAATTCTCAACGGTGAGAGACCAAAAACTTTCCCCCTAAGATCAAGAAAAGGAGGGGCGCTTGGGTGGCTCCATCAGTTAAGCACCCGACTTCGGCTCAGGGCATGATCTCACAGTCCATGAGTTTGATCCCCGCATCAGGCTCTGTGCTGACAGGTCAGAGCCTGGAGCCTGCTTCGGATTCTGTGTCTTCCTCTCTCTCTGCCTCTCCCCAGCTCACGCTCTGTCTCTGTCTCTCTCAAAAATAAACATTAAAAAAAATTGTTTTAAAGAAAAGAGTAAAATACCTGAGAATAAATTTAACCATGGAGGTGGAAAGTTGTACATTGAAAAACTACAAAATATTGCTGAAAGAAGTTAAAGAATACATAACAGGTGGAAAGATACCCTGTGTTCAAGGATAGGCAAACTTAATATTCTTTTTTTTTTTAATGTTTATTTATTTTTGAGAGAGACAGAGACAGAATGTGACTGGGTTAGGGGCAGAGAGAAAGGGAGGCACAGAACCTGAAGCAGGCTCCAGGCTTCAAGCTGT
This sequence comes from Herpailurus yagouaroundi, assembly GCF_014898765.1. Lineage (NCBI taxonomy): Eukaryota > Metazoa > Chordata > Mammalia > Carnivora > Felidae > Herpailurus > Herpailurus yagouaroundi. The sequence continues at coordinate 960,764 of NW_024412431.1, read as the reverse complement.
CAGCACAAAGCCCTATGCAGGGCTTGAACACACGAGCTGTGGGATCATGATCTGAGCCAAAGTTGGACGCTCAACTGACTGAGCCCCCCAGGCGCCCCAGCAAACTTAATATTCTTAAGATGTCAATACTACCTGGGCTCAGTTGGCTAAGTGTCCAACTCTTGATTTCAGCTCAGGTCATGATCTCACGGTTGTGAGATCGAGTCCTGTGTCAGGCTCCACACTGAGCGTGGTGGAGCCTGCTTAAGATCTCTCTCTCCATCCGCCTCTCTCCTTTCCGGCTTGTGCATTCTCTCTCTCTCTCTCTCTCTTAAAAAAAAGTCATTCTTTCCCAAAGCTATCAACAGATTAAAAAATACCAAACTTCCGGGGCGCCTGGGTGGCGCAGTCGGTTAAGCGTCCGACTTCAGCCAGGTCACGATCTCGCGGTCTGTGAGTTCGAGCCCCGCGTCAGGCTCTGGGCTGATGGCTCAGAGCCTGGAGCCTGTTTCCGAATCTGTGTCTCCCTCTCTCTCTGCCCCTCCCCCGTTCATGCTCTGTCTCTCTCTGTCCCAAAAATAAATAAACGTTGAAAAAAAAATTAAAAAAAAAATACCAAACTTCCAACAAGTCCTTTTAGCAGACTAGAGATGCCAATTCTCAAATTCATATGAAATTGCAAGGGGCCCCAGAAAGCCAAAACAATCTTTAAAAAAAGAGACACAAAGTTAGAAGACTCACATTTTCAGATTTCAAAACTTAATACAAAGCTACAGTAAGCAAAACACTGTGTCCTGACATAGGGATAGACATATAATCAATGGAATTGAAATAAAAGCCCAGAGACAAACCCATACATCTATGTTCCGTTGAGTTTTTGCAATGGTACCAAGTCCATTCAATGGGGAAAAATAGTGTCCTCAATATCTGGGTGGGACAACTGGATCTCCAAATGCACAAGAATGAAATTGGGCCCCTACCTCACACCAGATATAAAAATTAACTGCAAATTGATCAACAACCGAAATATAAGAACAAAAACCAAACAACTTGTAGAAGAAAATGTAAGGTTAAATCTTTATGATGCTGGATTTGGCAATCGATTCTAAGATATGATCTCAGAAGCACAGACAACAAAAAAGAAACAGATTAATTGGACTTCATCAAAAATTAAGATCCTTGTGCATCAAAGGACATTCTCAAGAAGGTAAAAAGACAACTGACTGAATGGGAGAAAATATTTGTAAATGATATATCTAATAGGGGCTTAATATCCAGAATATATAAAGAGCTTCTGCAGCTCAACAACAACAAAAAGACATACAACTCAGTTTAAAAAATGGGGAAAAGACTTGAACAACATATCTGCCAAGATGCTGTATGAATGACCAATAAGCACATGAAAAGATGCTCTCTCCCTGTTAGTCACTAGGTAAACACAAATTAAAACCACAATGAGATAACATTTCACACCTACTAAAACAGCTATAAATCTTTTTCAATGAAAAAAAAGCAAGTACTGGCCAGGATGTGTGGAAATAGGAACCTTTGTGCATTGCTGGAGGGAATGTAAAATGATGCAGCCACTGTGGAAAACACCCTTTGGTAGTTCCTCAAAGAGCCAAACACAGAATTACCATATGATCCAGCAATTCCACTCCTAGGTAGATAGCAAAAGAATTGAAAGCAGGAACTCAAGGAGATATTGGCATATCCATGTTCGAGGCAACATTATTCACAAAAGCCAAAAAAATATGGGAATGCAAGCTGGTGCAGCCACTCTGGAAAACAGTATGGAGGTTCCTCAAAAAACTAAAAATAGAACTAGCCTACGACCCAGCAATTGCACTACGAGGCATTTATCTACAGGATACAGGTGTCCTGTTTCGAAGGGACACTTGCACCCCCATGTTTATAGCAGCCCTATCGGCAATAGCCAAAGTATGGAAAGAGCCCAAATGTCCATCGATGGATGAACGGATAAAGAAAATGTGGTATATATACACAATGGAGTATTACTCGGCAATCAAAAAGAATGCAATCTTTCCATTTGCAAGTACGGGGATGGAACTGGAGGGGATTATGCGAAGTGAAATTAGGCAGAGAAAGACAAAAATCAGATGACTTCACTCATATGAGGACTTTAAGAGACAAAACAGATGGACATAAGGGAAGGGAAACAAAAATAACATAAAAACAGGGAGGGGGACAAAACAGAAGAGACTCATAAATATGGAGAACAAACTGAGGGTTACAGGAGGGGCTGCGGGAGGGGGGATGGGCTAAATGGGTCATGGGCGCTAAGGAATCCACTCCTGAAATCACTGTTGCACTATATGCTAACTAATTTGGATGTAAATTTTTAAAAATAAAAAAATTGAAAGCCAAAAGATGGAAACAACCCGTGTCCATCAACAGGGGAGTGAATAAATAGCACGTCGTGCACACACACAATGGAATATTACTCAGCCATAAAAAAGGGAATGGCGTTCTGACACATTCTACAACATGGATGAATCTTGAAAACATTATGCTAAGTGAAAGAAGTCAGGCACAAAAGGACAAATATTGGGCAATTCCACTTATATGAGGTAACTAGGAGAGCCAAATTCATAGAGACAGAAAGTAGAATCGAGGTAACCAGAGGGCTAGGGACGGGGGGGGGGGGCATGGGGAGTTAGTGTTTAATGGGGAGTTAGTGTTTATTTTTAAAAAAAAATTTTTTTTCAACGTTTATTTATTTTTGGGACAGAGAGAGACAGAGCATGAACGGGGGAGGGGCAGAGAGAGAGGGAGACACAGAATCAGAAACAGGCTCCAGGCTCTGAGCCATCAGCCCAGAGCCCGACGCGGGGCTCGAACTCACGGAGCGCGAGATCGTGACCTGGCTGAAGTCAGACGCTTAACCGACTGCGCCACCCAGGCGCCCCAAGGGGAGTTAGTGTTTAATGGGGACAGAGTTTCTATTTGGGGTTGATGAAAACATTTTGGAGTGATTTGCAATGATTGCACAACATTGTGAATGTACTTGATGCATCGAACTGTAGTCTTAAAAAGGGCAAGTGTTGGGGTGTCTGGGTGGCTCAGTCGGCTGAGCGTCCGACTTCGGCTCAGGTCATGATCTCTGTTTGTGAGTTCAAGCCCCGCGTCAGGCTCTGTGCTGAAAGCTCGGAGCCTGGAGCCTGCTTTGGATTCTCTCTCCTTCTCTCTCCGCCCCTCCCCACTTGTGCTCTCTCTGTGTCTCAAAAATAAATAAATGAAAAAAAAGTAAAATTACAATTAAAAAAAGGGCATGTCGTTATATATATATATATATATATATATATATATATATATATATATAATCACAATTAACATTTTTCAAAAAAGAAAAAGAAGTCACAACGCCTGTTAAAGTCTAGGCTTAGAATTACCCCAGCCTTATTTCTGATGCATTCTGTTGGTCAGAGCAAGTGACAAAGCTAGGTCAGATTCAAGTGATAAGAAAACACACTTCGCCTCTTCATAAGAGGAGCTACAGATACTGTGGCTTTCTCGGCTCTCTTTGAGACAAATTCTAGGCTCCCATGGTCAGTATTCACAACAAATGAATTTTGAGTCCAAAGTTTAACCCAGAGAAAAATTTTTATTGTGCTAAAACTGGTTATCAGAAAAATACTGAGCGAAGAGTCTTTTAATAAACTTGAATGTGCAAAAATCGACTCTGAAGATATGACAGCCACACACCAAAAAAATCACAGTGGTAGAATTGACAGTTGGTAAAAATTGGACAAAATGAGCCTCATTAATGAATCGAATGTTTCCAAAAATCACATGGTAAAAAATGTTCCCGATAAAGATGATTTCAATCAAGTAAAAATGAGCATAGAAAAAAAAAAATTGGGAACGGTTTAGCTCCACTAAATAGAAAAAGGATCCAGGAATCTAATTGGCTAAATGCAGTTTGTGATTCAAAAGTATTTTCCAACAGAAATGTGTTGGATTTTTTTCCACTGTGCTTATAAAAATGGAATCAAAGTGTCCCCAGAATAAAACCATCCTTTGTGAGAAAATGGCCATGTGAGGACAAGAGGGTCAAATGTCCTGTGCATCCTTCTTGTATTTGACTTTATTCACCAGACACCAGATGCTGCTAATCTCCCAGGAAAGACCCCAGAAATGAACTGGTCATGACTCCTTTCCGGGATACCCCGGACTCCACCCCGACATGTGCCTCCACAGACCCTTTTGTTTCTCACATCCTGGCTACCTGTCCAGGTTTTTCTGTCCCTCGGAAGGTATGGCTCACACCAAACTGTTCTTTTCTGAGGGGATCACTAGTGGGGAAGATCTCTGGAAACCGGGGCAAATCCCAAGACTTTGGCCCTTATGATGGCTCCTCAGTCCTCCTCCCCCCGCCCCCACCCACTGAGGGACCATGGACAGCCAACATAAGGATTGTCCCTTGCTGGTCAATTGATCCTTATCATGTCCTGGCATTACTCTTACCCTCCTGACTTAACATCCTGTATCACATTTCTAACCATGTTCATGCAGGTCTGTGGCCCCCTCTCAAGCCCACCCAGGAAATCAGGGGACAATGTCGATGAGATTCATTTCAGCTTCGTACTCTGCAAGTCCAAAGTCACCTTATAACTTTGTCAAGACTATGAAATGCCCAGCACATAAGCTGACTTTAAACGAAGGGAGGTAAAGATCTGTTCTTAAAAAAAATAAAAAAAGGGGCGCCTGGGTGGCGCAGTCGGTTAAGCGTCCGACGTCAGCCAGGTCACGATCTCGCGGTCCGGGAGTTCGAGCCCCGCGTCAGGCTCTGGGCTGATGGCTCAGAGCCTGGAGCCTGCTTCCGATTCTGTGTCTCCCTCTCTCTGCCCCTCCCCCGTTCATGCTCTGTCTCTCTCTGTCCCAAAAATAAATAAACGTTGGGGAAAAAAAAATTAAAAAAAAAATAAAAAAAATAAAAAATTGGGAAAGGGGATATGGGCATGTGGGGAGAAGGAATGCATTATATTTATTTTTACCACCAGAGTTTTTAGAAATATGTTTTGGGGCTTTTCTTACAGTTCCAGAATTTTAATAGATGTAATGTAGATAGTGAGAGAGAGAGAGAGAGAGACAAAGACGGTGTGGACAGAATCAGAGTGTTAGGCAGGGGCAGAGAGAATACACAGTGGCAGGGAGAATGCAGGCAGAAGCAAAATGTAGATAGAACAGAGCGTAGACAGAGGCAAAGAGAGATGACCAGGGGCATGGAGCGAACAGATGTCAGTCATTGCTCCCAACACCAGATAGAAGCCCCTGGTATTTGGAAGGTTGAAACCTCAGATCTTAGAAAGTCCTGATAACGGCCCACTCTCCATCCCAAGCCCCCCCCCCCCCATACCGATTTCTGTCTCCCCATTTTCAGCCCCCATTCGGAACCTACAATGTCACCCTCTCTTCGGTGACAAGGTCTTTCCCTACCCCACCCCCTCCAGGGTCCATCCGTTGGGGTGGGAACGTGTCCTTTTTGCTAAGTCTTGCCTGCCATCAGTGACTGTCCCTACATGCTCCTCTTCAGCCTGAGTGACATTCCCCCACCGTTTTTCGTCCTTGTTGAGAGTCTGGGGGCTACCATTCATTCATCCCTTCATTCATCAAGCATTTATACTTAGTTTCCAGGAGCCGGGCCCCTTGCCTACGCCCTGCATCATCCACTCACGCCCACACCCCACGTGGGGCGTGGGAGGGCCGTATAAGCAGTGGTAACAGCCTGATCAGAGTTTTGATGGGTGAACATAAAGCACTGTGAGCCCCAGAGAAGATAACTTAACCCGGCCTTGACCAGGTTCCGGAACCGGCTTGAGCCTTGGATGTGACCCCACCCCCAACAGTCCCGCCCCCCAGCCTAAAGCCGGTCTCAAAGGTGCGGTCCCATCACCGCCCCCTCAGCCTGCCAACGCCCCTTCTCAGACCCAACCCATTAGCCTCTCCCTTACTGGCCCCGCCCCATTGTTGGTCCAGGTCACGCCCCTCTCAGCCCCTCCCCTATTTCATTCAATCCAGGCCTCAAGCCCCACCGCCCGGGAGACCAACCTCAAACCAACCTCACGATCCCATTGGCCAGAGAATGTTAGTGCACCGCCTTCCATCGGTCTTATTGGGTCCCGAGGTGTCAATCTTCTTTATAGAGTCCCAACAGTTGCCATGGCCGAGATTTGAGGGGCAGATAATAATGGACGTCTCAAGACGTCTCGTTATTGGACAGAAAGCCCGGCTCTGGGCGGGGCTTAGAGCCAAACGCTTGGCTGCCTCTGTCTGGGGTTCTTCAACGCTGCAGCCTTTCCTCGGAGACACACCCCTCCCTCCTTGTTATTGGTGCCGCCAGGTGTTGCTCAACAGGATTCCACATGTCATAGGAAAAACTGCCCGTCCTTCACAGCTTTCCTAATTTCAATTTGCTTCTCTCCTTAGAGGCGGCAACCTTCTGGCCGTAGCCAGGGCCCTCCTCACGGAATGGCCACGGATTGGCCCGGCATCCCGTCACTCCTGGACCGTGGGCGGAGCCAGGGTGCCTGGGGGCGGCGAATTGGCTGACTGGGCCTCGGGGGCGGGGCAGCCGCTCCTGTCAGCGGGTGAAATGGCAGCGGCAGAACCGGCGGCGGCCGCGGTCCCGGGGGGCGGCTGAGGGGGCCGGGCCGGGCCGGGGCTG